>NW_024426774.1:49659038-49778525 GCF_017311325.1 Ursus maritimus
GATGCAACTGGCCAAGTGCACGGGGTCCGACCCACGAAGGAGTGCCTGCCAGGCTGAGAGCTGGGGCTTTCTCTCCCAGTGTCTGCACTGGGAATCAGAGTAGTGACAGGAGCAGATCTGTCTGAGGCAGTGTGGAAGGCGAGGGAGAACAGGAGATGAGAGGGAATATCTCCAAGCGAGATTCAGAAGCCAGAATCCACAGGACCGGATGACTGCTGGTTTCCAAACTGATAGGCAATAGACACGTGCTAATGTGATCCCAAGACCAAGGTGGGCAAGGGGGGGGGGCCAGGATCGGGGCGGGGGGGGCACAAGGAGTTCCGTTTGGACGGGATGGACTGAGGAGCCAGTGAGGCATCCAAGGGGAGATACCTAAGATGGGGCTGGATATGAGGGGCTCCTATGAACTAAAGGCCTGGAAGTTTCTGACATGGGTGGTCCATGGAGCCAGGGAAGGTGCGGGGACCACAGTGCCCAGAGAAGAGGACACAGACAATCAGGACCATCAGACTTAGAGGGCTGGGAAGCCCCCCGAATTGGAGCAGATAGCAGCAGGTGGCTGCAGGAGACTCCGGAGAGAGAAGTATCCTGGAGGTCAAGGCCAGAGGGGCTTTCAGAAGGAAGTGATGGTGAACAAAGCCAAACCCTACAGAAGGATCAAGCAGGCCACCTGACAACCAGAAAGCACAGTGACCCTGGCATCGTCAGCCACCTCCACAAATCCCACAAACACCACCACAGCTCCCACGCACAGGAGAAGCCCTGGGCCACACTTCCGAAGGCCTGTGGGCTCAGCTCCCAACTCTCAATCCCTGGTCCCTGATTCCCCTCCCACCTACCAGAAAAAGAGTCCTTGTCCATGGAGGGCAGGTCCCGAGCCTGGTACATATAGCAGCGCAGGTGGTAGCGGTTCCCATCTGCAGCAAGGAAGAAACAGAGAGGCCAAGTGAGGGACTAGGAGTGGCTAGAAGCTGTGGCTGGGAGAGGGGAGAGTCTACCCTAGGAAGGGCAATCGATGCAGGGTTTGAGCCATAGAAATGACACACGTCACGCTCTGCGGGAATGAGCTGCTCACAGGATCCGAACAGACCACAGCTCAGAGGTAACACCTGAGAGTCGTGTCCTCGGGCCTGGTGAGAGCTGGGGAGAAGGGGATGGAGGAGAAGCCAAATAAATAATGGGGGCAGCCAGAATGCACAGGGCCTCGAACACCTGATTGCAAGCAGAGCACACGCGCCACCTGATTGCAAGCAGAGCACACGCGCCACACATAGATGGACGTGCGCGTGTGCACACAAAAGCAGGTGCACAAACACACCCCACGAAAGACACTGACCCACCACCAAGCACGTAGATTAAATTCCCCCTAGCCCCCCATACACACCTGACTGTATAACCCCATACAAACAAGCATAAGGTTACACATCCGTCCACATCACCCCTAGAGACACCTCCAAGCGTCACTTACGATCAAAGATGCAGGAAATCGTGGGTCTGTTCACGCCAAAGCTCAAGGTGGACACGGACATGGAATCTTCACTCCGGTCGTCTACCACGCCGCCCTGGAGACATAGAGCTGGTAGTGACCGATCTTGACCCCAGAGCCAGGGGATGCCAGGGAGACTGGTGCAGAGAGTCAGGTGCCCAGGTCAGACCTCTAGACAACACTCCTCGGATGCTGAGAGCTGGGCCATCAGCCTCTAGGGTAGCCCACCCCCCTACAGCATCCCCACACTCCACTGTCAAGTTCACAGGGAAACTTTTCTCCCTCTCTAGTGGAGACCAGACACACTAGAATGGAATTCTGAGTGGTTCAGGCCCAGAAGGTTCAAGTCTGGTAGAAGGAAGGACTCTAGGGGAGAGAATCCAGTGGGGATTTTCCCGCTGGGATGAGTTAAGATGAGCCAAACCTGGAGGACCCAGTCCACCATCTCTGCCCACCCCCTGCGTATCTGGACACCGGGTTCTAGGTCAGGGACAAGCTGCATGGCATCATTGCCACCTCTCACCAGCCCCCACTGAGCTGAGGGTAAAAGAGGGTGCAGGTGTGGCCAGGACAGACACAGGCGCAAGAGGCAGGCCACTCTGCACTCGGGCTCAGAAGCCAGCCTGTCAGGGTACTGCACACAAAACCAGCCAGTCCATCCCCTCGCTTTGCCCTCATTCACACTGGGTTCTAACCGCTGGGCCAGACACCAGCTGCCTTGGACCAGATGCCTACCTCCCAGGTGTAGCCCTCGCCACCTCTCCCCCACCGCGGCCCCTCACTGGCATCCCGCCTGGTTTGGGGGGGCTCAGGGACCCAGCAGGGATCAAGGCCCCCACAAGAATAGGAAATGTGCTGGTTACGCCACAGCCCAGGCTCCAGACTCGGCTTTCTTGGCAAGCCCAGCAACATCCTATGGCCCAGAGCCAAGCAGAGGGACTCGGGAGAGATGGACAGTGTTCCCATGCTGTCCACTCCCTCTGCAGCCACTCCAAGAGATTTCTCCAGGTCCCTCGCTCTCTCTGCCCCACTGTCACCTGCCCTACGCCCTTTGCCTAGTTCCTCTTCCCAACACACAAGCACACACACCCTTGTGCGTGAATGGAAACTCTGGCCTCACCATCAGTGGCCTGTTCATCTGGCCCAGGCCCACCCACGGTGGCCACTTGCCAGGAATTTCCACCCTGCCACCTGGCCACAACCATTTCCCAGGAATCTCAACCTCTCCCACAGGCCTAGTGCCTCCAAATAGAAGATGCATGGCCACTTCTACGTCCTCCTCTTCAAGCCACGCCCACCCTCAGGGCCAGTCCAGACCCCTTGACAGAGAAGCTTCCCTGGATGCCTGCCTCCCCACTTCTGATCTGCCCACGCCCAGAGCCAGCACCAGCATCACCACCCATAGCCCAAATCCGTTGCTGGCCCTCAACACCTGAAGGGCCCCAATCAGACCTCAGGTGACCCGCCCCATTTTCCCGTTCAACCCCAGGGCTTCCCTCCCCCAAACCCAGCCCTCAGCTTTAGGCAGGCCTCACTCCTCGAAGCTGGTCAAGCCTCACACCTGCTCCATCACAAGCTCTTGCTCTTCCCCAGCCGGAAGTGCTACTGACCATCCCAATTCCCCCATCCTCGGGGCATCTTAGGACACCCGGGGAAAGCCTGCCCTGGTCACTCTGGGTCAACACAGAAATTCATCCTAAAGGTAGACCAGGTCTTCCTCTGCTCCGGTCCTGCAAAAGGGCCCATAAAACACATATGCAGAAAAGATGTGTTTGTCTGCTTTTCCAGGGGACTTACCAAGGTCCAGCTTCAGCCAGGTAGTCTCTGGCTCCCACCACGGGACACCCCGTCAGGGACCCCCTTCCTTTGATCACAATTTCAACACAAGCTCTAGAACCAGACTGCTGGGGCTCCAATTCCAGTCCTGCCATTTATTGGCTGTGTGACTTTGGGCAGCTTGTTTAACCTCTCTGAACCAGTCTCTGTAAACTTGGAATAATTCTACAGTATCTAGCTCAGAGAGTTGCTGGGATTGTTAAGGAGATACATTATGTGTTGTTCTTAGCACACCTCCTGGCACATAATAAACGCTCAATAAATGTTTGCTAGTAATGATCTTACAAGAGAAATAAGGCACAGGTGGGGCGGGGGCAGGGTAGGTCATAAACTGTAAAGCTCACAATTATTCTCAGGGGTGGTACTCATATACCTCATATTTGTTCAAAATTATTCCAGAAGCTGGAAAAGTGGACATTTCAGGAGCCACAGGCCTGGGCAGAAATCAAAAGCAATCAATCAAGCAATCAGTCTCTCAACACACACACACACACACACACACACACACACACACACAGAGGAAAGCAGGATAACAGGGAGGGATGTCATACCATAGACTGGGAAAGACCCAAAGGCCACCACGCCTGAACTCTCTTCTGAGCAGGTGTGGACCCCCCCAGGCATCCTGGGGTCCCCCCAGAAAAGGCATTTGGCCCGGCCATGCCACACTGGCGTCCCGCCACAGCACGCACCAAGTCCAGCAGCTAACGGCTCCCAGTTTCAGGATCCGCGAGGCCGCACATTGAGCTGGACCTGGGGGGCCCAGCAGGCCACCCCAGGCGTGAGGCACAGGACGCCAAGGAAAGCAGATCAGAACACTGGAAACAGGGCTTGTCCAGCCCCCCATGCAACAACCCGTAGCATGTGCAGCCCAGTGTACCTTGGTTGGGAGGGGAGGGGGTCCAGCTGGATGGAGGCAGGGCGGAAGGCCCAGGACCCTGAGGCCCCTCCACCTCAGCCTGGCAACACACGCATGCCCCCCATGAGTCAGGTGCTAAGGTGAGTGAAGGGAGGGAGGCTGCCTCCGGCTCCCTCAGGCCCCATAATGCCTTTGCCCCCTCCCAGTACCTGCAGCGACCTCCGTGCTCGCTGATGGCTGCCAGGGCACATCCCCACTCACCTCGCGCCTCCTCCAGATGGCCTCCCCTAGCCTCCTCCCAGAAGCACCACTCCCACCGAAACGCCTCTGTCTGGGGCTTTGGCAGCAATTTCTGGGTCTCTGTCCAAGGGCAGTCCGCCCTCCTGTGATCAGGAAAGGTGTCCCCCTCCCTGGGATTTCCACAAAGGCAGGCGCCAGGTATCTCAGGCCCAGCTTAGTGCTTGGCCCACGGCAGGCCCTGGCCCTGAGAAATAATGTCCCTCAGGGGGAGGAACCAGAGTCCCCCTGGGGAAGGCCCCTCACACTGCCTGGACTTTTCCACCTGGCCTGCCTCCAGAGTGGGGGGTCCACAGGGCTCTCCGTCCTCCCCCAGCCCTCAACCTGCTCCCCAAGTACGGACCTGCCTCCTCCTTCCCTTCTCCCCCAGCTCAAAATGACAGATGGGGATTGCTGAGAAGAAGCTGGGAGAATCAGGAGCCAGGCTGAGGGACACCCACTAAGTTCAGTCCCTCCTGACAGAGCCCCGGCCCTGCAGTCACCCTGGTTCCCAGCCCAGGCAGAATTCTACCCACACCGCTGGCCCATGTCTTTCTATCCTCTGGCCCACTGACCTTCGCAGGGGAGGCTGGGCTCTGCACACATCCTTTCAGACCCCGGGAGCAGAGGGGGGAGGCCTGCTCTCCCTCCCAGCCCAGCCGTGGCCTCTGAATTGAGTCTCCAGCAGTCTGGACACCCCCAAACACCCCCATCCCTGACAGATTTCATGCTTAACCCAGCTGAAACCCTCTGGGGACCCCTTTCTTGCCCCCAGGCCTCTTGCACATCGGTCTCTCTGCCCCTTTCTTTCTCTTCTTCTTGGGTATCCAGCCTCATCCTCAAGGTCTCCCTGCAAGGATGAGTAAGCCCCTGTCCCAGGTGCTTCCGCAGGGCCCTGACCCTCCTCTTAGCACATCTAGCACCCCCGCCCCATTGCCTCATCTGTGCCCTCCCACTGGGAGCTCTGGGAGTTTTCTGTCATACGCCCAGCTCCTCTCACACACAGCAGGTGCTCAGTACGCACCTGGAGAGCAGGTGAACGAAAGCAGAAGTTCACCTCAGGAGAGCGCAACAGCGTGAGCTATGGAGAGAGCTGGCGAAGGCCAGCCTGTCACCCAGGTCGGGGCATCAGTCTGTACAATAACAGGTAATCCCATGCCACACTTCCTTCTCTCTGAGGTACATTTTGGTTTTCAAGTGTAGACGTGCAAGGCTCACACTCCAGAATCTCTCTCAAAGCAAACAACAAAGCCCCATGCAAACCTGACCTGGGAGCTTCTGGGAGGCACTCCTTCCTATCAGTCCTTCCCTCAGACCGTCTTGGGCATTGTTAGGTGTTCAGCGGCATCCCTGCCCTCTACCCATTAGATCCCCATAGCTTCTGGACCCTTCAGCTCGGACCACCAGAAATATCTTCAGACATTGTCAAATGTCCCCTGAGAACAGGGAGGGGGATAGAAATCGCCCCGCTGGAAACCCACTGGTGAAAACTCGACGCAGTGAGGCAGCCCAGCCGTTGGCAGGTCGCTAGCACCAAGCAGCACTCAGGAAATGGTGCTAGAGGTATCAGTTTCAATCTTTCAACTCTCCAGTCTCACGCTAAAACAACACCTTCCCCCTTTAAGCTCTTTTTTCCTTAAACTTGGAATCCATCACCTTCTCTCTACCTCAGGGCCTTTGCACAGGCTGTTCTCGCCACCTTGAATGCCGTCCCAGGTGAGGCTACCTTGAGCTCTTCCCTCAGCGCAGTCACCACTGAGGCCTGGAAACCCGTCAGCAGCAGCCCCTGCTCAGCCTGTCCTAGCTCTCTCCTGCACCCATCTCTCCGTGTGTATGGGCAGGGCGCATTCGCTCCTCTATCCCCTGCACCCAGCCAGCATCAGGCACTTAGGAGGCATCCAGTGAAGACTCGTCACATACAATGAATCACCAGCATTCCCGGCCCTCAGCCACATGGGCAGCGTTCAGGCCTCAGGTCTCAGGGGAGGGTCAGGAAAATGCCCATCAGACAGCACCCTCCTTCCCCCTCCCTCAGGGGGCTCAGAGTAAGATGTCACTACAGAAAGAGCAAGGGGTATGGATTCACCACGCCCCCAGTGAGGCCATCTCTGGGGTGGAATAGAATGGGGTGGACCCTCGGAAGGTCCCATTCAGGAAAGCTTCCTGGAGGAGGGGACAGAGAAACGTGTTGGCATAACGGGAGCAGCAGTATGCTGGATGACTGCGCCCCCAGAGCTCAGGGGAAGACGCAGCCAAAGGGGCAAAGCTGGGGCAGGGCAAGCTAAGAGAGGAAGGCTGCCTTGCTTCTGCTCTCGTTCGGAGTCCTGCACCGGGAGAGCCAGGCTGCAGTGGCAGCTCACGCCTCGCTTTCTGTCCACCCACCCTTCACCCCCACTCCCTGCACTCGCTCTTCCCCAGCCCCACCAGGCCCCGGGCATTGGGTTTCCCACAGCCACATTCCTGCCTCCATAGCTCATGCCGATGCGACTCCCAGACTGTGGTCTGTGGCCACACGCTCCATCTTGGGGCTAGCTGTGTAAGGGATCCTGCCGCTCGCCCGGGGGACGGGGCGGCATCCGACCCGCCACTATCCGGCTGGCCGCCAGGGCTCCCGGGAAGAGTCTGAGCTTCTGAGTGTGAGGAGCTCTCTCCCTCCCAGATGGTGCAGGGCTGCCCCCCGGGGTCCCCAGAGCCAGCGGCCAAACCCACCCTAACTCCTGAGGACTCCTGCCCCAGGACCTTGGCGTGGCCACCGCACCAGCAGGAGGGGGGGAGCCCTCGGCCCACCTAAACTGGACCCAAGATCAAGCCCCAGACCGCTAGCGTGTCTGAAATTCCTCCTGTTTCACTGGTTGTCCGTCACACACACGCCTCCTCCCTTTGCCAGTGGTGAGACGCCTCATCCATACGGGGCCCAGAGATCTGGCTCAGGGTCTATAACCTGGAGGCAGGACGGAGGAAGAAGGGGCAAGACCAGCGGTGGATGCGGCAACAAAACAGGCTGAGCAGAGGGTCCCCGGGGCCGAGCAGGCCAAGGACAGAGCCACCGCAGCCACACAGTGATGGTCAGGAAGGAAACAGCAGAGCCTCGGCGGTATCTCGGGGCAACCGGGACGCCCTCTGTCCCATCAGAGTCAAGCAGGTGGGTTTCGGGGACCAGCCGCCCTCCTGGCTTCCTGAGAAGGGCTCAGTTCTAGTGTCTGATGGACCCAGAGAGCACAAGTGACAGAGCTGTTGGGAAGAATGCTATGACGGGGGGCCCTCTCTCTTATGGAAACAGGACCAGGGGACCCCCAAGAGTGCTGGAGCCGGCCCGCCTGGCTCAGAAGAGCAGATTAGTAAGTTTTCAGGTGTATTGCAAGCCAGCTGTTAAACACAGCCATCTGTAACAATTAAATCATATAAATTTATAACTACGGAAATTTTTTTTTTAAGATTTTATTTATTTATTTATTTGACAGAGAAAGAGAAACAGCCAGCGAGAGAGGGAACACAAGCAGGGGGAGTGGGAGAGGAAGAAGCAGGCTCCCCAGAGCAGGAGCCTCACGCGGGCTCGATCCCAGGACCCTGAACCATGCCCTGGGCAGAAGGCAGACCTACTGACTGAGCCACCCAGGCGCCCAACCACGGAAAATTTTTTAAAAAATTTTCCGTAGTTGGGGCGCCTGGGTGGCTCAGTCGTTAAGCGTCTGCCTTCGGCCCAGGGCATGGTTCCAGGGTCCTGGGATCGAGCCCCGCATTGGGCTCCCTGCTCTGCGGGGAGCCTGCTTCTTCCTCTCCCACTCCCCCTGCTTGTGTTCCCTCTCTCGCTGGCTGTCTCTGTCTCTGTCAAATAAATAAATAAAATCTTTTAAAAAAAAAAAAAACAGCTATCGTGATAGGGGCGCCTGGGTGGCTCAATCAGTTATGCGTCTGACTCATGATTTCAGCTCAGGTTATGATCTCAGGGTCATAGGATCAAGCCCTGCGTTGGGCTCTGTGCTGGGCGTGGTGCCTGCTTGGGATTCTCTCTCTCCCTCTCTCTCTGCCCCTCCCCCACCCTCTAAAATAAATAAATAAATAAATCTTTTTAAAAAGGTGATAAATACTCAAACTCATCACTTCCTAATTATTTTATGACTTTTAACCATTGTTCCAGCCCTGAGGTTATTTACATCTAATGGATCTGTGGGCTGGAAATACTATGTAACGGTCTGCTACGGCTCCTCTCCCCCCATCTCCACTCTCAGCGATGTCACCTCACCAGCTTGAAATCAGCCACAGCGCAGATATTACACCACGGAAACCAGCGAGTACGACAAACCAGACTGGGTTTGTTTTGGGATTTATTTTTTTTTCCCGGAGAGCCAGTTATTAAACACTGACCAGCAAGCCCTAGGGTGAACGGCCAGGACCTTTTCCTCACTATTGGCTTTGCTGGGACAACCAAATAACAAACAGCCACGGGGGTAGTATGCTGTCAACTCTGAACGACCCCACCGGTTACGCACAGAATTGTTCTTAACGCTCGTGTGAGGAAACACCACTAGAATCATTACGACTTGCCCTCTCTGTACCTCCATTTGCTCATCTGTAAAATGGGAGTAGTAATAAACCCTCTATCCTAGGATTGCTGGGGACGTTAAAGGAGATGATACACAACCAGGGCAGAGGTAACACCTGGCACAGACGCATGCTCTAGAATGGCTGGTAAACGCCGTTCGAGGAGAGCCAGAGAGTAAATCCGTTCCCCTGTCACAACTCCTCGGCCGCCACTGTAGCAGGACAGCAGCCACAGAATGCAGACACAAATGAGCCTGGTCACGTGCCAGCCAAGCCCTGTCTACGCAAAACGGCCGGCCAACGGCAGACTAGGCTTGTAGGCTCTGGCTTGCCGACCCCGGCTCTGGAAGGGAAGGTTATTATTTTTGCTGTGTTGTTATCACCGCCATCCTGAAAGTGAAAACACTGGGGCCCAGAGAGGTCAATGCCTTCTCTGGGGTCGCACAGCAAATTAACTGACAGAGCCAGGGGTCCCCCAACAGCCCCTCCGGGCTCTCTCCAGCTTCAGCTTCCCCTTCGAAACTCAGCACCTGAGCAGGGCTCCGGGACAGGACAGGGCTGAGCGCCAAGTCAGGGCCTTGGGGAGCCCAGGGCCCACATCACTGCCCTGGCCGCCTAGCCTCAGCTTCCAGGGAAACCCCACACAGGCTAGCAGGCCAGGCCGAAGGAGGAGAACACTTTAAAAGAGGGAACTCGGGAACACAGACCTCCCTTCCTAATCAGGGCTGATTGCAACCGTAAGTAGAATAGCAGGCAAGGGTGCAACCCCATTTAATTTACAGCTGGAGCCCGGGCTTGGAAGCAGCTGCAAAAATCCTTGCAAAACTACCGGCCAGCCCCTGGGGAGCTTGGGAATGGAATCAGGAAACCTGGAGAATCCACGGTGCCACGTGTGCGCTGGCGCAAGCATCTGTGTGTGTGCGAGTGTGTGTGTGCACACGCGCCCCTCTAGACTTTCCGTGTATCCAAATGGGGAGGTTGCAGAAAAGACTCAAGCACACTCTACCCCATGCCAGAGAACCTCCGAAATTAGGACCACCGTACGGCCCACTTTGGGGTGGCCCCAGCTGACACCAGCTTCCCCGTGTGATTATGACAATAAGTGATAAGGTCACCCTAACAACTGTGGATGCAGACCTCAGTGTGTTTACAATAACACACGTGGGGCCCCCACCACATCTGTCCAGCTGCGACACACTCCTCAGCACCGTGCACGCCTGCGTGCTGGCCTTTTGTCTCAGGTACACAGACACCCAGCTGGACTCTCCAGACTTTAGCATTCAAATCTGGAATGAGACAGATCCTGAGGTCCACCAGTTTAAAGGAATTACCCATATGGTCCTTCCACGCGGGGCAGTAAGAGGGGCAGGGAGGCCCCTGCTGGAGAGGCCAGCCAGCCTTCACTTAGCTCCCGCTAGCACAATACCACAAATACAACAGGCGCTCAATTAGCATATTCAAGAAACAGAAGCCAGGGAAACATGGAATCACCTCCCCCCCCTCCGCCCCGCCTATGTGGGGATTTGGGTTCTTTAATGAGGCAAGCCCCTCTCACCTCACAGGTGCTGCCCCGCGTCCAAGTGCCCACTCTGCGAACCAGGCCCAGATACTTGCATACAGCAGGGCTTCATCCAGGTGCAGAGACGGCCCCTCCCCTCCTCACCACACCTGACCTCCTTTTCAGGCAGCTCAAATCCCAAACTCCTCTCTGGCTCCAGCCTCTCCCTGACCCCCTTCCCAGTACTTCCGACTCCCAGCTGCCCATCTCTGCCCTTAGGCTGGGGCTTGGAAAGCTTGTCCCCATAGATCCTCCCCACTTCGCGTCAGGACTCAGACTTCAGACAAGCAACCGGAGGCTTCTTGGGGTGGGGGTCACGGTGCCAGCTCCTCTCTAGCTGCTCTAGTGCTCCGGGGAAGCCAAGCCACATGGCTACACAAGAAAAGTGACGCCAACAGCCGAGGGCTCCAGCCAGCTGCCCTCCCTAGGACCCCGCTCGAGGGCCTTTTCTAGGAGGACGACATTATGCCCTAATGGGAGTGGGAATATGAACTTGGGGGGAGAGGACAGAAGAGCCCATTGTCTGGCCTTGGTTCTAGAATTGACTCATGCTGTGCCATTGGGCAAAGCCCTTCTCAGGCCTCAGTTTCTTCTGGAGTAAGATTAGGGGCTCCGAGTTGTTCTGGAACAGCGCTGTCCAACAGAACTTTCTGCAATGATCAAGCTGTTCTATAGCTTCACGGCCAATACAGTGACCACGAGCCTGGTGCAGCTATTGAGCACTTGACATGTGGTTGGTGTGACCGAGGAACTAAATTGTCTGATTTTATTTTTTTATTTTTTTTTAAGATTTTATTTATTTATTTGACAGAGAGAGACAGCCAGCGAGAGAGGGAACACAAGCAGGGGGAGTGGGAGAGGAAGAAACAGGCTCCCAGCGGAGGAGCCTGATGTGGGGCTCAATCCCAGAACACTGGGATCATGACCTGAGCCGAAGGCAGACGCTTAACGACTGAGCCACCCAGGCGCCCCTAAATTGTCTTATTTTAATTACTTTAATTATAAATGGAAATACTCTCATGTGGCTAGTGGCTACTGTATTAGACAGTGCAGTTCTGGAACCTCAGTCTCCCCAACTGTAAAATGGGTATAATAATAGAATCCAGTCTTCTGGGGTCACTGTGAGGATAAAATGAGACCATGCACATAAAGCTTTCAGCCTGATCTTTGGCACCTGGTAAAATGGATTTCAGTAATTCTTATCTTCTTTGGGCTCCCAAATTCCCTTGAGACCTGAAGAAATCCACAGATCTTAGGCCAGAACTTACACATCACAGATACACATGGGCACACAACATTGGTACACACGTGCACATACATATCACACACAGGCACACTGCACACATATTGTGTGTGCACACATCATCCGTGTGCTTACACATCGGACACGCTTGCATACACGGATCATACCCGCACACCCACAAGTATGCATCCAGTTTCAAGGGGATCCAAAGCCAGGTGGAGAGCGCCTTTCAAACACGCAAGTTCCTTCCAGCTCTAAAAATCTCCAAGGCTCGGAGCACATGTTGCCGAGTCTCCATCCCCTTCTCTCCTGCCCAGCCTCAGGCATCTCAGAAAACCCTTCCTAACACTCAGGGCCAAGCACAGAGGCAGGGCTCTGGAAAAATCCTTGCGCATGGAGGGCAGGCCCAGGGCAAGGGCGACAGGATGGATTCTGTGAGCTCATCGCAGCAGCCGTCACCAGAGTTCCCAGAGAGGCTGGTGGCGTCGGGAAGGGGTGCCTGGGTGGGAGCCGGCGGTGGCGGCAGCAAGGGGTGTGGGGCACGGAGAGGGAGGCTGGATGGAACGCGCTATAATAGCAGCTTTGTGCTCTGCTTCCCAGCTCCCTGGGAACGCCAGGAAGATTATGAAACCGGTGTCTTTGGGAATGCCAGGATATTAGCTGGAAAAAGAATAATACGAAAATAAAATAATGCTCGGGATGGAGACAGCAGACGATTAGCAGACGGAGCCAGGGCCTCCCGCTCCACGGAGGGAGCCAGGCTTGGCCCCAGCAGAAGGTTTCAGGGAAAGACTGCCCGTGCTAATGAGCAGACAGGGCCTGCCTTCCAGCAAGATGTCTTCAGGAGGGAAACTGGCAAGCAAGGCGCAGCTTGCTGGTGGACCTGTGGGCCAGGAGCGGGGAGGTAGGAGGCAAGGGGGCGCCACAGGCCTGGTCCTCAGGCCCAGACATCCAGAAATGTCAGATGACCAGGAAGACCACCTGGCCACCATCCACGGTGCTTCCCTAGACTCCTTCAAGGTCTGCCTCCCAACGTCCTCCTCCAAGAAGCCTCCCTCATTAGACACCGTCGTTCTGGAATGACTCTTACTCTGCCCTCCAGCACCTCAAAGATGCAGATCCTTCTGGGTTCATTTGTACTCACATGTGAATGCCTTTCTTCCTAATCAGACAACAGTTCCCCATAGGCCAGGCCTCCATCACCAGATCAGGGGGTCACTAGAAGTAAAGATCACTGTTCTCTCACCAGGGGGCAAGGAGAACATGTCATCATTCCTTCCTCCCCTCCCTAGGACCCTGGCCACACACCTTCACCTAGTCATGGATACACCCTGCCTCTCTCAGAAAGGCATCCAAGCGGGGGAGCAGGGTGATGGGACCACCTCCACCATCTTCCTGATGCCTGATGTGCTTCACATCCTCACCCCTCAAAGACGGTCCTCGGACCAGCAGCAATGGCATCACCTGAGTCCTCTTAGAAATGCAGACTCTGGGATTCACCCAGACACAGAATCCCGGGCGTGCATTTTAACAAGACCCCTCATCACTCCTATGTTCACTCGGCCTGAGAAGCACTCCCTTACATGTGTCACATAGTTACCCCTTACAATGACTCTAGGACGCGCGACTTTCACAGACGAGGTGACAGAGTTGCCAAAGGGGTAAGTGACCTGTCCACAGCTAGGAAGCAGAGGCAGCAGAATTCAGACCAAACCTGCTCCACTCAGAAGCCTCGCCTATCCCACCATGCCCCCGACAAGAGAATCAGCGACATCAGTGACCAGTGGGCAAGGCCGGCACCCAAGACAGTAGCGGGGTCCTGGCACCCAGAGAACCCTACCATCTGCTCCCATAATGCAACCTGGACGTTAGCCCCAGTGCCTTGGCTGGGGCATCAGTACCTGCCAGGACGAAGGACAGCAGATTTGGGGATAGGAGCACATATAGGTCACCACGAAGGAGAGGGTGTGTGTGTGTGTGTGTGTGTGTGTGTGTGTGTGTGTGTGCTGGTGCTGATGGAGGTTCGAGTCACTGAAGTACAGAGTGGTCCAGCTAGTTACTGTCAAATGGGCCTGTGGCCTTGTCCAAATGCTGGCCACACCTAAAGACTTTCCAAACTGTGTCCTCCAACTGCAGGTTTGTGGGATCCAGCCTCTCCCACCACTGTCTGCCTCTGGTTCTCTCTGTCGGCCAAGCTCCCCCAGGACTGAGGGCTTCGCTATGTTGGTTTCTGCTGCATATCATAGACGCGGCACACCTGCTTCACAATCCACCCCCTCCCCGCGTCTGTTGACCTGACATACGATTTCAGTGCTCCCTCCCGACATTTTCTCCCACATAAAGAATAAACGGATTGGTTTCTCTGCTTCTGGGAAGTGCCCCCCTTCATTCTCCCAGTCACCGAGCCATGAAAGCTTGGCAGTGGGTCCCCAGCCTTGCTCATCTTCTTCCCCCAGATCCTGGCCAGCCCCAGAACCCGTCCACACTGCTGTCCATGTGTCTCTGGCTACCTCTGGCCTCGCATCCTCTCTCCCACGGCCCTGGCCTCCCTGCCCTGGGCGGCCTGGCAAGCGACTGCTAGACCCGCCTTCGTCACACAGCACTTAACCATGTGTGTCAGACTTGCCAGGGCCAACCATGAACTCATCGCGGCCCCAGGCCCACCCCGCCCGCCCTGTGGCCCAGCGATGGGAGAAGCCCTACCATGCACCCAGCAGAGCCTCTGGGCCCATCTGACCCTCCCCACACTCTGCCACTGCACTTCCCTCTACTCCGGCTCCCAGCTCCCACCCCAGACGATCACCTCATCCCAGATCTCTAACCAAGACTCCTGATGGTCTCCTGATGGTCTCCATTCTTCCACCCCAACGAGCCTCCATGGCTACTTGACTAATGGCCCTGAAGCCCAGCTCTGACCAGAGCACTCCTCTGCTCAACAACCCACACTGGCTCCCTATTGCTCATTGAACGGAGTCCCGTGGCCATCATCAGTAGCTCTTTGCCCAGCACTGTTTGCCGGCTTTTTTTTTCCTTTCCAGTTGCTCTTCTCCCCATCCTGATGGTGCTGTCAACTACAGAAAAGGGGCATGACCCAGAATGGCCAATCAGAACATTCCATTCCTCACCCTCAGGCTGGCATGGGCACATGGCCACAAGAGCCAATCAGTCACACCCAAGACTGTCACGGCATTAAGGAGAAAACAGCACTCTCCTCTCTGTGGTCTCCAGCTGTGAGGAAACGCAGGATGCCAGGTGGGCTGTGCTATTTTGCCTAGCAGGGTTTTGCTGGTTGTAAAGTTGATGTCGGCGCCATCTTTGTTACCACCCAGAGTGAGCCAGTGTGAGAACGAGGCCAAGACAGAAGAGCGAGTCAGAGACAGTCCCAGGAATACTGTACGAACCCCCATTTCCTGCCAGGCCAATGCCTGCTTCACTCTCCCGTTCATCTGAGCTCTTAAACTCCTTTTCTCTCTGTAGCCCATTTCATTGAGTTTCTGTTCCTTAGGATATCTACCCAGGCTTCTCAGACCCTGACTCTGAGCTCCGCCAAGGCCTTTATCCCCCCACCCCTCAGCTGGAGCCACAAGCCCACCCCCAGGCCCTGCCCTGTGCCCAAGCCAGGCCCTTTCTGACAGGACAAAAGGAGTCAACGCATGCCAGCCCTGCCCCACGGGACCTCCAGCTGGGGCTGCCCTAGCCGGGGCAGCAGTTTCCTCCTGCCCTCCCTGAGCATGCGCCCAGGGGCCTGGAGCTCTGCCGTCTCCTTCCAGCCGCCCTAAAACTTGGCCCCAAGACATCATCAGACAACCAGGATTATCTGGCCCCCAAGGGGTTTCCTCTCCCATACTGCTACCCTTGGCCCTAGCCCACCCTCAAGGCCTGAGAGGGATGGAAACCCCTTGGGGCACCGCCAGTCTCAACTCCCTTCCCTGTATCCATCCCATCCGATCCTCAGCCTGTCCTCTGTGCTCCTTGGCTCAGGGCAAAGCCCCACTGCTCCTCCCTCCGACCAAATCCTCACGTACATTCACACACACACACACACACACAACTGATGTGCATGGACACACTCAGATCCCATCAACTATCAAAGCTGGTGGGACCTGGTCCCTGAGTCGCAGCCCAAATCCCCAGGGGCTGCACAGTCCTGGCTGGATTTCAGAAGAAGGGCCTCATGCTGGGCATCCCCTCCCACCTCCAGGAATCCCCAGACCAAAACAGGGTAGAGAATGGCCCTCCTCAGACTGTCTAGGAAGGGTCTGCTCATCTTTGGGGGAACACATCAGCCAGACCCTGGTAACCTTGAGCTGACCCCAATTTACTGGCTCCAGAAAGTATACTGTAAGGCAGGACCACCAGCCTGAGTTACATCTCTGCCCCCAGAATCTCAGGGATGCCATCAGACGGCTTCCGTCCAACCAAGCAGGACTCGTGTGCAACCAAGGACATTCAGGGGTCATCAGGCCTCTCTGGCTACTCCCAGGGGCTAAGCCAAAGCCTCTCAGACCCACCCTGTGGCAACCAGCCTCTTCGAGAAGAGCCAGGTCCCTTGGCTCCAGTCAGAGGTCAGACCTGTGACCTCCGCCTGACTGAGGCCCTCTCCGCCTGCTCCCATCTTGACTACACAGAGAAGCAGCGGGTCTCCCGGTGCCACGAAGGGAGCTGTTTTATATTAGGAGGACACCCAGACTGCCACCCACTTTCCCCACAGGCAACCCCAAAGGAACCGAAGCCAAGGGGACCAGCCAGTTTTCCATCCGAAGTCCTATCCTGGGGGCTCCCGCTTCAGCCCCGAACAGCCCTGGGAAAGCAAGCGGCACCTCACCGACCCAGCACGGGCCCAGCCACATACCAGCGCCCCCTCAAGGGCAAACACGGCTGCAGGCCCCGTCTTCTCCAGCGGCTCCATGCGGCGGCGCCAGCGGCGGCGGCGGAACGCATCCGTCTTGCGGTACTCCAGGTGGAATTTCCAGCCAAACAGCGAGGCGTACTCCCAGCCCTCGCCCTCTGCCTCCGCCTGCCTGTGCTGCGCGGGGAGAACAGGACAGACTCAGGCACTGCTCGGCGGCCCACAGGGAGACCTTGGGCTGGGCTCCTGCAGCGCCCCTCCCGCCTGCCCTCCACGATTCCCCACCCGCTCCACACCAGCGCCCTCCAGGTGGGAACAGCTGGGAAGGCCACCTGGAGGAGGGGGGCTCTGAGCAGCAGAATCGGAGTCAGAAAATCAGGAGGGGAAAAGACTCCCCGGGCTGTGGGGATCCGAGGAGCCAGAGAGGGCAGGTAGACTAAGCAGCAATGAAAACCCTGGGCTTTGGGTTTGTTTGTTTACTTGGATTATGGATGGATTTCATGAATCCAAGGTTTTCTTGTCATTTCCTTTTTCTTCTTCACATCTCAGCTTATAAAAATAGAAGTGGGTCAGTGAAGATTCTGTCTCCCCACCTCAGGCTATTTCTCCCTGAGGCTAGGCCTAGGTCAGCTGTGGAGGGCTCCCGGCCCTGCATTTCCTCGAGAGGACCCTTTCCCAGGCCTGGAGAGAGGCCTGGAAGCCCCTTTCTACCCAGCTGATGACCTGACACTATCTTCAGGTGCCCTTCAGGCGCTGGCCATGAACTAAGCAGCAGGAGCCAGTCCCAGAGGGCAGCCGTACCCGTCTCTGGGAGGGATGTCAGTGGTGACGGATCAGGCGAGGCCCCCTGCCTGACAAGGTTCACCTCCATCCCCTGGGCACCCCTGCAGGGAGGGTGGAGTCTGTCTGGTTCATGGAAGCACAAACAGTCTGTTGCCCCAAAACCTTGCTTCTCCCTGCACCCAGCGACATCCCTCTCTAGATTCTCTGTGCCCAAAGAGAAAGGAAGAAATTTGGGTCATGCCAAAGGCTACTCCTGGATTGGGGGAGGCCTGGTTCTTGGGCCAAAATTCAAATGCATGCTTAGGAAGGAAGAAAGAACAGGGCACAAGAGGGACCAGGGGAGGCAGGCACTGAGGCTGTGCAGGACCTGGGCATCCGGGTGGCTCCAAGAACAGGTGTGTGCATTGTGTTCACTCATACGCGCCCATTCACGCCTCTGTCTTGTGGGGATCTGGGCACGCCCGTGGGCCTGTGTGCTCATACTGCATGCACGTCCCCTGGTAGATGCTGACGGAGCCCACCAAGGCACCAGCCGGCAACAGGGCGCACACGTGCTCACCAGCATAGCGCACACATCCCCACTCCTAGCTCCAGCCGGGACTTGGCGAGTGAAGGGAGCAGGCTCCATGGGGAGGATATGGGCCTCAGCCCACTCCCAGCAACCGCAGCCAATGACATAACCAAAAGGGTACAAACCCCAGTGCCCTCACCTCCAGGTGAGGACGATTCTGTGGTGCTCCAGGGTGCGCCCCGCCCCAAGCCACAGCTCAGGCCAAAGCTGACTTGGCCTGAGACCGCATCCCGGCTCCCAGCGCTCCCGGGCACCCTGCTTCAATAAGCTGCATTCAGCCAAACCCCTGTCTCAGGCTCTGCCTCCGGGATACCCGGCCACAGACCCAGTGTCTGTGTGTCTTGGCACCTTCCAGGTCCGTGTGTGATCCCAAGTCCGGTCTCCTTGCACGGTCACAGGCATCTGGGGGTTTTCTGTCTGGGAGCATCTGGACGTGTACTGCTATGATCTGCGTGGGCGCCGGGACCTGTGAGCAGCTGCGTGTGTGCTGGGTGTGATCTGTGAGCACCTCGAGGGAGCCCACGCACCTTCTACATGTCCTGAGCACACAGGCGTGCACCTGTGTCCAGCTGGCCTCCCCTAACCAGGGCCTCACCCCCCACATCTGCCAGACTCACCTTCCTCAGGGCCTCCATCTGGCTGAGGTCCCTCCTGCGCAGGCGGACCCAGCGCCGCCGACGGTGCGTGTAGTACATCTTCTCAGCGGGGACCCAGTGCTTCGGCTTCCGGTCCGGGGGGATGGTGATGCTGTACTCCCAGCCTGGGGGAAGGCGCCTGTTGGCCACTGCCCGGCCATTCCCCACCTCCCCAGAGGCTCTCTCTCCCTCTCGGGCACAGTCACAGGCTCGTGAGGGCCCACTGACTTAATGTGTAGCCGTAAGTGAGGGCTCATCCAGGAAGTCCTCCAGAGGAAGAAGCCCAGGGAAGGCCAGGGTCCCAGGGCACGAGGCCCCGCACTCAGCTGTCCCACCAGCACGCCTCTTGCGCTTGCCGGGGTGGCTCCCCGGGCTCCATGTGCTGCCCACCTTGCTCATCAACGGCCCGATTGAGGTCCGTGGACCACTCTTCATCTTCCCACTTCCAGCCCAGCGGGCACTCAATGTCATCCTTGGGAAGCACCTTCTCCCCATTCTAGGGCAACACAGGACAGGCAAGCGTGAGAAGACACATGTCATCACGAAGCAGAAAAGATGCAACTTGACAACATACATCCTTGAAGCCCCAGATGCAACTCCGGATCAGTGTCCTACCCGCCTTGGACCTCACACTATCCCTCTGGAGACCACAGCATGAAGTCGGGGACATGGGAGCAGGCTAGAAACATCCCATCTTCTCTGAGCCACGGGCCCCTCCTGAGCCCCAGGGTCCAGGACCCCAGGAAGGCAAAGCCCGCCTGTCGCTGGAGCGGCCACGTACCACGTCCGTGTAGTTGTCACTCATGTAGATCCACTGGCCTCCAGGGAGCCGGGTCTGGTTCTCAAACACCTCCTCCACGAAACTCAGGTGGCCCGCGTCGGTGTCATGGAGCAGCCTGGGGCAGGGCGGGTGAGGGGTCAGAACCTCTGCTGAAGACCCCCTCCACACCCACCGCCTCCAGCAGAGCAGCCCCGGGGCCTCGGCCAAGCTTCCTGCATCAGCTTCATCCCACCGACAACATGGCGGAGAGGAGAGGGAAAGGAGGGGCAGAGGGTCAACGGGGGAGAGAGAAAGGAGAGCCAGGGGGACCTAGAGACGTTCACAGACAGAAGAATATACCAGCACCCAAGATAAAGAAAGAGAAAGACACCAAAAAGAGAAAGGGAGCCGAAGACACCAAAAGGCTGGTGGGTCGTCGAAGCTCGACAGGGAGACAGTGGTTGAAATGTAAAAGGGAAGCTGTGCACTTCTGTGTTATACTTCGATTGAAACAAAGAACAGGAAAGAAACCCAGTTGTTGAACGTCAACCAGACAGGAAACGAGAGAGGAGAAAGAGGCAGGGACGGTGTTGCAGCCGGACGGCCTTGTTCTGAGAGGCACAGAAAGGAGGGGCCTCAGGCCCAGGAAGGGTTAACACGGGGAGGAGGAACCAGGCTGTGGCCTCTGGGAGAAGAAGGTTGCAACCAAGGGACGCAAAGTCCAATGGAGGCCAACTTTAGTTTAATAGAAAAGGACCTTCCCAGTGTTTGAGCCCTTCCAGAAACGATGCCCCCTAGCAAGCCCTCAGCCCTGGAAGAGTTCGGGTGGGAGCCCCTGTGGCCAGCATAGGGGCAGGAGGAGCAAGTAGGGCCATTATTGGGACTTCGGCCTTTCAGGGAAAGGACTGGGACAGAAGGGGGCCCCCAGCCGCCCTGCCCAGGACTCACGTCTTCTCTGGACACACGAACCAGTCTCCAGCCCAGGTCCAGCCGGCCGAGGGGCGGAAGCTATCCTTGGGGAGCTTGATCTTGCCCGTGACATCAGAAAACTTGGGGTAGGTGAGGCCTGTTGTGCCCCAGTTCCCAACGAGGGCCAGTTTGGTCTGGTTCTCATACTGGAGAGCAAGCGATAAAGAGAAGTGAGTGGGGCCCAGCGCAGCTTGGGGGGGCAGGGGACAGGCAAGGGCAGGCTGGCAGGCACTCACGGTTTCAGCGAAGACAGACAGCTTTCCCTCAGCAAACTGGTTGAACTCCTTCTCATCCACAGAAAGCCCAAACCAGAGCTTCACCCGTATCTGCACGGGCATCCGGGCTCCGGGCACCCCCTGCATGGGATACTGGATACCAGAGAAAGACAGAAACCACAATCCCCTGTAAGATCAGGATGTCCCCACTGAGGCGGGGTGGGGGGGGTCCTCCAGGGACCCCTGGGCATAGCAGCCTGATACCCCTAAATATGTGTCCTGTTGGAGAACTTACCAGAATTTCACAGAAAGAAAATGTATAATTAAGAAGGCTTCTCCACACCTGCCAAGATTCCTTCTCTCCAAAGAAGACTGCATCACCCCCACCTAGGTGCTCTCCCATAAGCTGAGCCAGGCCTAGACCAGGATCTCCCATTCTCCCCTCTCCCACCACATCCCCATTTTTGTTCTCTTCTAGAATGACCCTGCCCAGTGGAACTTTCTGCTACAAGATGGTTTTTATCTGTGTGGTCCAATCTGGTAGCACTAACCCCATGTGGCCACTGAGCACTTGAAATGCAGCTAGTGTGACTGAGGAACTCGATTTTTAGTTTTATTTCATTTTAATTTAAATTTAAATAGCCCCTTACGGCGACCATATTGGACAGCGCAGTTTGAGAACGTATCTCTGAAGGAGATACAATGATCCAGGTCTGGAAGGGGAAGAGGTTAAGACCTCCTCCTTAATTTTCAGCTTGGTTTGGGGGGGAGTGTTTTCGTTATTTTTGTTTTGGCTCGATGTTGGCGTACCATCTGATACCGCTCTCCTTTCAAGCGCTTATCAGCATGTTAACCACTAGTCACTGGTCCTCGATTGCTTATTACCTTGAAACCTTCAGAGGCTCTGCCAGAATGCAGTAACCACAACAACCCAACATAAAACATTTATTGTCCACATCTACTCCACCGTTTGATTGAAATCAATAGAAGCGGCCTGAGAAGCAGGAGCTCCTCGCTCTCAGAACAACACATTGTCCCTTCGAGGAAGCGGCACATTAAGTCCCTAGGTGTCGTGACCCTGAGCCTGGAGGGTTACCTCCTCTGCAACGGGGGCTGATGAGAGGAGAAAGGAGCTCTGATGGCTTCAGAAGAGGGAAGGGGGGCCAGAGTACGAGGTCGCCAACAGGTTTGGGAGGCCCGGGTCCCTGGAGGGAGAGCCCGGGCCAGGTACGGGGAAAGGACAGGGTGCAATAGACAGTCTCCCCCCTTCACCCAGCCTCTCTGCTTTTGGTTCATCCTCAGTGCAGCCTGGAGGAGGCCCTGACCCCACATGTCACCCTCTGGGCAACCTCCCATGACCGTTCACTTCAGCTGTCCCCTCCCTGGGGTGGTGAGTGGCCTTTTTCCCTCCAAACCGCCAGCCCCAGGGAGATGGCAGGAATGCCTGACCCCCCCTTCCCCCTCCACCCCCCGTCTCTCCCCTGCCCTCCCCCAGACGGGGCCAGCCTGCCGGACCCAAAATAGCAACAGCAAATAAAGAAATGTCTAGTTTGGGGCTCCTCTCCCTCTCTACTGGTGCTCATTTTTTCCAACTTTGGTTTAAGTTAAGAAACACCAATGTTTTCTTGGTCTCTGCTTGCTGCCAACATTTTTGTACAGCTTGCTCAGGAGCTACTGGCGGGGCTCAGAAACTCAGTGGGGAAGACTTCGAGAAACAATTCTATATCTTTTTTTTTTTTTTCTGCTTGGAATCGGGGAACATTTTTCAGTTTGTGTCTCCCCAAGGATGCAGGGCCGAGAGGTCAGAGCCTACGGTTCTTCCTCCCGCAGCGCATCCCCACCTGCGCTCCAGCCAGCCAGGCTTCCCTGCTGTGCCTCCCCCCGGCCACGGGCAGCTCCTTGACTTCCTTTCCCTTCTGCCCTGCTCGGCAAGGAGCTGGCCAAGGGGATAGAAAGGCAGGATGCTAGGAGGTGAGGAAAGCCGGGGGACGGGCCTCAGGTGGCGTGTAGACAGGTGAGAGGGGGCAGCCCACTGCCTGACATGTCCCCATCCTCTTTCTAAGCAAAGCTGGCCTCTCCAATGACCCTGAGTCCGGGTATCTGCTCACCTCTGCCTCTACCTTGGCCTCCAGTCGTGCTGGTGGGGCCTCCTCTGGCCAGGGAGCAAGGGAGCACCCCAGAAGAAAAAGGGGACAAGAGGGGAAAGGAACTGATATTCATTGGTCACCTCGTTCCAGCAAGACCCATGACCTGTGTCACCTGGTTCAACCCTCAAAACCTGTGAAGTGGGCGGCCTGATGCTCATTTTACAGCTGAGAAGACAGCTAGCAGTTCAGAGAGGTCAGGCAACCTACCCAAGGCCACACAGGCTTCCTGCCCACCCTGCCACCCGTCCACACGCAATGTACTGTTGAAACCTGCCCTCTCTACCCAGCCCAGGGCACAATGAGAAAGACTGGCTGATCTATGAATGGGTTGACCGGCAGGCACTCAGAGGTTCAAGGCTGAGGCTAGCCAACAACGACTTCCTGGAAGAGGAGAGGGGGGTGCTGCTCCCTGGTGTGGATGGAAGGAGGGGCCGGGAAGGGAAGGCTGAGAGCAAGGGGCTGGGGAAGATGGGCCAGCTGGGCTGAAGGCCAGGCAGCTTATAATTAATGCCAACAGAGCCATCTGGAGTGAGTGGTGAGTGGCGAGGGGCAGGCCCACCTCCCAGGCCACTCCTCCTCCAGCAGGACAGCCTCCGTGACAGCCCTCCAGACAGGGACCCTCCCCTCGGGCCAGGCAGTCAACAGCCCAGGAAGGGATTTCCCTGAATAGCGTCCTGGCCTCCAGGCCACAGTACCCCCACCAAAACAGCCTTGGCTCTGTGTGCCACACTGACCCAGAGAGGAGGATGGGGCACCTGCTCGCGTCCCCGTCGCCCAGCCTGAGGCTGGCCAGTACCCTGAAAGAAGACGGACGGGGAGCAAGGGTGGGGGTTGGAGGAACAGAAAAGGGAGAAGAGATGCGGGCAGGACAACATGAGGGGCCCTGGATTACTTGCCCCCAGCTCCCAGATGGGACAGAGCCATAGGCACACCAGTGCCCAGACACCAGCCCTCCCACAGGCAAGAACTTGAACCTGAGCCTGACCCCAGCTGGAGCCAAAGCACTCAGGCAGGGCAAGAGGTCCGTACCAGGGCTCTTAGAGGCTGGGGTGGGGCCTGAGGGCTGCACCCCCCTACCAGAGACCTGGTGATGAGATTGAGAACAGCCTCGGGAGTCAGCCCCTCCCAGACAGCCTGGGGGGTGGGGAGCAGGGGGCACAGACCCTGTCTCATTCATTTCCAGCACCCTGTGATTCCAGCTCTCACCTGCCAACTTTCTAGCCCAGGTGTGTGGGGTCTAGGGACTTGGCAGGGGAGAGAGAAGGGAAATGGCTTTACACGAAGCCCTCCACCCCTTCCGAGAGCCTACAGACTCTCAGTCAGGTGGAGACCAGAAGGAGACATGGAAGGGGAAGGGAACGACCTGGGAGAAAATATGATCATGACCTGAGAAAAAAGAACCCACTTTGAGAAATATCGTCTGCAGCTTCCCACAGTTCTTGCCGCAGTAGCTGGCTCCGCGCCGGGAGAAGAGGACCTCATGCGCGGGCATCCGCTGGTACGCCACTCGCTTGTCGCCCTGCAGCATCCAGATGATGACGTCGGGCAGGCTGTTCTGGGGCTGGAGAGAGGGTGGCAGTCAGGGTGGGAAGGCCCACGCCCCACAGCCCACCATGAGCCACCTCTCCTCCCAGCTTCCAGCTCCCCCACCCCCCACCCCCGAGAGCCTCCTTGACCCCCCACGGCTGGCTCCGCCGCTCTGCCTTCGGCGGCTAGGAACCCCCAAGCACGGGGCATGAGGCTGCCTCCGCTCACATGAGGAGCCTGCCAAAAACGCACTGGGCTGAGTTCACATTTCCTGGGAAAACACACTCCTGCCGGGAGCCCAGCGCTTATCTTCTTAGATCCCTTCCACTGGGCAGACAGATGCTCCCGGGGGCGCAGAGATTGGAGGATTTGATTTGACCCGAGAGATGACATCACACTTACGATGCTACCCTTCTTCCTCAGCCCTGAGAGTAGCAGCGAATCCCCAGATGCGCCCCTTCCCGAAGGACACTCCCCCCTTCTCCCTCTAATAGCAGGGACTTGTGGGGTCTGGCCCTTTACTGGGCCTTGTGACATTGGGCTCTGAAAATGGTGACCAGCCCAGAACAAAACTGCAAGGCCTGAGCCCCTCAGAGCCAGTAACTCAGAGCAAAAACCGTTGGGAACAGCCCACCTGCTTCCAAGGTTGGTGAGCAAAGTGTGCTCAGTGAGGTGGCGCTGGGTCTCTCCCCAGGGCCACGGCTGAGAGCTGACACTCCTGGAGCCTCACGGGGCATTTCGCGGTTTCACTTACTCCCTGCAGCGGGGACAGGCAGCCCCATTGGCCAGGTGAGGAAATTAAGCTCAAAGAGGGTAGGAGCCAACCAGGTTTTTCTGCCTCCAAACAGTGGTTCCCAACCACGATCCCAGTGTGGTTCCCCAGAGCAGCAGCAATAGCAGCTCCCGAGAAGGTGCTAGAAATGCAAATTCTCAGGCTCTACCTGGGACCTGCAGAGTCAGGCAGGGCTTATAACCTGTTTTAACAAACCCTTCAGGGGATTCTGACGCACCTTCAAATTTGAGAAAGGCACTCTCTGGGGTCCCTTGCTGTCAGGAGCACCCATCTGACCTTAAGCCCTCCCGGCCGTAAACAATGTGTGCGAGAGTTCCAGGGGCCATCTGGGCCAAGATGGTGGAAGACCAGCCCAAGCGGACGGTCTGCAGCCACTGCATGGGGCCAGCCTGCGACTGGGCGACAGAGTGCTCCCCCGGGTAGCTGGCCACATCCCCGAAGCCCTGTTCCAAGATGGGCCCAAGGCTGACTCTCAGGGACCAACTTTTTGGGCTGCCTTCCCCTTCTGACCAGTCCCCCACCTCCTGGACTCCCTCTCCCCTTCAATGACTTGCTCCTCCAGAAGCCCCTCTCAGGCCCTGCCCTTTTCCACACTCCGTCCGGAGAGATCCTTCCTCACCAGCCCATCGCCTCCGTAGGGGGACCACACACCTCTGGCCGGAGTGGGCAGCCACTGGTCTGCCCGTGACACATGAGCAGAACCTTATCCTCGTTCTGGACAACTTTGTGGCATGCTTGCTTGCCCTGGGAACTGGGCTGGGGGTGCGGGGTACCTGACCAGGGGCAAGGAGGGGGGTGGTATACAGGTGGGGACAAACTACAGCCACTTCTCTCTGATTAGATACGACAAAGTTCACAGTCCTCCAAATAGAGCCTCCTCAGGCCTGGGGCTGGGAGGCAGGCAGGAGAGCAAGAAATACAGGGCCCCCAGCGAGGCAGGTTTGAGGCCAGGGGTCAGGTCCCTGGGGAAGCAGACCCCAGCACTGAACTGGAGCCAGGCGCCCCAGGATTCTGGGCCCAGCTCCGTCTCCGACATACTTTGGTGACATGGACTGAACACATGTATTGAGCACATGGAGGGCACTGATTGAGCACCTACTGCACACCAGGCTCTCAGCTAGGCCGCATAACACCCAGTCTCCAGTTGCATCCTGTCTCTTCCTGCTGTGAACAGGGGACATTGCGGCTCAGAAGAACTGAGTCAGCTGTCCAAGCTCACCCAGCAACGGGGCCGGAGTTGGATCATGGTCCAGACAGTCTCCCATGTGCCGCCCAGTTCTGATGTCCTCAGGCAGGAAGGAAGACACCCCGCAGGGTTTCCTACCTCCTCGGCCAGGGCACGGAGCCGCAGGAGCCAGTCTTCAGCCTGCTCCAGGGCGGCCGGGAGCCCGCCGTGCCCGAGCTTCAGGGCCAGCGCCGCCTCTGCGATCTGGCTTAGGTGACGGCTACGCAGCCTGTGCAGGTACTGGTCCAGGTGGGTGGCAGAGGGTGTCTCGTGGACATCACCCAGGGGCTGGCTGTGAGCGACAGACAGATGGGATGAGCCCGGCACTCACCCAGGTCCAAGCGCACATGCTGTCCACGCACATGTGAACAGAGCCCCCAAACCCACACCCTCAGCCTGCCTGCCAGGTGCTCCGGGTGCCCTAGGTGCCTTCTCCAGCCTGACCCACATGCACAGTCATCTCCATGTGACCTGCTCCATCCTCACCTCCTCCAGGAAGCCTGCCCTGCTCCACAGGCCTCCTGCTCCAAAGACCCTCAGCCCTCTACCCTGGAGCTGCCTGTTTGAAATTTAGGAGTTTTTTGCATGTGTGTCCCCTCTGCCCAAATGACCGCAAGCCCTCAGAGGGCCCAACAGGTCCCTCTGTGCCCCCTTGCATTCTCCCAGAGCACAGGCCAGAGTGCTAAGTTGCCCTTGGCTGAAATGAATCCATTCTGTTGCACGCACACTTTCTTCAGGAAGGAAATTTATGGACCCCTGACAAGCCACTGCAGACGCTGTGGGGAGGCCGGCAGCCAGCAATACAGATGTGTCGACCTGGGGCAGCCCCAGGACACCCCCTCCAGAACCCTCTGTTTGGGAAGCCTTTGGAGAGGAGGTAGGGGGTACATATAGCCCCAGAAATACAGCCCCACGTGGGGGTTGGGTTTAAACTCCATCCTGTTCGAGGCACAGAACTCTGACCTCCCCATCCCATGGGCTCCCCAGAAGTCCTCCTTCATATGGCTCTTCCTCACCATACCAAGCCTCTGGGGTCAGTCAATACACACGCAGGGTCATGCGGGAAGGGGGCTGGGGGCGTCTGCGCTCTCCCTCACCATGCAGGGGCCCTCTAGATGATGCCTGCTTGAGGGGGGGAGCCGCTTCACCCCCGCCCCACCCCCACTGAGCCCTTGACTCCCAAACAGGACATCAGTCAAACCCGCTCCACCAGTTCTGCCCCCACCACTTGCAGCCCCCCCACCTCACACTCCCCTCCCCGCAGTGTCTCGACTCCGGCTCCCGGCTGATTTATTTTTCTGCCAATTTCCCCGAGCTATGCAGAACCAATTACCGCGGAGCGCAGCGGCACCGCCGCCGCCAGATACACCACTCTGGCAGGCCCTCGGCGCACTACATTTTTCCTGTTATTTTTTTTAATTGAATTTTTAGGGTGGGGGGAGCAGTACGCAAACTCCATCTCGGGAAACTTAAGCCCCGGGGCCTGTCTCAGGTCACGTACTGCACACCCTGTAGTAATATAATATTTACTGCCCCGAGGGTGCCGCGGATGGGGCTGCCCCGGGCCAGGAGAGGGGCGGCCTCCGTCCCCAGCCCACTCGATTCGTGGTGGAGGGGCATGCCGGGTGGGTAAAGGGGGGCCTGGGGCAGAGTCCTGGGCTGGGGCCTGCCTGGGAAGGAGGCCTGAGTGGGCCCGAGGGCGGGGGCAGGCAGATCTGGAGTTGGATCCGGAGAGCGGAGCCAACCAGGGTGATTTACGCTCCCAGCCTGGGTCGGGAGCTGGGAGGGACTGCCATACAGACCACCAAAGGGAGATTTTCATGGAGGCCACCAGCCCAGCCAAGACTCCCCCAAAACAGCCAGAACCCGTGACTGTCACCAACAAGATGTCTTGGCCCTTTCCCGCCCCAGGAAAGCCCAAGGCGGTGGGGACTGAACGAAAGGGAGACTGGGAAGAGGAGGTCGGATGACACTGTGTCCCCACCCCAAACAGGGGCGGTCGCCCTGCCAACCCTGGCTGACTTGGAAATGGTGGGCAGGCCCAGGGCGGCTCAGGAGGGCAGAGCTGCACAAAGTCGCTGCCGACCCCTGCGGTGACACGGGTGTCTTCACCAGGTACAACCGCCCAGAAGGGGCAGTGTCCAGCCTGAAAGGTGAACTGGTCCAGCAGTCATTCATTTCACTCACGAACAACAGCTCCGCCGGTCCAGACAGGGCTGGGTCCGGAGCACCCAGAACAGAGAGGCAAACAGGCTAGACCCCCACTGAGCAGCCTCAGAGTCAGCAGTGCTTCCAGGAGGAAGCCAGTCAGGCCAAGAAGAGCCTGGCAGTGTTCCGGAACAGTATGTGCACAGGACGAAGGCTCAGAGGCAGGAGGGAGCACACATGGGGAGCCAAGAGCTAGATAAGCCAGCACAGAGGCTCCAAAGGGCCGGAGGGTAGGACTGTTGGGGTCTGTGAGGCAGAGAGGGAGTGGGGCCAGAGAGGCCCGTCCATCAGGATGAGAGCTGGGACCTTTCCTGAAGGCAGTGGCAGCCGCTGAGGGCTGAAGCCGAGGCGGCATGGCACAGTTTGAGTAAGACTCCACAGAATGAACTGGATGTGCTGGCAGACATCCAGGTAGAGAGGTGCAGCGGGCAGAGGGGTCCGCGGGTCTAAGGATGAGCGGAGAAGGCTGGGCTAGAGGAACAGAGGGCGCACCCTGGCAGGGGAAGGGGGGGCCAGGAGGGAGAGGAGCCAGGCAGAGAGAGGGTGTGGAACGAAGGACACCGATTTGGGAGGTGGGACAGGGGCTGGCTGAAGGAATGGGGAGCAGCTAGTGGTCGGCTGTGACCCACTGGTGTGGGGCCCCAGTGCCTGGCTGCTCTGAGCGACAGCCCAGAGCCGAAGGGGACGGCAGCCGTCTCACGGCTGCCCCAGGGCTATTGCTGGCGTCAAGTGGTGCCTGAAGGATTCGGTCCTGATCTTCAGTATTCCTCCCTGGAGAGCCATCTGTGCATTCCAAGAAGATGGGAAGCATCCCTCCCCACCTCCTGACCTGGGGCCAACGCCCCCAGGAGGCCCCCAGACACCTCTATCCCCAGCAGAGTGACTCAAAGGGGACCAGGCTTTGGCAGAAGTGTGTTTAGCTGAATCCTCTGAGAACAGAGCCCTGAGAGGGGCAGTGAGGGCAGCCCAAGACTTGGGTCCCACCGGTCTCAGAAGCTTCAGGCACCTGACACCTGCCAAGGTCCACATAACACATCAGTCATGAGCAGTGCTGCAGGGAGAACCCAGAGCCTGGTCCGCCCTCCATACACGGGCTGTCAGGCCAGGCCAGTGGTATACGGCGAGTCACTTGGAGCCCCTCTCCACACTGACTGCCCCCCCTCCCGTGTGCCCCTCCAGCTTCACTCTGTCCTCCAACCTCCAGACCACAGATGCCCTCGGGTACCTCCCACCAACACGGCCAGTCCTAAGCTCCTCGTCTTCCCCAGAAGCTGCTCTTCTCCCACGGACCCCTGAGAATGGCCCTGCTGTCCACCCAGCTGCTCTGGCCCGAGCTGGGGGATCACTCTGCACCTTCCTTGGGCCCCCACATCTAACCCACCAGCAAATCCTGTTCATTAGAGAGTGATACAGCCACGGGCTCAGCCGCTTGGAGAAGACTGAATCTGAGCAAGTTAACGAACCTCTCCGTGCCTCAGTTTTCTCGTCTATGAAGCGTGGACCTCTCTCCTTCCCAGCTCGTAAGGTGCTTATGGCTAGTTCTCACGTGTAAAGTGCTCATAAACAGCACCGCGCACGGCAAGTGCTCATTAGGAGGCTGTGGTCGTTATGCCCCCTACAGAGTCCACAGGGCCCTCTGCCTCTCTCGGCCCCCAGCCCTCCCCATGTCCCTGGCTTAGGTGACACCTTTGTCCAGTGTCCCCTCACCACCACCACCAACACAGCCCTCACCCTGCAGCCAGAACGAGCATCTGAACCATGGGGATCCCCGTGGCCCCCGCAAGCCTCCCAGGGCTGAGCTTACCACAGCAGACCCCTGAGGCCTAGCTATCCCATTTGGGCTTCCTCTTCCCCTGACAACCCATGGACACGGCAGGCATTGCAGGCTTTGCACCTTTGCCTGGGCAGTCCCGTCTCCAAAGGCTGCTACTCCTCCTTCAAGTTCGCGTAGGGAGCATCCCCCTCTCCAGGAAGCCCCCCGGAATTGAGTCTGAGTGCAACGCACCTGCCCCGAGCTCCTGCAGCACATGCCTCCAGCTCCCCAACACACTCTGCTTCCTTGCTCACTTTCGCATCTGTCACCTCTGGAGGGGGCTGAAGCTGCAGCCTGGTCAATATGCTTTAGGCTCTAGGAAGGTTTGGGAATGCGTGGATGACCTGCCTGGAATTCCACCCCTGGGCTGTGCTGGCCGGCGGTGGGTTCTTTGGGGTAATGTTTTGTTTGATAAAGTTTGATAAAGATGCACTTCCCAGCTGGGGTACGAAGGACAAGAAGGGGCTCTTCATCAGACAGAGTGTGAAGGCACTTCTCGGACACTCAGGAGAAGGCGGGATGATAAGATTGAGGGGAGCCTAGAATACACTTTCATACATTTACCCTTAACCCAGCAGACAGCAGAAAGGCAACTATGTATCATTAGGTCCATTCCACAGCTGAGAAAACTGAGGTCCAGAGGAGTGAAGCTGCCCAAAGCCACAGTGCTGGTTAGAGGGACAAGAACCTAAGTCTCCTGACACTTCTTCCTAACAGTAATTACAGCTACCATCTATTACATACTTCCTAAAGGACCAAGCATTTTGCTTATGTGCTATTATAAGCAGTTATTCTTAACGTGAGGTTGAAGATGAAGAAAGCAAGGCTCAGAGCAGGTGGGTGGTGAGCCCCAAATTGCCCAGCAGGGGAGGAGATGCCAAGATGCCTCCCCTTCCGCTGGGCCCCTGAGCAGCCCCATTCCCCATCACCCCCAGAGCCCTCTTTTCCTGAAGTCGATAGAAGGCTAAGTGGAAGCCGTGGTCCCCAACGTGGCCTTGGGGAGGAGGGGCACCGTCACCCCCACCAGCCAGCTCCTCCTGGAGATTCCATCAGGGAACTAAGAGGTCGGGGATCAGAGACACAATGCTCCCCATTCAGGTGAGCCGGGCCGCCCCGGGCCCACAGCTGCCGCCGCTGCAGGGAGATTTATGACCTGCTCTAAATGTCACCTTTTCAACTCCCCGCGCTGGCTCCGCCACCTTTGGACTCAGCACGGGCTGGACTGCTGGCCAAGCGTGGCTGGGGAGACGTGCCGCCGCTCACTGCCACACACGAACACTCCCAGGGAAAGGGCCTCGCTGAGCCAGGAGGGGAGGGCGCGTGGGTGCCAGGATCCCCCCCTACCTGCAGTCTGAGATGAGCTCATCCATCAGCTGAGCCAACAGGGAGTCCACGTCCTCGGCGTTGCACTGCGCCTTCACGGCCAAGTGGACTTGCTCCAGGGCAGCTTCCTGTGGAACAGGCAGGCAAGGGTTGGGACCATCCCTGCGGGTGGAAGGTACACACCAGACTCGCAACCCCTAGGCCCTGTCACCGAAATCTGACACTGACGCCCTGAACCAAAGGAGAGAACAGTGCGAACAGAGAAGGCAGAGCCCGGATGTAAGAAACCGGGATCTGTCTTACCTCAAGAACCTTCCAGGGCTCCCCATGCCAAACAGATCCAAATTCCCAAGCCTGGGACTCCAACCTCAGGCCTGGTTACAAGGCCTTGAGTGCCATGTGCAGGCTCCCACAGAACTCTGCTGCCTTCCGCTCCTCCCAGGGCCCCTCCAGCCGGTCTGCCATCTCACAGGGGAGAGACCCTCTGAGCCCACACCAGTCCCCACCTGGAATGTTCTATCCCTCCCAAATCCTCCTGCCCAAGCAGGCTCGAGCCCCTCCTTCCTTCAGGAACACTCAGACCACCTCCAATAACAGAGAGTTCCCTCTCCAAAAGCGCGGCCCAGTCACTCCCAGGTCACGTCCGTCTCCTATGGAGCCCCTCTGCAGCTGTCTCCGCGGGCCTCAGCCCTGAGCTGGGAGAGCGCTCACAGAATATCTGTCAGGTCAAGGGCTAGCCCCTCTGTTCCCTCGGGTCCCCTCCCCACCCATCGGCCTCCCTGAGTCTGTGCCATGCGGAGGACAGGCCTTGGGAAGAACACAGGCCCCCAGGGAGTGTCTTGTGAGAGAACGGCCACCCCAGAAGATGGAGTCTGGACTTGCAGAGGAAGGACTCCAAGTCCTCCAGAACCTGGGTGCTGGCTGGTCTCCTCCCTCCCCAAGAGCTGCCAGTCTCAGGAAGGCTGGCCGCCATGCCTTCACATAAGCCGGCATCCCCTTTCTGCCCATCCAAGACCACCGTCCTCCCCTTCCCCTCCCCTGTCCTCCTTGCTTTGCTCACAGACATGCCCGAGCCTCTGCAACCCCTTCCCCCCACCCCACTGCTCCTGGCTCATTCCAACAGCGCGGCCACACCTGCCTCCCCCAGGTTCCCGTGGGGTATACTTCACGTCAGACACACACAGACGCAGCCTGGAGTCACCCCCAGGATCACCAGCTACCCACCCTTGGTCTCCACACCTCTGTCCGCTTCGTTCTCCTCCACTCTATGGCCGAGCATCGGGCCCTCAGCTCTCGGCATCACAGGGAAGCCCCAGGGGATCCCCTGGTCACCTCTGAAGCACAACTCACTGCCTGACCTCACACACTCTACTTCTCCCTGCCTTCCCAACTCCCCAGCCACCAAGTCCTCCAACTTTGTCCCCGAGGTCCCCTCCTGCCCAGTGCTTGTCACTGCTCCCAGACCACTGGCCATGGCGGCCTAACAGGGCTCCTGCCTCCCATCTCCTCGCTACCTCTGCGATGCCCTCCTGATGCCCCTTGGCCCTCTCCCTCCTCTGAGTGCCCGCCCTTCCTCAGGGCACTCCTGGAATGTCACTGGCCCTTGGGTGTCACCCTCCGTATGAGGGTGTGGGTGAACCTGCGCTTGCCCTCACTAATCTGGCCCCTGAAGGCAGGGCAGCCCCTTGTCCAAGTCCCCCTTGTGGCCGCAAGCCTCCAGCACAAACCCCGGCGTGTGGTCGGAAGCGAAGGCATTTGATGAATGAACGCGGGCCTGCGTGCGTGAATGGGTGCAAGGCTCCGTCCTGCTGCTCCAGCTTTGTGCCTCTCCACTCCTTCTCTGCACTGTCTCCTACCTCACTGGACCCCCAGATCATTCGTGCTCCCTCTCCTCCCTTCCCACTAGCAGGACTAGATCTCCAACCCGGCAAGCCATGGTCAGGACACAAGGGACCCCAGGCATCGTGAGAGTCTGCAGGCATAGCTGTGGGTAAGGGCGTGCACCCCTGGGGGCCTGGTCTATGGACACCCGTGGGGGCATGGTGCAGCCTCAAGGGGTGTGCAGGGGTGAGGCAGCTTCCACTCACCAGCCGGTCCGCGATCCTGAGCAGCTGGTTCTGAGCCTCAACTCTGTGGCTGATGTCCTCCCAGTAGGATGACAGCACCACCACGGGCTTCACGTTGCCCCAGGGCAAGTAGTAGTAGTGGCACCCTGGAAGGACGCGAAGGGCCTGGTCCTGAGCCAGGAGTGCAGGGGCGGGCGGGCAGGGGACCAAGGGCGGGACAGATTCAGACACCTGCTGCCTCCCACTACGAATCCCCGAGGACATACACGCGTGGCCCAGATTCCCCAGTGGCCGCACAGGGTGCCTGAGCTCCCTTCATCTGTGGTACGGTCAGCGCCACGCTCTTGACGGCTCTTGAGCACATCTAGAGGGGCTGCTGGAAGGACCCTGGGAAACCCACACTCTCCAAAATCTCTACACGAAGCCAAATAGCCACCATGAAATCAACTATGGCCCTGGGTCAGGATCAGTGCTGACCACAGCCCGTTTCGGGAGCCCAAACTGTGGTCCTGGCAGCAGAGACCCACCCGGAGGGGAGTGGGGAGTGGTGGGCGGCCCCGGGGGAACAGAGCAGCGAGTTACCCCAAACGGGGTTGCCTGCGCCAGGGCCTTCGGGAGGGCCTCCAGCAGTTAGCTCTGCGGGAGAAGCAGGATTTCGGGTTGGGCCCCCGCTCTGTGGCCCGGATCCCAGACGGCGCAGCCCCCGGCCTCACCGTCAAAGACCGCCCGGCTGTACTGGGTGGTGGAGGCCAGCGGCAGGCACGTGGTATCGAACTTGTTGCCATAGTTCCCAATGCTGACCTCGAACTGGATGGCATCGTCCACATCCTGGAGCATGGAGGCCGAGTAGAAGGCGGCAAAGAGGGAGTACTTACGCCTCCGGAGATACTTCTGGGGGCAGAAAGGGCAGCCGATGGGTCATGGGAGGAGGAAGGAAGACACTGGGGTGGGGAGGGGTCACATGTCTGGCAGGCCCTGGCCGTGACTGGCGCCCAATAAATCCTGGCTGGACGGATGGGTGGTGAATGGTCCAGCGAAGCAACAGTGCCCAGATTTGGTTACTAACTGAGCAAACTCATTCCAGGCCTGTGTGTTTGGCCATGTTCCTCTAATAAGGTCTGCTCCTCCAAGGTCATGCTGCTCCTTAATCCAAACCAGCAGCCATGGCACCGCCCCCCCCCCCCCACGGGGAAGCCTGGTCTCCTGCATCTGCCATTCAAAAGGGGCCAAAGGCTCTAAACCACCATGCCGCTGCCCAGAGCTCCCACCCCATGCCACTCGGGGTCCCCAGCATGCCACCCAGCTCTGCGGTAGACACAACCTGCCATGTGCTGGGGAGGAATGTCCCCTCTGGGCACCGGGCACATGGCTGAGGACACAGCAGGCTCTCGGTCTAAACCAAGATGACTTTGCAAACCCCTTCATGGAAAGCAGAAAGAAGAGAGTTCCCACAACCGGGTTGGGGAATAACGTGAACGGTAATAACAGCTAATGCGTATTGACAGCTCACTGCATACGGCTTTGAATGAATGTAATTCTCACAACAATCTTAGGAGGTAAGCATACTTACTACCCCTACGTCATTGATAGGGAAGGTGCTAGAGCCGGTAAGTGGTCAAGCCAGGATTCAAACCAGTGCTATCTGACTCGAGTCTGAGAGCTTAACCCACCATGCAGACCCCATCCAGCCTCCTCCTGGCCACGAGGCTCAGCTTTCCCACTTGCTGCTCTGGCACATTTGAGCCTCAGTGTCCTCATCTGTAAAATGGAGATAGTGAAAGCAGCCGTCTCACAGGTGCTGGGAGGACTCCGTGACATCCAGCGTTACTAGCATGGTGTCTGACATATGGTGAGTGATTCATACGTGTCAGCTGTTCCTACGTTATTGTATAAAATAGACCTCTCACTTTGCATCAAGCTCTAGGCCTGTAAAATATTTTCATTTATCTTCTTTGAGCCTCTGAACATTCCTCAGGGAGACAGAATAGCCGTGGGGTTACCGGTACTTCCCAGCGGAGGCACTGAGGCACAGAGGGGTGCAGGCACCGACCGTGGGTGGAGCTGAGCCCTCCTCCACCACGACACTAGGAGCCAGCCCCGTTTGGCTGCCACCTCCTTCACCCCTTCCAGAGCCACACCCCTCACCTCCACCCGAAGGATGTCATCCGCAGGGAGGTCCTCCACCTTTTGGTCGCTGTGCTCCACCAGCTTGGTCTCCAGGGAGAGCAGAAGCCGACCTCGGTAGGCCACGCCTTCTCCCTAAGAGAGGAGGTTGGGTCACCAGGAGCAGGGGGGATGGAGGGGAGGAGAGGAAGGAAAGGGGCCTGATCCGGCCCTGAAGTTGCTCATCTCCCAGGCAACCAGGAGGGCCCTGGGCCACCCACCACCCCCCCCCTGCAGATAAGGAAACGGTGGCCCAGAGAGTTCGGGGGATGTGACAGGCCGTCCAGATGAGCAGTACCAGACTCCAACCCAGCCAGAGGACAGATGGACCTGACACAGAGGTGGCCTGGGTCCCTCAGGGGCCAGGAAAATGAGGAGGCCAGGGGGTCAGGCTAGCCCTGAAGAAGAAGCAAAGGGGAGGGAGTGACAAGGAAGAAGGGGCCAGGAGGGGGCCAGGCAGAAGGAGGGTTCTTTGAGGCGGGAGCTGTCTGGCCCTGGGCCCACTCAAGCCCCATCAGGCCCTTGGAGTCCGGACCGGAGCAGATGCTGCCCAGGCTGGGACGGCCCTGCACGCAGGCCCGGGGATTTGGGTGTGTGGGGTGCTGGTGGGCTCACCTTGCCCGTGTTGAGTTCTGCGTAGGGGTCCGGGAAGCCGGTGAACTCCCTGGGGCTGCCGTAGAGGTTGACGTAGCAGGGCCCAAAGGTGGGGAGGAAGCCCAGATGGTCGTCCACTGGGAGACACGGGTGGGGGTCAGAGGAGCCAGCCCCGTGGCACTTTCTAGTGCTCAACCCAGCCAGCTTCAGGCCTGAGCCCATCCCTGGCCCTCAGTTCCCTGAACATATGCAGGATGCAGCAACCGCAAGGGCATAAGACTCGTGACACCCACCATTGTCTCCCATAGGCCCCTTGAGCCTCACCACTCTGCCGAGACGTGGAGATGTGTATTACTTTATCACAGATGAGAAAACTGAGGCTCAGAGATGTGAAGGAACACCTCACTACAAAGTGGCATTACCCAAAAGGCTCTGAGCTCAAAGCCAATGCACTTAGCCAGCATGCAAAGCTGGGGCTCAGGGCCCTCCATTGCCCTGCCCCCTCAGGCTGCACCCCGCCCTGCATCCCACTCCCTCCTGCACAGGACTATGGGAGCCACAAAGGAGGCCACCCCCTGGGGAGCCAGGGCGGGGACCTGGTTAGAGGTCCCAAGCTACAAGGCAGCCCCCCCCACCCCCCTGGCCACATGTCCCCCTTACCCCCATGTCGTTATGAAGTCAAGACAGATTACCTAACAGCCCTGACTTATGCCAGCATTCTGTCTCCCTCCCCATGTTGTACAAAGAACCACCTTTCAGTGGAACAGGTTGGAGGAGGGTGGAAAGGAGAATCCCACAATGATGAGGGAAATATTTTCTCTACATCACTTCCCTCCTTTCAGAGGCCCTCTGCTGTTAGGTCACGATTTTCCAGCCAACAGCCAAGGAAAGGACTTCACTGGACATACTCTGAGAACCCTGAAAAGCCAGGGTGTCTCTTCCAGAGGAAGTTGGGGGGAGAGGCTGTTTCCAGAACGCCACAAGTGGGAAGTGGGCCCACAAGCAGGAATCATCTGGGATGATCCACTCCATAGGAGCAAGGATGGGGCAAGGTAGGCACAGAATGAATGGCCTCGGCAAGGAAATGCATGATCCAGACCTAAGGACAGGAGCTGTGAACCCCGAGTCCCGCCATGTGTCTAGAACCTGGGTGATGTGGGGTGAGCAGGGACAGGGCTTGAGAAACAGGTACGGCCAGCCAGAGCGCAGGAGCGTGCCTCCCCACAGAGCCGGCCACCGTCGCGGCTCTCCCCCCAGTCCCCAGCACACACAGGGCTCTGGCATTTGGGACAGAGGTGGGAGGCCCAGGAGGAGGAAACTAACATGGGCTTTACTAATTATTTGTACTAATCATCTCCATTATGATTTGCCTTGTGAACTTCAAGAGTTTTCCACTCACCCTGGCCTCCTCCTGGTCCCCAAGATGCCTTGCCTGGCCCCCGCCCCACAGCGCCCTGCCTGAGAGAGTGGACTCATTTGAGCCTGAGCGGGAGCCCAGCAGGTTCAGGAAAGGGCTGGGGGAGGGGGCAGAAGGAGGAAAATTGTCTTTAAAGCATGCCAAGAGATTTTCATATTCAACAGCCAAAGGTAAGCGCAGGGACCCTGGTGGTGAATCTCAGGCCCACCTCAGACAAATCAAAAACTTCCCAGTAACCAGCACCCTTTCCCCTCCAGCTAAAACCCCAAGGCCCACCCCCTTGACATCCCTAGGGGGAAAGCACATACGGTCCATGGCTGGAGAAGGCTTGACCACACCTGCAGGCTCCTCTGAAGCGTAGAGAAATGGAAAAGGGGTTAGGATGGACATGACTGGGAGGAGGACTGGTTACATGAACGGGCATGTGGATGGAGAGCTGGCAGACAGACAGATGGAAAGACAGACAGCTCCTGTGTGGGAAACACATGTGGCCCAAGGCCCCACCCCCAGCCCAGCTGTGAATTTATCACAAACGAAATCATCGTCATGCCACCCTCCCCCCCAGCCAGACACAGCCCCTTAGCGTCGGGGTGAGCCCTGAGGTCCCTCCCCACCACTGTCGCCTACCTATGTCTGTGTGCTGTTTGCCAATTGAAAATGGGACCTGAAACTTGACTCAGTACATTCAAGTAATAACCCAGAAAAGAAATAGTGATTTTTTTTTCTATGTTATAGCCAAATAAGTGAGGGAAACAAAGTACAGACACAAAGAGAGGGTGGGGGAAACACGAACAGGCGGTGAGGCACACCCCGCACTCCGCCCAGCAAGCAGGTTGACACTTGAGACCAAGTTCACGCAGCAACGGCATTTCAAGGTACAACATCTCCATCTAGTGGCCACTTTCAGGATTGCCACCGAGGGCACCATGTTGCATTTTCACAACAGCAGGCACTGGGATCTGGGTTCAGGCACCTGGTACTTCAAAGGAAGCTCAGTGCCGAACACTGTCCATTAGCAGAAGGTTCTACACACTTGGATGTGCCCCTAAATGCTGGTAAGGGGTATCTAGAAATGACAGATGCAAGGAAGGAGAAGCAAGAAATGAGAGAAGCAAGGAAGGAGATTCTCTAGCACCCTTCTGGGCTCTTGGAATCTATCCCTCACGTCTAGGCAGATCTAAGACACCCCACAGGGAGTGGGCACCCTTCAGTCTCCTTTCATGGCCCTCTATGACTTCAGCCTCTTCCTGCATTCTGGCCCTCCCTGTTTCCTCCTCCAACCAGCTGAGTGTAACCAGGTCTGGGGTCATGACCAAGCCTGCGGATATGGCTGGTGAAATCTTTTGATTATTTTCATTCGTTGGTCATCTTTATCTGTTTGACTCCTCCCCAAAATATATATCTATGACTATTTCCCCATAGCTCCATGACTACAGTTAAGAGCCAACAGTTGAGCAAAATAGTGTGAAGGAGGACCGAGGAAGAGACACAGAGAGAAAGAGTGAAGACACGAGAGAAGGGGAACAGTGAAGTCCAGATACGAGGCCAGGGCACCTGGTGCAGAAGGCAGCAGAAGGGCGAGGCCCAGCTGCAGGGGGCCCAGGCCCTGGGACCCAGCCCCACAGCTCTCTACAGCCAGGCCTCAGCGAGGAATGCCAGCTAGCAGAAGTCAGAGCTGCAGAAACCATAATTCATGGCCATTTTCATATCCACAGGAATAGGTTTTCATCAGTGGGGGAGCCAGGCCTCTGGTCATGGGGGAGCTTTTAGCCACAGGGAGAGGACCAACACGGGCACAGCTGCAGCGCCGAGGAGAGCAGCAGCCAGGGCCTACCGGAAGGAAACAGATTTCATTTTAAGCTCCTTCCAAATGATTACAAACAGACCTGGCCAGTTATCTCAGGCTAATGAGGCCGAGGTCACAGCTCTGACCGCCATGTGCTTCTTGCAGAAGCAAACTCGGCTTCACATCCACAGACCGACTCCGATTCCTGGCTGTAAACCGGTGCCCAGCCTAGACACAGATGTCCCCCTAACCCCGCCAGCCGTCTGACCAACACACGCCTCTGAGGTCCAGGAGGACCAAGCGGGTGGCTGCCGACCAGCCTATTTCCCAGGGGCGCCCTTCACGAATCCCTTCATTTCTTCATTCTTCCGTTCGCTCATTCAACAAACCTCATCAGGCACAGCACTGGGCACCGAGTGAGATGTGGCCCTGCTGGCAACTTTGACCAACGATTCCTAATTTGGGGGCAGGAGCACAGGCCTCCAGGTACCGAAGATCATTCCAGGTTCTCTCCTCTGTGTCTGCAGACAGCTCACAAAGTCAAGGGCAAAGCGACCGGTGAAGCCACCTAACACAAAGCCACCATTCAGTCCTTATCACCCTCTGCCAAAACGCAAGTGTCCTGCTGTGTTTTCCCCAAGCCCAGAGAACCAGAGCTGTAGAAGCCCCAGAACACTGAGGAATATTCCCAGTTTTGTAGCCTGAGCCACCAAGGCCAACTCCCTCACCCGAGGAAAGCCAGACAAGACCAAGGGCAGGCCGTCCCGGCCCCGTGAGCCGCACATCACAGCCCTGCAGACAGTGTCCACAGACACCGGCGTCTCCTCCTGGAGAAGCTGAGGCCGTTACCTGCCGCCAGCCCTGCCAGCTCCCTCCCTCAGCACATCTCCCGTGCCCACAGTTGGCGGCCTGACACGAGCCGGTGCCAGACAGGAGGAGAGGCTGAGCACTGCTGGGAAGTCATCATCTATGCTCCAAAGAACAAAACACACACACATACACAAACAAAAAAACTTCGGGTTTCTTAGAAAAAAGTGCAAGCTACAAGTGCCATCCTTGCAGCATGATTTCCATGCGTATAAAGTTATAAAACAATCTGTGTGGTTTCATGGGTCTTGTGTGCCCGTTACTTTTTGATAGAACTGCAGCTTCTAAGGAAATCGCTCCTTTTTAAAAAACAAAATTTCTACTAAATGCTTCGGAGCACAGGGTCCAAGGAATACTTGAGTGAGCCCAGGCAAACTTGCGGGCAGACGTGCTTAAGAGGCCAGTGTTAGGTCCTGTCCTCACTGGAAAGAAAAACAAAAACATGAAAATAAAAACTCCTGGTTGGGGCAAATATTCTGGTGAACCGGGAGGTGGGGGAATATAGAGAAACAACTGGTTTTTACAGTTTGGTCGAGTTGGGGCTTTGAGAGCCATGAGAAAGTGGTATCATGCATTGCCCAGGTAGGCTAGATCCCCCTCATGCGAAGGAAAAACATGAACAGTTGAAAGGAAAGTTGGAGTGACACGTCCTGAGGCGGTCTTGTGACAAATGGCAGAAGCTGGACGGGGAGCACAGCAAACGCTAACCTGCAGCGCCCCAGAAAGGGACGCACCTCTGAGAGAAGGGACATCAGAGGCATCATGAAGCACGGCTCCATTTTGAGCAATAAGTTACACTCTTGTATTATTTCCGAGATCAAGCTATTTAGTAATGTATTTAAAACTGATTAGCCATAGTTGCAAGAAGATTCTCATTTATTCCCAAAACAATCTGCGGGAGAGGAGGAACCCACCTTCCAAGGCCTCCCTGAACCACGCGTGGTTGCCCATGACCTGAGCGCCATCTAGTGGCCAAATAAACATCTTCCTCACATTCCCATTAAAACTTTCACAGCGACCCTGAAAAAGATCCAGGCCAACATCACCAACAGTAATGAAGACTGATGGGGAGACAGGAATCTAAACTCTCCCGCCAGCAGCTGATGGCAGACACAGCTGTAGCCTCTTCAAACAGTAGCCGTCAGAGAACAGTCAGAAGGTCACGTTGTGCTTCTACCAGGGCCCCTGGATTCTAAGGGTGGAGGACAGCACCAATGGGAAAACCGGAGAAGGTTCCTTCCATACCAGGAGTTTTATTTCCAAGGGGTCCAGAATGCCCTCTCTCCTACCCCATCCTCATGATGCACTGCCCCCCACCTCAAATCTTTCTACCTGTCCATCCAAAATAGCCATTCTCAGAAATTATCTGAACAGCACCAGAGACGGAGGACTACATCCTGGCATGATTGTTCCCAGCCGGGAGGGGGAGGGGGAGGGGCAGGGGCAGGAGGGGCCCTCCTAGCAGTGCCCTGTGGAAGGCAGTTTTTGTGAATTCCACCGATTGAAAGTATCAACGATGAAGCCAAAACGGCAGAGAGCAACTAGATATTAAAGCTGAGTGAGGACACCTGGAATTCCACTGCACAATTCTGTATTTCATGTGTGTTTGAATTTTCTAGAACTAAAAGGTGGGGGTTTTAATGTTCCAGAGGACCTAGAAGAAGGGGTTGCTCAACTTCAAGAGCACTAGGGGGAATCTTCCAGAAACTGGGCACATTCACCTGTGCTCCAGGTAAAGATTTGTCAAGATGGAGGGACAGAGAACAAAGTACCTGTCTGTAGAAGGACACCAACACTGACCAGGTAGGTCTTGCTAAAGAGTAAATAAAGGAGAAGGGAAGATCCATAGAGTACCAACCAAGATAGCATAGCTATCTCTGCAATCTCTGTAAGACTCCAGAGAACATTTACCTGAAAGTCTCAGGAAATGATTTGGAATTTCAACAGAGTGCAAGAAGACATAGCTTTTATGGAACAAAGCAAACTTCTGGGAGAGAACAGACACACACAAAAAAATGGAAATATCAAAGGAATGACAGAGGGAAAAGAAGGCGGGACGAGAAACTAAAAATGCAATGGCCCATTTTAAACCACATGGAAAGCAGTCAGGAGAACTGGTACAGGGGGAAAAATCAGATTAGTGATGCAGAAAGCCAATAATAATGATACTATGCAGCAAATGTTACTCTACTTTAGGGTTTCATGTGTACCAGACGCTCTAAGAATGTTACATTTATAATCTCACTGGATCTTTACAACAACCTTACGAGGCCAGGACTGGGGAGAGGAGAGGAGTGACTCACTCAGTTACAAAGAAGCAGAATTGGGACCCAAGCTGCCTGCTTCCAGAGCTCCTGCTCTTATCCCTACCCCACCCTGCCTTCAGCTCCTCGTGTTCCCATGTTAGAATAAATTATTCCTCAACTCAGATTTAAAAAATTCACCATGTCTCAAAATTCAATGAAGAGTCCTGCCTCTGGATACATCAAAGCAATTTTCACCATAAGAAAAAAGATGCATTCCTACAAGCAGCATCTAGTTAGAAAAAAGTAAACTACCTACAATAAAATCAAATCTGCTCTCGGAAAGTGCATCTGAATAGATTCAAATTAGACTAAATATTTAAATGTAAAAAAAAAAATTTAAAGAGGATTAAATATAACCTTAGGGTTTGCTGAAAGCCAAACTCATGACCTATGGGGCAGAAACCGTATCATTGTTTAGATAAGAGATTTTGAAAATAAGCACAAGAAGTTAATTAGAAAGTCCTAAGAGACTTTCTAAAATAAGTTGAATAGAGTTAAAATAAGAGTAAAAAGATGAAAGAATAAAATATTAGAAAAGAAAAAATTAGAAAATTAAGAAAAAGTATTAGAATTGATAAATAAATCCAGAAGTTGATTCTTTGAGAAGTCCAACAAAGTGTGTGTGTGTGTGTGTGTGTGTGTGTGTGTGTGTTGGCACTGGCGGGGGGGAGACTTGTAACAAGGCTAATCAAGAAAGAAAACTCACACACATAGCATTAAAAATAAGAAAGGGGAAAATACCACAGGTAGAGAGAACTGTTTAAATTATAGAAGACTGCTCTCTCCAACAACTATGTAAATAAATTAGAGCTCAGTATAGTGAATACTCTTCTAGGAAGATATATATTATCAAAATTGACTATCATAAAAGTAATGAACTAAAAATAACAGTGATCACAGGAGAAACTGAGAAGTTTTTAAAGAGTTAGTGCTATACCCACTCAAAAAGGGCACCCAGCCCATCTGGTTTTATGGGTGAATTCTTTCAAACCCTCAAAAGACTATATTCTTATGTTATATAAACTGCTCCAGATGTTAGAAAAGACTTTAAATCTTTCCAATTAATTTTACAGAGCCAGCATTACCCAGATACCAAAACCTAAGAAATAGCAAGCAGACATACCAATTAAAGATAATAGAAAATCAAGAAACAGGCCCAAGAACACATTTAGGAATTTAGTAGGGGATAAAGGTGGCATTTCAAAATACAGGGGAAAGATTATTCAATATGCACTGTGGGTATTACCAAGAACAATTGTGAAAAAAAATAACGTTAGGTCCTTGTCTTATTGGCTAAGGAAAAGGTTAACAGATTTGGTCACATAAAAATTTTAAATTTGTATACATCATATCCTACTAAATGGTAAAATAAAACAGACAACAATTATTTAGCACTAATATGACAGGCAGAAAGTTAACATCCATATATATACAGAACTCTTACAAAACAATGAGAAAAAGACAAACATACCATCAGAAATATGGACCAAGACAATGAACAGGCAACTTATAGTAGAATAACTATAAAGTATATAAATATATATAATATGTAAATATAAATTAATTAGTAAAACATTTTTAAACTTGCATTCATCAACTTTAGCAGCTACTGATGAAATGAAAATTAAGGCGACAATGAATTTCACCCATCAAATTGACAAAGTTCTTTTTTAATATTATTTTACCCTGTGTTGGTGAAGGTACAGCAAAAGAAGCTCATGTGAGTGACCAGAGGGTACGTGAGTCCAGTCTTTCTGAAGGGTAATTTTGATATTTACACAAATCGCTTTAAAATGTACAAATCCTTTGATACAGCAATTCCACATCTAGGTATTCATTCCAAAAAAAATCATGAACTGTGTAAAGATTCAGCTACAAAAATATTCAATAAAAGTTAGTTCTTTATAATGTAGAAATTAGAAAGCACCTGAGTATTCGTCACCAACTAGTTAACGTGGATTATGGTACAGTCACACAATGGAATATGTGTATTCATTTAAAATACACTGTAGAAGAATATTTAATAACATGAATAAACATCTCTGGTGTGTAGCCAAGTGACAAAAAGCGATTTTCGAAACAATTGTTTCAAAACAGTGTTTAATGCACACACATGTGTATGTGTCCACATACATACATACACACGAAAATCCCCCAGAACATTAATAATTAGCTCTTGTCTGGGGGGGGGGAAGCAGATGAGGAATTCTACGGGTGAGTTTTACATTCTTCTTCATTATCTTTAAAATTTTACAAAATGAACATGGCCTACTTTTTAACCGACCAATGAAAGCTATTTCAAAATAGAAGCTGCTAGAGCACGGTTGGCCAGCATGGAGCCTGGTGCTGGGCATGGTTAGAGGCACTGATGTTATCTGCAGGGGTAAATGACCCTCTCCGTACCAGTCAGCGGTGCAGCCCACCAGCCAAGGTGTAGAGAATCCGAAATGTCTGTACACCCATTTTTAAAACTGGCCTGCGAAGGCCTTATAATTAATACTCCCTTTTCTGCCCTCTCAAAACTAGTCGTATAAGACAGGTAGGGGTGAGTCAGGGGAGAGCGCAGGGGACCAGAGGACAGAACAAAGGGGGGAAACTTACCTTCTATTTCTCCTCCAGGGGCGGAGATTTTCGACATACTCAGGTAGGTGGTGGCCACGATGTCATTGTGGGTGAGGCGGTCCCTAGAATAAGGGGGCAGAAGAAGCCTGAACACAGGAGAGGGACTGCAGGCCACAGCCCACAGAGGGAGGAGAGGGCCTCAGTTATACATCTTTAGGGGTGCTGGTCTTCACTCTGGGTATGTTACTGAGGCCTGGTAATCCTAGGGAAGAAGAGACTGGAAAGAAAGCATTGCCCAAGACTCCTCTGGAGGGAACTAGTCCATCTGGCCAACCACCAGCATCCCACCAGCCAACCAACACTGGGCTGCCAGCCTGGATGTCTGGGGAGACATCTGCAGGTTGAAAGGAAAGAGGCCAGAGGCAGGAGGCAGGGCGGGGGAGCGGGAGGCTGCTCAGAGAGCCAGACCCCCAGACCCACAGAGAGCCAAGTTCCAGAACCTCACAAAATATTCAGACCAGGAGAAAACCAGGCGACCAGGAAGAAGCTATCTCCAAGGCCACAGTCTTAAATTAGCTTATGTTCACAAACACACAATTATGCCTTGTATCTGACTTTATATGGACGAGGCACTTCTAACCTCCTTTGTCTCAAAGGACCCTCTCAGGAGCCTTGAGGAATGGCTGCTTTTATTACCATCTCCATTCCACAGATGAGCAAGTTGAGGCTCAGAAATGGGAGGTCTTTGCCCAAGGACAGCCTGGGGGAGGGGCAGAGCCAGAACTGAAACCCTGGTGTCCTGACTCCTGGTCCAGTGCTCCTGCCATGGCCCAGGCTGCTCCTGTGCCCAGCTTTCCAGGAGGAAGGCTTCTCCCCACCCCAACCAGCCTAGGGGACTGTGGGTAGGAGCTCGAGCAGACCGACTATCATTGATGAGCCCATTAGCCAGCAGTGTCCCACACAGGCCCTCCCTCTGTGTCCCACACCTGCCCCTTGACAATAATATATCACATAGCTAGCATTTATTGAGCACCTACTGAAAGCCAAGCAGTGTGCTGAAATCGTCACATGAATTAGCTCCAACCCTCCCCCGGCACTATGGGGCAGGTACTACCATTAGCCCCACTTTCAAATGACGAAACAGAGGTTGCCAAGATGGCAAGCCCAGGGTTTGAGCCAGATACGCCTAAGGCGGGAACCAGAGCTTCGATCGCAGCCGCCTGCTGCTTCCTGTCAGGTGAGAGCAAGAGCTCTCAATTCAGTGATCTGGCAATGTCTGGAGACAGTTTTGAATGGGGGGGGGGGCAGTAGAGAGAAGCCACGTTCACTACTACACATCCGACAATGCACAGGACAGTCTCCCCCCGCAAAGAATTTTCTGGCCCAAAATGTCCTAGTGCTAAGTTGAGAAACGCCCGACTGGGCCAGACCCATCGCCTTCCTTGAAACTTCCCCGGGGTCCGTCTTCCTCGGAACCCTGTAGGCTCTCTCTCCCTCCTGTGAGTACCTTGGTCACAGACATGCTTCAGGCGACGACACACCCAAGCCCCATTGTGAAAGACACACTTGGGCAAGGATGCTTTATTTTCCTCTAAATCTATACCCATTAGATGCCTGATCTCTGCGGCTCCCTCCCTTCCTCTCTGTACTTCCCAGGGAGGTGATTAAGCTTTGATTTTAAAGCGTTTCACGGGGGCAGGGGCTAACGAGGAAGAGTGCACTCATTGTCAGCAGAGATTTCCATCCATTTTCCTGATGATGATGTTAATAAGCTCTAGAAATACATTTCCTTAAACACTGGACAGTGAGCTCATTGACACCAGATAACTGGCAGCTGACGGCATCGGGAAGCTACCTTCACCACCCAGCCCTGTAAAAGAGCGGTACTAGGAGAAGAATGGTACTTCTCACCTCCGGTCTTATCTGAACCTTGTGAGAAAGGCAAGAAAACGGGAGGAGAGAGATTCTGTTTTCATGGGGGTGGGAGTAGCTTTTTTGAGTCTCTGTTTTTTTAACATGAAAGCAAATATTAACGAATTGAAGGGAAGATTAAGTTACAGGGAAAAGTCCATGTGGACCATATCGTATTTCCAGGATTCAGGTAATAACAAAAGTTTATCTGAGTTTTCTGGGAAAAAAAGGCACTTTTCTGCATAGGAACTTGCAGCAGCAGAACGCTTTTTGGCCAAGAGTTGGGTTTTGGGGCTTGGGGTTGCTTTTGGAAAATACAGCAAGTCTGAAAATAGACTCACAATAAAAATGCCACTTCAACCCAAACCAGAGATGCAACCACCAGATTCCGTAATGTGTTTGGATTGTACAGTATGCTGATGCCTTTGACACAGCTCACCCGGCCCCGGGCAAGGCCCCGCCGCCACACACGGGACAGCCGCACCCGTGTGCACGTTCGCACCCAGGCATCCGCACGCACGGACACACAGAGACGCCCACAGCCAATCAGCCCCCGTCCACGCAGCGCACTCAGGTGCGCGCACACACCGTGATCTGAGATGCAGAGGTGGCTCTGGGGACGGAGAGCACAGCCCTCCCCCAGACCGCTGGCCCACGGAACATACCTGCGGTCAGGGCCCTAGAGGCCTCTCCCTCCTGGCCCTCCTGGCTGCCGCTTTCCTCTCTAATTCCCACAAGCTGTTTTCTCTCGGCCTGGGGAACTGGCGCACACTTTAATGGCTCTGTGGCCTGGGGGTTTTCCCTGGTCTCTCATTACCCTCCTGGCTGGGGGTGCCGTGGCCGGAGACCAAAGGAGAACACGCTGGGAACCGCACGGCCAAGACTTTTTGGGGGCAGAGAAAGGACAACTCTCTTTTTGGAAAGCCTGGTGTATGGAAGGTCCTAGAGCTTGTGCGTGGGACCCCTAACAGCCCTCCAGGTGTGAGAGAGATCACACACCTTAACGTGGTGGGAAGCAGACAGCCCAGTGGGGAAGAACACAGGCTCCCAGCAGGCTTGGGTTCGATCCTGGCCTCAGCTGCTTCCCAGTTGTCCCTTCAGACAGGTCACTCCCTGATCTATAAAGTAGCCAGGAGTCGAGCTAGGGATCACGTGATGTCACGCATGTGAAATACTTGCTGGGCATGGGGACTGGCACACAGTAGGTGCTCAGCAAGTGTTAGAGCACTTTTCTAAGATGTCCATGTGGCTCTTGCCTTCACCTGTTCCAAGCCTGCAGTGGCCCCACACCACTTCATGCTAGCAACCCAAGGGAGAGTGGTTCACAGCCCATCCTCCCAGCTCTACTCTTTACTACTTCCTTGCCTTTGCTTAGGATCCTCTCCTCACTGGAATGCCCTCACCCTGGACTTATCAAAACCCCACCCCCTCCAGGAAGCCTTCCTGGCACCCCCTGCCCTAAGGTATCTCGGGTACCAGCTGGCCGTGAGTAAGCTGTGAGTAAGCTTCCCAAGAACGGCCCACGCCCTCTCCTTCTCTGGCCTCTCAGCAGAGGATACTCCCTCACCTAAAACCGACTCTCCCACCATATGCTCTGAACTGAGGGAAACTGAAGAACCCCTGCAGACAGCCACGTCCGAAGACTCCGAGAGCCAGCACTTACCAGTCCATGACACGAATCCTCATTTTTTCACACATGGAGGGAAACTGAGGAGAGAAGACAGACGTGTTGGGGTGGGGTCCTTTTAAAGAAGGGGAAGCCCAGGATATGGGCAGGATGCTGGGGAGGCCAGGAGCCCCGGGCCTCCTGGAATGGGCGTGAAGGGGCAAGGCTCACCATGGCGGGCAGCGTGATGCTCTGGTTCCACTGAGGGTTGGCTGTCTTCTCCAGGATCTTGCTGCAGAGCTAAAAGACACACAGGACAGGTGGATAGAGTTCTGGGAGACTCCGGACTCCCTCGGGGACCACCTCACCAGCTGGGGGCTGTTCTCTGCCATGTTGGCCACCCTTCAGGCTGGGCGGAAGAGGCTGGGGGCCTCGAAAGCTCAGACACAGGGGATTGCAGAGACAAAGCACAATGGTAAATCAGACCCACGCCTGGAGGGTATGGGGTGGGGTAGCAAGGGAGTGTGGGGGGTAAGGGGGGGATAGACTGCCTGAATTCCACAGCCCTTCTACCCTTATCTCCTACCTCTGGCTGGAAATCCTTGCCCCCACTTCCCATCCGGCCATGACCTTAGTGTGGGGGCCCTGAGTCCAGACTGGCTTTCCCAGGGGTCCTACAGCCTGAGGCACTAACCTCTACCAGACAGCCCAGACCACCTGCCCCTGTGGAAGACTGAGCCCTGGGAGATTAGAGGTGGGAGAGGAGAAGGGGAGATGGTAGCGGGAGGGCCAGGGCTTGGGAGCCGGGCACTGCATCTAAGAATGAGAGAACTCCGTGAACACACAAACCCCACCAGCCACAATCTGCCTCAGATCAGACCTGCTCTCAAGACTGGGCTTTCCACAGTCAAGAAACCCAGCAGAGGTGGAAACTAGATCCAAACCAGTGGCTTGTGTGCTTGAATCCCCGGGGAGCTGCCACGCCCCTTAGCCAGCTCCAGGGCATCCTGTAGCCTCACAGGGAGAGCCGGTAAAGACTACTTCAGATACACAGATCCTGGTAGGTTTGCAGATCCTGCAGCCTTTTTCAGAGCCTTTCCTACGGGCCCTGCGTTGTGCTCACCGTTTTGTGCATTATCTCATTTAATGGGCATCCGATCAGGGGCTTCAGCTCCTCCATCAAATGAGGATGCTGCCGCCATGGGGGCCAGGACTTTGTCTCCGTCCCTGGTCCGCCCAATGCCGGCACCTGTCCCCACCCTCCCCACCTCCGAGAAGAGCCCAGGCAAAGGCTGGGGGCGAGGACGGGCATCACGATTAGCTCAGTGTGCCAGCAAAGAAAGGAGAAAGGATAGTAGAGAGAACAACAACCTCATGGGACAACGGGCAGACAGTGAACGAAGATTCGAAGGGTTGAGGCACGTAAAAGGACGCTCAACCTCCCTCATAAGAAAAGAAACACAGATAAAACCAAGATACCATTTCTCACCCATCATTCATAAACTTCTCTAAAATCTGACAGCCCATGGCTGACAAGGCTAGGGGGAAACTGCACGCTCATACGGTGGAAGAAAAAAATAGCTCGACCCTCCAGAGGGCAACTGGCCACTATTTCTCCACATTGCAAATTGACCTACCAGTTCCACCTCTAGACATTTATTCTACAGAAACACTTGCATCTGTGCCGAACGACACGTAACGAGATTATTCACTGCATCGCGGCTTGAAGTATCGAGGATATGGAACAACCCACGTGTCCACCAACAGAGGACGGATTAAACAGATGATGGTCCATCCACACAATGCAGCTCTAAAAAGAATGACCACTGCTCTAGGATAGGAAAGTCCAAGTTATATTATTAACTGAAACAGGTGAGTCCTGGGGATGTAACGTACTGCACGATGACGATATGGCAGAGTACGTAAGGTATATCTGAGAGTTAAGACAGTAGCTCCTGAGAGTTCTCTCACAAGGGAAAACCCATGTTTTTCTTCCCTTTTTTGTATCTATATGAGACGATGAGTGCTAAGTAAACTGATGATGACCACTTTGCAACCTGGAAGTCAAGACACCATGCTGTGCCTCAAAAATTTATTCCAAAGGCTGTTCAATAACCTAAGAAAATACTGCCCTATGAAAACGGGTTACCAAAGAGAAAATGCAGCTGATTCTGGTTCCTGATGGTAGTTACACATTCTACAAATCACCAAGAACCCTGAATTCGTGAATATGAAACCATTGCTCTGGCGGCATTTCAGGGTTAGGTTCCTACCAGCCTCCGTCACCACACTTTCATTAAATAGTCAATACATAACCTTGTGTCGTGTGTGCTTCTGGTCAAGGACATCTTATTTAATATACACTGTTGATTCCTGAACACTGAACTCGAGGTCAGCAGCATTGTAACTTATGCCTCAATGAAGCTCATCTAACATCCTCTCTCCTAAGGCACATCCCGGCCTTTCTGCACAGAGGAACACCAGACAGCCCTTCAGCACACTCTAGGAGGGCATTTTAAACAGCAAAATCACATAAAAAGCACCAAAATGTGAAAAACATGACACCAGGGAGACCAAGAAAAGGACACTTCTTTACAGGATGACAACCAAAACAAACAGGCAGACTCATCCTGGTCTAACTTAGTGACAACGTGCGTCAGTCATTCTGCACAGTCGGCAAATGATCATGAAAGCGCCACGGGTATTAATTCTAGGACTACAAATAGATTATAGCAAGGAGGTGAATTTGCAAATATAGAATCCATGAATAACGAAAACCAACTTCATCTGAATCCAATCTTTTTCCAGTGGGGGAGAGGGGAGGGTTGGGAGTGGAAAGCAGTAGAGAGAAAAACATACTACTAGGAAATACACATGAATGTTAACAGTGGTTATCTCCACAGTGATGGGAGATACAGAAATATGGTTAGGTTGTTTTTGTTTTTTTTTTTTCATTTTCCTTGATTTTCTCTGATTTTTTTTCCATTTTTTAATAATCTATAGGTTTTCTTCTTGCATTCAGAAAAAAAGTTGTTTTAAAGTCTCCCATCCTCTCCCCACCTCTCCTTTCCCTCTCACCAAGAAGTGTGTGTGTGTGTGTGTGTGTGTGTGTGTGTGTGTAAAATCAGGTACGGTTCACATCTTGGATAATAGTGCCACCAAGTGTCCGTGAGAGGAAGTGCAATGAGCGCCAGGCTGGGGTGGGTGGGCACAGGGAGGACAAAACCCCAGGACTCCAGATTAGGTTGTAGTGAGAAAAAGTGACACGCAGGCAGGCTGAGGGAGAGGGACAGGCAGAATGAGACAGGCAGGAAGGGTAGCTGGAGAAGAGAGAGGGTGACACAAAGATCCAGGGACCACCAGGGAAGTCCAACAGGTTGAAGCCTTCAGAAGGGAGGGGCTCAATTGCCTCTGTCACAATAAGCCCCTTCCTTCTAGGGGGAAAATGGGAGGGGGGAGGGTGTAGCTACTTGCAGAAGCCCAGTCACCAATCAGCTTTACATAGTCCCTTGCTTTGGCCAGGTCCCCTAGCTCCATCTCCTCCCACAGACATTTGCACCTACCTAGAAAAACCCCCAGGGCCAGCCAAGGGCATCTCAGAACAGAAAGACCTTGGGAGATCAAGGTGCCTTCGAGGACCCATGAGCAGCCAGGAGCCCTGGAGCTCTGAGACTTGGCTCCCAGAAAAGCCATTAAATTTGAAGGCACATCATGTTGGTTCTCCCCACCATCAAAACACCCTACCATTTTGGGGAATGTGAAATCAAAAATAAAAACACTTTTGAGACATGATTTCCCTACCTGTCAAATTGGGAAATTAATCCCAGTCTTTGGAGGAAGTGTCCCACAAGCCTGTCCAGCCACACCTTCCCTCTTCCTTCTCGCCTTCATTGCTTCTGTTACAATCCCTCCCGAAGCTAGATACAGGGCATCAGACCCCAATGCCAAGCCCAAACTAACACTGCACTTAGGTAAGGACCTCCACTTGGGTGAGGACCCACAATGAGCATTTACACGCCAGTGTGAGAGAGTTTAAGATCCAAGTTACCTCTCCACATACATTTTCACTGAGACCCTAAAATAGGCTCCGGATGGAGGCGCCATCTTGAAGGGGCCCTCACGGGCCAACTTCAGTTCATACATCCAACACAGTAATGACTGACTTTAACACACTGAATTAATAAAAAGTATTGAGGCCCCTAGTAATATGCAAAGGGACTAAGGGGGAGGAAAGTTCTTCTTTCCAGAAAACAACTTATAAAGAGAGAAGGAATGATAATGAGAAAATCACCACTTTGCAACCCCAAGTAAATGACGTATTGAGGCAAGGAGGTCAATGGCTGCATAGACATTAGGGAAGAAGTTGCTCAGAAACAAGACATGCACACAGCGCCAAGATACCGCCCAGAGATACCTGGCGAAGTACAAAAGGGAGCCTGCAGTTTGACAAGAGAAAGAGCTGGAGACACCATCTTAAGCAAATGATCAGATAATCATCACCGGCGGTGGGACAGCCTCACACCGCTTCCTGTTGTGATGCAATAGGACACACACAACATCACCTATGACACATTTTTGCCGAAATACTGAATCTGAAGCTAATCTGGTCTCAAGAACTGATTTCCAGTTTACATGGGCAAATGGCCTGGGCACTTCAAAAAGTCAAGGGGCGAGAAAAATTGTTGGGGTGGGTGGGGAAGTTCAGGAGGGGCTGTTACAGAAGAGACTGAAGAGGCCTAAGGACCCAAGGCAGAGTATGAATTCTAGTTGGGTCTTAGATCAGCACAAAATCAAGCCATCTCCAAAGGACATTTTGGGGATAACCAGAGAAAATTTATATGAGCCAGATTCTGCCACTATTAGGGAATGACTGTTAATCTCGTAAGTGTGATAATGTTACTGAAGTTACAAAGAATTTTCTTTTTCTCAGAATGCCTGCTGAAGCCTTTAGGAATAAAGTCTGCAACTAGGTTTCAAACGACTCAGCCAGAAAAAAAGCCAAGTATCTATATATGGAAAGTAAATGCAACAAAATGTTAGCAGTTGCTTCCTCTAAGTGGGGGTCATACCAGTGGGCAGGGCGTTCACTGAATACCTCTTGTAACTTTTCTTGATGTTTTAAAATATTCAAAAGGAAGAGTCGGAAAAAAAATGTCTATTACCTACACACAGGGGGAAAACTGGAAAGACAGGCACTAAAAATGAACTTTTTATGGTGCATTATGGGTAATTTTATTTACTTTTTTCTGTAATTTTTAATGTCTTAGTAAACATGTGTATCAGTAATACAAGAAGAAAAGAAACAAGAGGTGGGGAGTGAGTCTGGGCATCAGACGAGACACCCCCCTCTCCCTCGCCCCACCCCCACCTCAGGGCCGGCCTTCGTTGGTGGGACCGGCTGGCAGATGCCCCTCCTTTTCAAAATGAATCTAAGAACAGATTAAGTGAAAGGAAAATTGCACAGTGCTCTGTGAATGGGAACCCACCCCACCTCCATCACCACCCTGAGCTTTTAGTGTTTATTGCAAATTTTTGAAACTTCTCTCCAATCGTCCTATAACACCTGCGGGTTGTCTTCCCCTCCCCACCTCTGCCGGGGGAGCAAAGCGGGAGCAGACTGCCGGGTGCCCACCCTGCGGTACCCAACTCAGATTCTCAGCCCTTCTGCCCTGCCCAGTTCCAATTTCCCTATCAACCTCCAAGCCATCTGACTCAACTCTCCCAGCCCTGGTTCGGCGTCAGGTGGAGCTCTCCACAAGGATGGCACAACTTCAGAGGGCCCTGACCCCACCCTTGCCAACTCCCTGCAGTCCGGACACATCTCAGGGCCCCCCACCCCCACCCCAGGGGGTTCTGGAAGCGGCGGGGGGGGGGGGGGGGGGGGGCGGGCGCAGCCCCCGGACCATTTCCACCACAGTCTCTGCTTTGAGGTTAACGGACTAAATAAGATCGGGTTCTTGCCCACGAGTCGGAGAAACAGATGCTAACAACGACCGGAATGGAATGGAAAACAGGCTAAAAGAGGGCCTAGGACACCGTGGAGAGTTGAGAACTGAACTCGTGCCCCGGTCCCGTGGGGGCAGGGAAGCTGGACACTGAAAGATGCTGGACTTTGTGGGGAGCGGGCAGGGAGGACACAGGCACGGGCAAAGGCTAGAGGGGTGACCACGAAGGGAAAGAAGAGGCAGGGCAGACAAGACACAAGGCCGCCCTGGGAGCTGTGCAGTCTGTCCGCACCCAAGGGTGCGGGGAGGGAGCGCCTGTGGCTGAAACTCCGCCCAACCCAGCGCTCCGAGCCGGGGCTGCAGAGCTGCGTGTTCCCGGCAGGGGGCGCCATTTTCTCACTCGCACAAATGCCGTAAGAGCGGACTTCGGCCCTGGGAGATGCGGCGAGAAAGTTCAGCAGTGCAGGGCCTGGTCAGCTGGATTATGCGGTCTGAACTTCGTTGTACAAACAGAGTTGTTTTAGGCTAATTATTCTGGGGCCTTTTATGGAGAGAACCCAGAGAAGAGAATGAACCCAAGGCTGCTGTGTGATCTTGGGAAGAGATGACAGTGGGTGGAGGAGAGGGAAGGGCCTTGGGACATGTTTGAAATCAAAAGCAGGGGTGCCATGTTTGATGTAAGGAGGTCAAAAAAGGGAAGGATCAAGGCAGGCCCACGTTCTGCAGGGCCCAAGGGCAGCAGACAGAGATGTACAGAGGACTGGGGAGGTGTGGGGCTGAAGGGGGGTCAGAGTGAAACAGCTGTGGGAGTCCTCTGTGGAGGGGTAAGGCTGAAGAATGAAGCCAGGGAGAGCCTGTCTGAGGGGCAAAGGAGGCTGGGGAGGGCCTGCCTGGGGTGGGCTGGAGGGAGGGGGCCCACAGAACCCACAGCAACAGCCTCCTCTGGGCAGAAGACAGGCTGCAAGGAAGAGAGGCATGAGTCATCCCTAGGCCCCCACGGAGTGGACTTTCTCCACTCAACTTCTGCCACAACTGCTTTAAAATGATTATGTTTCTATCATTTTTTAAGTTTCCCTATCTTTACGCCTTCACATCTGGTTTCCACGCTAGTGCTTAATTTTCCCCCAAACACTCTTCTATCTAACCTCTGTCTGTCTGTCTGTCCTCCCCGTGTCTCTCACTTATGTGTCTGTCCCAGATATCCCAAGCAGACCCATCCACATGTGTGTGCATGGCAACCCCGGAGAGCCAGGCCTGGGGGAGGGTCTCACGGTGCGTCCCCCTCCCCCCCCCAAGGTGCACCTTCTGATAGGCCGCACCAACGGCAGCCTGTGCTTAGCACCCATCCGTGGGGACAGCCAGCGGTCACCCTCCCGAGAGAATCCTCCTGCTTCCTGACTCCTTACCATTTTCCCCGCAAAGCTGACTTCCATGAAGGGATCCACCAAGTTCTTCTTGTTACTGTCAAAACCGAAGATCTGCTTCACATTGTCCATCACGGCATCATCCACTGGGGAGAACATGCTGGTCAGTGCCCGCCTGCTGTCCAACCTCCCAAACCTCACTTTCCACGTACCTGTCTCCAGACCGGCTTGGGACTCCCTGAGAGAGACGCTGTGGCACCCCTCAGCCTGGGGACTCCCCAAACAGCAGCCCCTGAGGGCACTGCCCAAACAGCTGTGGTCAGGGGCCCCTGCTCTCAAGGACTTTCTGAACAGGTCCACCACACGACTGATGGATTGATTGATTAGCAATCTACATCACTAAGGGCAGTTAACAATCCAGAAAAGGACTGGAAGGTGTTATAATAATATCCCATCATTGGTGCCTATTTGACATTTCCTTCATGTCCATTAGCACAGTGATTGACCTGATGTGAACCAATAAATCAAGTCTGCTTTTATTTTTATTTTTTAAAGAATTTTTAGCAGCAGCTAAAAATTAAGGTTAAGCATATGCCTTCGGCTCAGGTCATGATCCTGGGGTCCTGGGATCCAGACCCGCATCGGGCTCCCTGTTCGGCAGGGAGCCTGCTTCTTCCTCTCCCAGTCCCCCTGCTTGTGCTCTCTCTCTCTCTCTCTGTCAAATGAATAAATAAAATCTTTAAAAAAAAAAAAAAGAATTTTTAGTCTATGCTGCTTCAAAAGAATATTTTACTGAATTAGTCATATTATGTATAAATGTGTATACAGATAGATGCATATGTGTACTTATGGCATGTATAGATACCTATGTGTATATGAATGAGAGGAGGGGACACTTATAGATTATACACCAGCTGCTATCTACATGAATACAACAGGTAACAACAATTAGCAAATATTTATATCCTATTTACCCACCTATTTCATTTTATCTAGATTTAAACAAGATTGCAGAGAATTAAATATAAAGCACATTCACCTTGACAAAGCAAACATTTCTATTACACCAGCCTCCTGTGGGAGCTCGCCAGCCTCCCTTCTTCATAGTTTCAACAAATAAATGAAGAATGTTACTAAGCATGTATTTTAATGCCCATTTAACAACCATTACTTTCTTAAAGGTTTTCCCCGTGATTTGGGTACAATTAAGCCTGTACAGAAGGAATACATTCCTTTTATTGAGTCATTAGTCAAAGGGCTGAGCAAAACCTCAAATAATTAGCTTTATGTAATACTTATAAACAGGGACCTAAGTTGCAAACGCTCTCACTGACTCTGCTATGGACAGAAACACTTGATTAGGCTAATATATGCTTCAAAACAGGGGCTCACCCTTTAAAAACGACCCGTGTGTGAGCCCTACTCCAAACCCAGTCAATGTGAAACACTGGGGAAGGGGCCCCAGCGTCTGTACGCCTTTAAAGGTCCCCAGGTGGTTCTAATGTGCAGCCTGGATTGACACCCACAGCTCTAAAATATTCAGCATAATTCCCCCAGCATTTATGAGTCCACAAGGTGGGGCCGGTGCAGGACAGTCACTGGGAGAAACCAGGCAGGGGCCACCCAGTCTCTCTTGGGAAGATGAAGACATGGCCACACCTAGAGTGATCCATTGCCCCATTTGGTCAGGGATGGAGGGGTCTCCCAGGATGGGGGACTGTCGGTGCTGAAACGGGGACAGTCCCAGGCAAATTGGCATGATGACTCACCAAGCAGATGGATGTTTTTCATCTGTGGAGACACTGAGCCCTTCCACTATCTAGCAACTTCTTCCCCAGCCCAGGGGCCCCGCTCCCAATCTCAGTCGTGGGCCTCCAACCCAGGGAGGATGCCAGACTCACTCTGCGGTAAGTCCTCAGCTCTGAAGACCTTCAGGCAGAAGTGGGCTCCTCGAAGGGCCACGCCAGTTGGCCTGAGCAGATTGTTTTCGATGTCCTCTTTGTCTTCAGAGGGGTCCTTTCTCTCCAGCTACAAGCAACCAAATATGATTCCTCAAGAGTTCGTGAGCACAATATTTTCCCATCTTCAACCAACACCCTTAAATGGTGCATTTTGAAGAAAAGTAGATCTCGTCCTGCTGCTTACTAATGTGTGATCTCAGGCAGGTTCCCCCACCCCACCCCGAGACTCTGCTTCCTGACCTGGACAGTGGAAAGAGTAACACCAACCTTGCAGATTGCTGGGCAAATCAACTTCAATAATGTGTAAATGCACGTGGCGGGCATTCAAGAACCTTGGTCTCCTCCCTGCTCTACCCATTACAAGAGCGCAGAAGTGACAGGTCTAAGCTGGCCTGTCTTCAATAACATGTGTTCGTTCACTCATCAAGTATTCCGTGTCAGTGAATGACGACTGGGTTGTGCTGAAGGGGGAGGGATGCAGCAGTGAACAAGACAGACAGAGGTCCTGCCCCCATGAAGCTCACCATCTCACAGCGAAAGCCCACCTTTACGCAATTCCACTGGCTGGAATACAGACCCAGGGATGGGAACCAGAGCAACCATCTTGAACCATGAGATGGAAGCCTCATGACGAAGACAAGAGGGCTAAGACCAGGAGCCTGGGTCTCTGGTCATTGTGGGGACACCATGCCAGCTCTAGACTGCCTCCCCAGGCATTTATGAGGGAGAGAAACATACTTCTATCCTCCTTAACGCCTATTATTCAGGGTACCTTTGTTACAGCAGCTGAACCCATATCTTAATTCACACAGGGGCCCAGGGGAGATGTGAGGGGAGTGTGACCTTGGACTCTGGTCTTGGGATGGGAGAGAGAAGCATGCTCTGAGGTGGTCATGCCAACAAGACTGACCAACCGCTTGCATATGGACCGACAGATGTGGGACTGAGGGATGAGGAATGAAATCAGGCTTCTCTGGCTTGGGAGACTGAGTGGATGACGGTGCCATTTCCAAAGATGTCATTACCACAGGATGGGAGCAGTTGTGAGGAGCGCACAGCGGCTGATCCTGGGTTTTCATATGTTAAGTTAGAAGGGCCTAAGGGACAGGTTCATGTGGCTTTACTACAAAGCAACTGAAACTGTCTGGAGTTCTGAAGATCCGAGCTGGAGAGGAGCAATTTAGGAGTCTCACGTGGACAGAGATGGGCTCCTCGAAAGTGAGGGTCAAGGACACAGCAAAGAGGCCAAGCAAGGGAATTTTATTGAGCCACTGAATTGAAGGATCCATATTTTAAAAAGAGAGAGGGAGAGAGAGAGAGAACCAGGAGACTCACCAATGCTGAGGGAGAAGAGAGTTTGAAATAAGTCATGGGCTCTGGAATCAACGGCTGTGGAGGAACAGAGCAGATTAGTAGCAAAGAAGAGCCCCAGGAGGTTGGCAATGGTGAGCCTCCGGCAAGTGGTTTCAGGAAAGGAAGGTGGCGGGAATCCTCGTGAAGATGAGGAGGAATGAGCAGCTGGTAGGGGAGTAGAGAAGAGCAAGGAGGCATGCTCCTTGACGAAGCTGGTCATGACTGGACGCAAGCTGCAAGCCGCTTGGAGAAAAGGGGTGGGGAGAAATGAGAGAAGTGGGTGAGGGTGTCTGAAGGCAGGGAAATCTTGAGCCTGGTACAGATCTAAGGGCAGAAGAGAAGACACCAGGAAGAGCAGGGAGAACAAGATGGCGGAGGACTTGAGCACAAGGCAAAGGAGACAGGAAGATGGGGAAGGGAGGGAAGACAAATGAAGTGAGGGATGAGGACCTCCAGAGCTCCAGGAGCTCACATCACTCCCCACTGTGCAGCTCTGCTTCTCTCAGAAGGCAGAGGTTGAGGCTTAGGAAAGACAGCAAAGTTTGGAAACAGTCACTGTGGCAAATGGGGCAAGGAGTAAACCACACCCAAGTAAAAGAAGAGGCTGATAGCACCCATGTTCATCTCGCCAGCACCTTCAAACAACTTCTGCCACCAAAACTGACCAAGGAGTGGTGGAGACAGTGGGGGATGGTGGGGTCATGAGGTGTGGCAGGAGACCCCTACTATGGGGCCAGGAAGCACATGGTGAGAGTTGTGATGGAGGATGGGGACCAGGCTGGGGGAGGGGAGAGCGTGGCAGGAGGGCACTAAGGGGATTGGGAAAACCAACAGGGATTGGGGGGCTGTAACGCCAGGGAGGAAGGACTGTCATTCAGCAGGGGTGAGGGAGGAAAAAGGCAGAGAGTGGTGGAGAGAAGGATTTCTGAGCTCAGAGTCTCAAAGGAAATAAAATCAGATGTCAGTGGCTGATGTGGCTGAGGTGGCTCATACCTCAGGACAATGGCGAAGATGAGAATCTGCAAGCGGGATGCTTCTGGACCAGCTCTGCCTGTGCCAGGGGTAGGTAACAGCCCAGAAGAGCGAGAAACAACCAGCAAAGCAGCCTTTAATCAAAGGAGGAGGCAGTGCTGAAGTTGCGAAGAGCTGCTGGCCAGGAGTCTGCAGTGGGAAACCAAAGATGGCTGCTCCTCCCATTCCAGAACCCACGGAGAGTCGGAGCAGAAAGTAGTGGCTTCTGTCTGAGTTGGTTTCAAAAGAAGTGGCTTCATCAGGAAAAAGCAAGGTTCCAATTAATAGAAAGAAGAGGAAGAAATGTTTTAGAAAAGGGTAATAGGCTCAGAGATGCCACGAGAAGGAGCAAGATGGTGCAATGTCTGGAAAGACATGCTACCAAAGGACAGGATGGGACTATATGAGATGAGAGAGAGGGACAGGTGCCTTTGGGTCGGGCTTGTCCACTGGAGCTTCATCAGCCCCCTGCACAGCACAGAATCCTGGGCTCTCCATCCCCTAACCCTCTCCACTGTGGCTTCCTGAGCCCTTGGCCTCAGCCAACTCCTATGCCTGACATCACCATAGAACTCGCACTCTGCCTCCCACCACTCTTCCCCCAGAGATCCGCTTTCCCCACTCTTGCCTCTCCCTCTCCTCTTGGTGATCCCAGGCTGGGAAGAGAAGGCCACACCTTGCACCCGCACCCACCATCACTCCACCATGTCTTTAATCTGGAAGTAGCCATCACCCATATGTGCCACTCTCTCCCCTCGTTCTCACTGACACCATCCACCAAGCCGAGAACACGTGCTCACCTTTCCTTCATGACTTCAGTGCCTGCCTCACCACTTGCCTATTTGATTTCCAGTCCTCCCATAAGATAATCAACCTCCACGTGGTCAAGTCACTCACCAACACATTTACCTTCCTCCACCTGCAGCTCCTTCATCTTCCCCCCTCAGCTGCTGGAGGCATGGCCTCATCTGGAACCTCCAGCCGCCCAGAGCCTTTCCTCTAGCAAAACCTTGACCACTGAAACCCAGCTTGCAAACTATCTGCCTCCTCCAACCTCCCACTCACACAGAGCAGGGTTCTCAACACAGCCTGGCACACAGCAGGTGCTCAATAAATGTGTGTTCCCTAGCCCTTCCCTATTCTCCGTCCTCACCCGCTCTAAGCCTTGCACTCCTGCACCCTCCCCACCGGGCACCACCAGCCAAGCCCCAATGCCCAGGCTACCTCGGCCCTGTGCTTCGGCTCGTCCTGCCCTGCCCACGCCCAGCGCCTCTGCCATCCGCCAGCCTGCTTCCCGGCCACTGAGTAGCATGAGGCTCTACCACCGAGCTGCCAACCGGAGCGGGCACTCTCGGGTCTGCTGGGAAATCCTTCCATTCACCTGGAATTAACCCTTCATTCCTCTCCCACGGCTATTCCCAACCTTCTCTCTTCTTGCCAAACAGACAAAGATGCTGACATGTCCCCAAGTCTGCACGCCTTCCTCATTCTTCCCCTCTCCAACTTGAACTTGACTTACTGGTGTGTAAAGATGACAATGGTATACTCTTTGGCGATAAAATTCAGAACAATATACAACAGATTGGTGGTTGCCAGAGGCGGGGGAGAGGGGAGTGGAGGAAGGGGGTCGATGTGTACAAACTTCCAGTTATCAGATAAGTCAGTCATGAGGATGTAATGCACAGCGCGGGGACTCTAGTTAATAATACTCCAGGGCATGTTTGAAAGTTACTGAGAGAAGAGATCTTAAAAGTTTGAAACTACATAAGGCGATGGATGTTAACTAGACTTATCATGATGATCACTTCACAATTTTACAAATAATGAATCGTTACATCGTATGCCTGAAACTAATGTCATGTTATATGTCAATTATATCTCAATTTTAAAAAGCAATAAAAAATAGATGGGGCACCTGTGTGGCTCAGGTGGTTAAGCGTCCGACTCTTGGTTTTGGCTCAGGCCGTGATCTCAGGGTTTTGAGATCGAGCCCTGCATTGGGTTCCATGCTCACACGGAGTAGGTTTGAGATTCTCTCTCCCTCTGCCCCTCCCGCTCATGTGTGCTCTCTCTCTCTCTCTCTCTCTCTCTCTCAAATAAATAAATATTTTTCTCAAATAAATAAATAAAATCTTAAAAAATATTTATTTATTTGAGAGAGAGAGCACAGAGGGAGAAGCAGACTGCCCACTGAGCAGGGAGCCCGATGCGGGGCTTGATCCCAGGACCCTGAAATCATCACCTGAGCCGAAAGCAGATGCTTAACCAACTGAGCCACTCAGGTGCCCCAATAAATAAATATTTTTAAAAAAATAGAAAAATACACATGTGCATCCTTTTGGGGGGATATGCAACAACGTATGAATCCCGGCTGTCTCTGAGTGGTGGAAACTATGAGTGATTCACTTTTTATTGATACTTTTGCACGTTCTCTACATTTCTAACAATCTCATGTATTTTTTTAAAATCAGAAAAACTAAAGTTGTGTTTTTGCTTGTTTGTCCGGTGCCTCTCCTGCCAGGTAGAGGAGATGTGAGGAGGGCCCCGCCAAGGTACTCACAGGCGCTTCATCACCAGGCCCCAGCACACAGAGGCTCGCTTTCAGGTAACCTCTGGCCCCAGCAGAGAAATCGTCAGGGTCCGAGAGGAGAAGCCATTTCCTCAGATAGGCGTGTCCTAAAAGAGACAACATGCATTGGCAATGGCAGAATTGGAAGGACCCAAGTCTGCAACCACATCCAGAGCCTGGGGCCAACCACATGTGGGTGAGATGAGGGATTTATTCACAGGGACATGGGGGCCAGACATTGAGTGTTCATGTGGGCCCAAGTCAGAAATGTCAACAGAAACACCAAGAAGAGGCTGCCAAAGTCAGACCCCAGGCCATTTACTTCCCTCTCAGGAAATGCCCAGACCAGAACAGAAGCCAGGGTGTGAAGAAATCCAAGCTTATTATCGAAATGGCCCATCCTTGTCAGAAGGGACCTCGTTTCCAACAACCCTTGCTTGGGGCCTTCCAGATTTAGCATCTCTGACTGGGCCAGCGGAGGCCCAGGTGAAGGTTTGATCTCCCTGAGGGCCTGGTTTAGTTGGAAGATGGAAGCCTGCAGCTCTCATCTCCAGGATCAGACTCTATCTCTAAATTCTAAAACCCCCAAGGAAAAAAGGTGATTGTCCCGAATGGCTGTCCCCAACAGCCTCCAGAGTCAAAATGCAAGGAGATGACCAAAGCGATGAGGACGTGACTCACGGGGCTCTCTGTAGACGGTACCCACGTCCATCTGAAATCAAACCGAGAAACACAAGTCAAACGCTTGCCCTTCGAGCGCTAAATGAAGTATGGTACATTATGCCATCACATTAAAAATCATGCTTTGAAGATCATCTGGAGACACAGGGAAACGTTCATCAGCTGACATTACATGGAAAACAGAGCAGAGTCCGTGTTGATCAAAGGTTGGTAAGGGTTGTCTGTGCGTAGGGAAGAGAGAGCAGAACGCACACGACAAAACGGTAACAGGGCTATCTCTGGCTGGTACAGTAAGGTGGTAGATTTATTCTATTTTTTTATTTTTTCTTTCCTGTATTTTATAATTTTCTGTAAGAATTCATAGATCAGCGGGACATTGATGGTCAGGGAGGTTGTGCCTGGGGCAGCTGGAGGCACAGGAGAACTCTGTACTTCCCACTCGAGTTTGCTATGAATCTAGAACTGGTCTAAAAAATCCTTTTTGATCATGGATTACTTTTATAATTAGAAAAAAAGAAAATAACGTTTTACCTTCACCTCTGGGTTCTCAGACCAAGAGCATGCTTCAAAGATCAGAGACTCGGGACATAGAACCCCATTTATTACAGAATGACCCAGGTTCGATCCCACTCTTTTTAAAACTGCTTCTCCAGGAAAATTGACTTCGTTTTCTATCTTGTGACTACTTCCCAGAGAAGAGGCCATAGTTTATTTGGATAGCAAGGGGAGGTTAAAATAAGCCTGTACCCCTTCTTTCCATTTGATCAATGCGTAAAGATTCGAAAATGAGAAAATCAGTGAGAACTGCATTCCTGAAGGTCTCCACTCCTAGCTGCCTTTGCTTTCTGAGACCTGCTGATGCCTCCCTGTGAGCTGAGTGCTCGTCAGTCCTTGGTTCTCCAAAGTGCGCTCTTCACTTCTGCACTGTCTGGACAAATGGGGGGGGGGAGCAGGCTCCCCCGTCTCCCCTGTGTCGCACCCTCATCCCCTTGGACTCCACGTCTGGTCCCCACTCCCAAGCCAGAGTGAGGGTGCCTGCAGGGCGCAGAGCACCACTGTCACGCTGGTCCGAATCGGAACTAGGAGGAGGGCTGCCTAACCGCCCATTTCACTGCCTGCCCAGTCGTAAGGACAAATACGAATCAGAAGGCAGAGGCTCAACTCCCCGTTGGACACAAGGGAAGGGGTTTTCCTCTCCGCCCTGTCTGTCAGATCCTTTACCTTAGAAACCTTGTAAATGTAAGTGCTTTCTCTGCTTTTTCTGTGGGAAGGAAGGGGCCTGCTTTTGGCACAGGCCTGGCTCCAAGTTATAAAACAACCCTCATCACAAAAACGCAAGCTTTTGTGTTTTTTCCTCCGGAGAAAGTCAGTTAGCTAACACCGATGGTCAACCCAATTCCCAGGTCGCCGGGATGACTGGCGTGTGGCCCAGGAGGACTCGTTGTGCTGAGAACGGGTGCCGGGTGGGTTGGATCTGCTCGGCGGTGTACAGGATTCCTTCAGCCTCCACAATCTCCTAGTGGGTCGCCTGCCATGAGCCTCACCTTCTGGACTGCAACTTACTCAGTAAGAGTCCGCTCTTCCTCTACGACCTTTGTGGAGACGGTTTCTGAGTTTGGAGAAGATTTTGTCTTTTTTTTTCTTTAACTGCATTTCCCCAACACAGACCGAGAGGAACAGGACCCCCGAAGCAGCAGCCTCTGCACGTTACGTACAGAGCCTCCACTAGCGTGAACTGGCGAGAACTAACGGCTCTCAAAGAAAATACATAATTACCCGGAATTCCCCAATGAGAGCGTCTGTCCGGAGAGAACGGGAGTCTACCACCTGCGGGAGGAAGAGAAATTAAAACTCTCATTTACAAGGAAATGTTGGCCCAGACAGGACCCAACACAACAACTCTTCCCTCCCAGACAGTAACAGCCAACACTCAGAGCACTCGCTCTGTTCCAGAGACTGTTCTGAGCAATGGTAACGCTCACAGGAACCCCCTGAGTACCAGGTACTATTATTATGCCCATTTTACAGATGAAGGAACAGAGGCACAGAGAGACTACAGGACATGTACAGCATCACACAACCCCGAAACGGCAGAGGCAGGACCCCCAGAACCCAGACAGCGGCTCCAGAGCCCACACGCTCAACAGCTAAGCTATCCCACCTTTCAGAAGGAAGGCCAAAAAAAGAAGAAAAAAAAAGCTGAGGCCCAAAGAAAGAAAATCCTGGCCAGAAACAGACACATGGGCAAACAAAATAAAATGAGTATCAGGGTCCACTGCAAGAATGATTTCAGACCCCTGACCTGCGGCCCCTGTGGGGGTGCTGGGCAGTGGGGGTTCCCCACTCGGCTGTTGCCTCCACCTGAGCTGCTGAAGGCATTTCTGTGACCAGCAGAGCTCGGCGGTGAGCCGCTCCCCATCACCCGTGCCCCGGGCTGCGTGGCTCCTTCCTCACACTCACTCACACTCACACCGATAGGCACGCACACACATGCACGCTGATATGACACATACACACGTGCACGGTGTGCACGCAAGGGTACACGTAACCCCCAGAGAACACCGATTGCTGAGACGTACCGTGATAAAGATGGGCTCGTCAAACAGCTCCGAGGGAGAGTCAAACACATTGAAGAAGAGAGTCTGTGGTTCAGGGCAAAAGGGAAACAGATGAGAGCCTGCCGACACCGGGGGGGTGCTGAGGAGAGGGTCGGCCGCCACCCACAGCCTTCAGGTCCTGTCCACCCAGAAGTGTGGACTGAGCTCAGCCCAACAATGAGCTCTGGGGATTCTGCAAGTTCTGGGCTGCTCCTCCCTTGACCTCAGGGAGGTTGTCATCTCACGGACAGGGCAGGTGGCTGGCCCTCCGGCTAGAACCCTCCCTCCAGTTCCTCCCATAACCTACTGAGGACCCAGCATATCTCTCAATACAAAAACCGAATGGATTGTCAGGTGTCGGCTGGGCATTCCCAATTGGGATGGGCCACTGTGGTCCTCGTCCTAATATCCAGCACGTCCCACCTCGTTGAAGAGTGGGCTGTTTCCCTTGTGGATCCGTGTCCTCTTGGTCTGCCCGGCAGCCGTGACCTTGACCACAGGCTTGATATTCACCCCTGGCAGCTGGCGCCCCTCAATCACTTGCACCCTGATCTGAAAGCCAAGAGGAAGCATGAGCAGGAGGAAGGGGGAAGTAGTCAGTCCCCAAGAGAGTCAAGAGATCTCAGGGACCATTCTCACTGCTGGCTTCTCGGGAAGGGTATTAAAAGGTATTAGGAAGAGCATTATAAGAACAGCCATATTTTCTGACCAAGGTCCCTTCCATCTATAAAATTCCATAGTTCTGCACAAGAGCTGCCAAGCTGCCCCAAGGAAGCTCCCAGCATTAAACTCTGGGGCTGGGCCAAGGACCCAGACCCCAGCTCATTTCATGCAGCCATTGGCACAAGCCCTCCCTCAGACCGTCTGATGTCGGCGGATTAAGCAGCCTGAACCTTCTTCACTGACAGCTCCCTCAGAGCCTGAGCTGACACGGTGACATGACCCCACTTTATTCTTTATAAGATACAACGTTTTCTTGCATTCTGAGAAATAAATTCAGTTTTCTCCATTGAACTTAAGGTTTCAGGAATATCTGTGCTTCCAGATTTAGGCAAAATATTTTAAAACATGAAATTTTAAAATTTGAGAACAATTTTCATGGAAAAATAAGATGTTTACTGGTTTTAAGTTTTAATCAGCAGCTATTTATCAATAGACCAATCAATGCTTTTTTTAAAGCCGTACTATAGAAGAATATATTATTAATAACAATAGGAAGGAAGCTCCATGATTTTTATTCTGTTCATTTTCCTGTATTTTCTAAGTTTTCTACAGTAAACATACGTTGATTTTTTTAGGGAGAAAAAAGGCAATAAGTTCATCACTTGGGAATAAAAATAATAATAATGTCAGAATTTTGTCTCTCAGGCAAATACACAGTGGTTACAGCTTAAATTATCACAGTTTAGAACTAAAATGTATTTTTACAATTTGTGGCACTCAGTAAAGAGCTAAGTTTCCTGTTTTTAACTTTGAAAGTAGTTCTGAGGAGCTCAATATCACTAAATGCAACTATATCAACATGGGAAATTTCATAGAAAAGAAAAAGAATAAGCAAAGAACCAAAATTAAAATGCAAATAAAATGGGATGGATTTTTGGATTAAAATATGCCAAAGGGTTGGGGCACCTGGCTGGCACAGTTGGTAAGTATCTGACTCTCGGTTTTGGCTCAGACCTGTGATCTCCGGATCGTGTGACTGAGCCCCGAGTCGGGCTCCATGCTCAGCGTGGCATCTGCTTGAGATTCTGTCTCTCCCTCTGTCCCTCCCCCTGCCCACGCGCGTGAACAAGCTCAAATCCTGCATGACCTTCGGAAGAATCCACGGCCATAAGGAAGGGAATGGATCAAGAGAGAAAACAGCGCTAGACAGGGCTTCCTAGTTCGGGGGCTTGTTAAAATGCAGATTCTGACTCGGCAGGCCTGGCAGTTTGCCTCTCCAGCCAGCTTCCAGGTGCTGCCCCTGCTGCTGGCCCAAGGACCACACTACGAGGAGCAAAAAGCTAGCTAGCCAGATAAACCCTGGCTGGAAAACACGTAACAAATGTGAAGATAGGCTGAACCTCTGAGTGCTGCCTCCACCACCCCCGTTTTTTTTCAAAGAACAAAACCAGGGGCTGTGTTCTGAGGCCACAACCCATGAACTGCTCATTCCGCATCTGCCGGGGACCCGGGGAAACCACAGACTCCTGCCTAGGAGAGCCCTTAGAACCTGCCCCAGGCTGGACGGACATGAGCTAAAAGAGGAGACTGTGGTCAGAGAGTCAGCCCATTACCTGGAAGTCCTGCGGTTTGTCCGACAGCAGCTTTCTGGGTGTGGGAGCACCTCTTTTCCTCTTGCTCCCGGGGTGGTAGGGGGGTGGATGGGAAGGTGGCTTCTTCGGGGTGGTGGGGGCCCCAGGGCCTGGGGCACCGCTCTGATCCAGTAATGGCTCTGCCTCATCTCCCGTGAGCCCCTGGTCCTCGGTGTCCTCCTCTCCTCCTGTGTCTGGGCGGAGAGGGTGCTAATAAGGCCTGGTCCCTCTGGTCCGGTGCTTGGGACCCCTGCCCAGCCAATGGAGGAGCCAAAGGGCTTGGGCACGAAGACCCACCACCCACTCCCCTCCTGTCAGTGAGCCAGGATGGATGAGGGAGAAAGAAGGAGCTTCCAACAGCTGAGACGTGAGGGCAGTCAGTCCAGTTAGTCAACAGGAAGGAAACAGAATGGCCCTAGCCCTCCCCACCATGTCCTGCAGGATCAGCCCCTCTGACCACTCGCCCCAGGTCCCACTCTGGTGAGCTGACAGATGGCAGCAATGAGCCAGTTACGGGTGGTAGGATCAGGATCGGGACAGCCTGACCCGTGTCTCACCCGTGGGGGCCAGCCACTTCTTTCCAGAGTATCTCGTGTCCACGGTGCTGTCACTGAGCAGGGACCAAGTCTCAGCCCGGCTCTGTCCCCCACCTGGCATAGGGGCAGGGCACAGCCCCAGGAGGCGAGGAGGGCACTGGGTGAGGGGAGCCAACCTAGGGCACCCCTACCCCAAGCCCACTCTCCCTGGCTGCCCCAGCCTGGCACAAAGCTCAGAAACAGCTCCCATGTCTGTTGGACACCGTCCCTTCTCACCACCTTCCAGGCAGGAGTGGGAATTTGTCACTTTGGGAACTTGCTCTGAGTGGCCCAAACCCTAACTCTGTCAGGCCCACCTCCAAGGTGGTCCCAGAACACTTGGGCCCTTCACTCTCCCCATGCTATCACCAGGAGCACCCCTTCTCTCTGCCCACTGCCCGCCCTCCCCAGCAACCTATGCCCTGATCCAGATTGATCTCCCGTCTCCAAGCTCAGACAGTGTGGAGCTCCAACAACGTGGCTGGGCAGGACAGACAGAGCACACCCCCACCAGAGGCTGCTCAGGTTTTAACGCTGTGTTTGTCTCTAGCTCCCTTCACCGGGAGAGAAACTGCAGACTCTTTGCCATGGCCAAGTCCCCACCTGGCCCATCTGTGTAGCTTCCTGCACATTCCAGCAGGCTGGGCCTCATGGAGGCTTCACCAGCCCCACACTGGCAAGCCAAGCACCCTGGGCTGGCTCCTCCTGTGACAAGGCCAGCAGAGGCAAGTGAAGAGAACTGACACAACCTTGGAACTTCCTAACTCAGTCTGCTCATTTCACAAATGATAAACTATAGGCCCAGAGAGGGAGAGTGGCCAGCCCAAAGTCACACAGCTACTTGGTGCTAAAGTCAAGAAAGGAACTCACGTCCCCTGACATGGGCCCAGGGCTCTTTCAAGGAAAACCTAGCTCTGATGTTACAAGGCCATCGCCAAAGGCCTATGAAGTGCCAGAGCAGGGAAGCATTCGCCTCCGGGGAGCGGGTGTGGCCCCGCGTATCACCGGGGGCAGACCCCATCCCCGCACAGCCATGCCCAGCTGAGAGGTGTCTAGCACAGAGCAGCAGCCCAGGCTCAGCCCCTCCCCAGGAGGGCTTCCTCACACTAATCCTACTGGCACCTTCTCTGCCTGGCAGGAGGCAGCTCCCAGGACTCCCCACCCACTGGTGTCCTCTCTTCTCTGGACCCAGGCAGACCCCGACCTAGGGAGGGCCGCAGAGGCTGCCTGAAGCCTCCCTCTGGCCTCCCACCCCCAGGCTGCAGCCCTGCTGCTGGGCTTCTTCCAGGGCCCTGCCAGGGTGGGCTCCTCACCAGCCACCATATCCATGTCAGGCAGAGTCGGGGAGGGTTCCAGAGATGCAGTGGGTGGGAACAGGGGCACGGCTCCAGGGAGTGGCGTGTAGGACACCTGCAGGACCAGCGAGGCCTGGAAGAGACGGGGTGGGAGGGCAGCAGGTTAGTGCATCGGCCTCGGACCGGCACCGGCCAGCATCCTTCCTGTTCCTTTTACCCCTTCGCCAAGGAAAATGGCTCTGACGGGGGTCAGGTTTGCAGGAGGCTGGGGCAAAGCCACCCCCAGGGGCCCATCAGCATGGTCAAGGGGTCCAAAGCCCGGAGTCAGCTTCTACCTCTCCGAAGCTGTGCGATCTCGCTCGAGATCTAGAACCTCACTGTGCCTCACTTTCCTTGTCTGTAAAATGAGGGTACTAGCAGCAATAGGACCTTCCTCGTAGGGCCAGATGGGGATGAAATTAGCTGAGAGAGCACATCATAAGCTTCTATAAATGAATCTGCAATTCAAGCTCTCCTGCAGGGTTTTTCAACTCTCAGTCTAGGCCCACAACAGGAAAAAGCCTCCGTGGCCACTCTGCTCAGCTGAGGGCCCTCCTCTGTCTCCCCACAGACATCTCAGCCTCATTCTGCTCCAGCGCTGGCTAGCTCTGAGAGTCTCAGGGTGCTGCTCACCTTTCGGAGCTCTCTTCCCTCCCAGAAGCACCCCTGTCCCCCACCTCAACCTCAGCTGTTCCCGCTTTGACCAGCCGAAAGGAGAATGACTAGTCGCCTCATTCCCACAGGCCGGGAAAGCGCGCCCTGTGTTTTCACCCCATGGACGCACTGCCCTCCACACAAGACCTGCACTGTTGGAAGGGCCCAGAACCTGAGGAAAAGGAACAGCCTCGGCAGCCTCCCCAGCCTTACAGCTCCTAGGCCAGCGGGGCCTGGCCCAGCATTCCCTGGTACCACGGGTCCAGCAGGCCTCCTGGGGCAGCTTTTTTATGGATCAAAATAATAAATGCTCTATTTAAGAAAGTTTAGAGGGTACAGAAACCTTAAAGAAAAAAATAATAATAATGCAGGGCGCCTGGGTGGCTCAGTCGGTTAAGTGTCCAACTCCTGATTTCGCCTCCGGTCATGATCTCATAGGTCTTGAGATCAAGCCCTGCATAGGGGTCGACGCTCAGTGGGAGTCTGCTTGGGATTCTCTCCCTCTGCCCCTCCTCCCACCCACACTCCCACTCTGTCTCTCAAATAAATAAATCTTTAAAAAAAAAAAAAGAAATAAAAGAAAATGCAAGAGAAAACAAATTGCTATAATTCGACCTTTATTCACATTTTGATATAATTCTCTCCAATCTTTTTAAACACATAGTGTACAGCCCTGCTTTATATAAAATGCTTTTCTATTTTACTTATGTTAGACAGTAAGCATTTCCCAGGTTTTGAAAAATCCTTTATAAATATAATTGTTAATAATGCATAATATCCTCTGAGCGACTCAGCATAGGTCACTAGACATTTCTACTGAGTAATATTAGGGATTCCAGAAACTCCCTGGGTGAATCCTGGTCCTGACACAGAAAGGGCCGAAGGTACACTGGGTGGCTCCAGGTCTGGGGCATGAACCCCAGACTAGGGCCTGGGCAGGGGCAACCAGGCTAAGAGAGGGCAGGACCAGTGGAAGGGTGGGGCTCAGAATGCTAAGGAAGGAAGCCAGCGCCATCTCAGCTCCCAGGAGACCCGGGGAGAGGCCAGGAAGGCAAAGAGACCCTTTCCGTCGGCAACCAAGGCACTGCCCTCACTGCCTGCCATGCAGGTTTGAGAACCACCAGCAGGTGTCGCCACTTGAGCAGGCAGAGAGCCATCACCCTAAGATCCGGGAGCCCCAGGAGGAAAGAACAGCTTCTGGGGCCCCAGCCGGGTGCCCAGACCTGCTCATCACCACCCATGAACTCCTGGAGATCCCAGTCAGGAGGTCTGGGGTGGACCTGGGCATCTGTATTTTTAACAACCGTCCTGGGGCTTTCTCACGCTTCATCAAAAGGCAAGTTGGACTCTTTGGAAAAATAAGTAATTCTAGGGATAGTCCAGGGAAGGTAGATGACCCTGGAACCCTTTGTGCCAGAAAGCAAGGAAATACCCAAAGAATGATAGAAACATGTCCAAAGGACACAGAAACCTATTTTCATGGACTCCCACTGGCCAAATCTGGGGACAATTTAAATATGAAAATAAATAATAGTAGTCAGTCTAGAATCTGTCTGAGGATAGATTTGGCATCTTCTCGTGGCACACAGCTCTGAAGGGATGTGGCTGAGAATACTGAGTGCCAGGCCAATGGAGTCCACAGGCCAGCCTACAGCAGGTCTTCATGGCCACCCCCAGCCTTCTTCCTCTTTTCAGTCCTTCCAGGGTTTTCCAAAGATCCCACAGGCCCTGTCTTCACTCCCATCACTCCTTCCGCAGGTTGCTTTGACAGTCTGAGCTAAACTCAGTTGGGCACTCCTGGTATGCTCTGCCCACGGGGCCCAGCCCGGAAATCAGCCTCAGTGAACAGCCAGTGAGAATCTTGCAGAGGTCTCTGTCCCTTCTGAGCACAGCCTCAGTTCTCTGTGCCTCCCGCTACGGGGCAACAGCCCCCGGTCCCAGGTGGGAAGCCCCAGCTCAGAGGGTCTCGGGACCTGGGGCTGCTCCGTGACCTAGTGCTGTCACAGGCACTAGAAGATGGACCCAGACACTCTCCACAGGCCAGAGTTGTATCCTGGCTCCACCTCCCCCAGGCTGTGCTCAGCCGGGGGCTCGACCAAGCAGGGCTTCAACTCCCTCTCCCATCCATCCCTTGTGGCTTTACACACCCTCCTGGAGACACGGTCTGGGAAGGGTTGGCAATCTCTACAGACAGGCAGGCTCCCAGCCCAGAAAGGAGAAGGTGGCAGGTTCCCAGCTGGTGAGCAAGGAGCACAGAGTGTGGGAACAAAGAGCCGGAGGAGGAAAGGTGAGGCATTCGGGGACGGTCACCAACCTGGCTCAGCCCCGTGGACAGGGACCAGGTGTGAAAAGGTGTCTCAGGGGCTGGACAGGCGTCTGAGCTTGGAGGGGCCCAAGTGCAGGAGAACTTGCAAGAAACACCAGTCACAGATGTCCAGAGGGCAAGAGTGGAGAGATGTTTGAGCAGCTCAGCCAGAAGCTAGGAACCCTGGATGGAGGCATTGGGGGCTGTGATTTAATGATTTATAAGAAACACAGATTTGGTCATTCAGGTGACCAAACTATACTTCTTAGAAATATTGGGTCTTCATCCACAGTTCCTGAAAACACTCAGAGCCATAAAGGTAAAATGGGTGTCTTGTTATTAATGAAGGTGACTTTTGGACCCCACGGAAGGGTAGGAGCTGGTTGCCAGGAGGACCAACCATGTGATCAGAGGGTTGGAACTTTCAGTCCCCCCCCCCAATCTCTGGGGAGGAGAGAGGGGCTGCAGGTTGCATCAGCCAATGACCAATGACTTAGTCAATCATGACTATAATGAAGCCTCCATTAAAAACTCAAGTTTTTTGGTCCCTTTTTTTCAGAGAGTTTCCATGCTGAGGGAACTAGAATACATCCATGTGCCACCGAACCGGGTCCCAAGCTCCACAAGGGCAGAAGTTCTTTTGTTCAGGACTGTGCCCTATGTATCTCCTCATCTGGCTGTTGATTCATATGCTTTATCATATCCTTTAATAAAGTGGTAAATGTTAGTGTTTCTCAGATCCCTGACTCAAGATATCTCCCTCACCAGCTACCTACGGTTCCTCCAGGAGTGTTCTACACCTTTACAGAACGCTGTGGTCCTCTTCAGGATCCAGAAGTACTTGGAGTCCATCTTGACTCTAGGGATGTGATACTGTGATTTATAATTACAAATGTGTGCGTCCATGGCACTGAGCTCCTTTTAGGAATTCCCTAGACTTTCCTAAGTGATAAGAGCCATCAAGGTGTCTTTTGTTGTGCTACTGAGATGACTTTGGAAATCACCGAAGGATGGGATCTGGTTGCTAGTGGAGCCAACCTTGCCTTTAGAGGGTTGTGGAACTTTCAGCCCCCACCACCTCCAGGGAGGGGATCCAGGCTGCGGATGGAGTTCAATTGCCAATGAAACCTCCATAAAACCACAAAGAACAGGGACTGGAGAGCTTCCAGGTTGGATAATAATAGGTAATCTGGTAAGTAGAATGTTTTTCTGAGTTCTGTGAGCCACTCTAGCAAGTTAATCAAACCCAAGGTGGGGATCATAGGAACTTCCAGTCCAGACCCTGTTGGTCAGAAGCACAGGGGAATCTGGACTTGGGATTGGCATTAGAAGGGGAAGGGGAGGTCTTGTAGGACTGAGCCCTTAACCCAGAGCCGTCCCTGGGTAGACAGTGTCAGAATTGAGTTGAATGATAGGGCGCCCAACTGGGGTCAGAGAATTGCTTGGGTGGGGGTGGGGGTTGGAAATTGGCGTTAGAACCCTTAGACTTCATGAGTAGACTAGAGAGCTCAGGGGGAGGACAAGGGGGACTCAGAAGGTGAGTCCTTCTCACCTCCTCCTCAGAAGAAGACAGGCTCATTGATGCTGGAGGAGGTCACTGAGAAGACTCGCCCACCAGCTGACCCATGATAAACCAATCGGAGGCTTCTTACCCCCTCCACTCTCCTGGGAATGTAAGTTCTGCCTGCCCTCCTTGCTCCCCGAGGCTGCTCCAGGCATGTCTTGAGCTAGCGACCTGGTGTTGAGACTATCTGTATGGATACACGGCTAAACCCAGTTAGGACCTCTGTATAAACTTTTAAGATTTGGTAGATGAGTGCAGAGATCTACTCATCTTGCTGCCACCCCAGACATGCCTCATAGGTAAGTCCCCAAGTTTACTAACCCTGCCGCCTACCAATGTGGAGTGGCTTGCCTCTTTCTTGGGTGTCCCCCTGCCTTCCATGTAAGGGGACTGTTCCAGATTTCACCCGGGAAGCACCTGAAGAGGTTATAAACCAAGTGATCACCGCACTAAACCAGAATGTTCTGTCAGTGAGCACCATGCGAGAGAGGGATGGATTCTCCTGGGAACTAACCTCTCTCCGTCAGGGAAGCATCCAGCCATCACTGCCCTAAGATGCCTCAGGAGGAAATTCCAGCATCAGAAAGGCAGTGGACCAGGAGTCCATTCAAGTCACTCCCACCCCTGAGAGTTCAGGAGATGTGCCATCCACCGACTTGTCCCCATTTGGACACGGAGTCACTGTGTGACTTCAGTCAGTCACTCTCTTTCTCTAGCCCTCAGTACCCAGTAGTGGTTCCTTTCCGAGTTCTGCCCAGGTTTGCCACTTCCTGACTCATCAAGCCAGCCAAGGTTCCCCACCCTCGCGCGTACACACACACACACACACACACACACACACACACACACACAAGGTAGCCCCACGCAAACAGAACTCAGCCCGGAATCCCCAAGGCCCCACCGGGAGGAAGTATTTCCAAATGGATAGTCCCCCAGTGCCTCCTGGGAGGTGGAGCTGACCCAGAGGAAAGGTCAGGAATTCTACTGACCAGGAAGAAAGAACCCTGCAGGGTATATTTAGCTCCCTAAAAATAACGGGAAGCCAGAGACGAGGGCTGGGAATTGTCTGGTAGGACTGGAAGAGCACTGGAAAGGCTGGGGGGAGGGGCAGGAAGGACAATGGAGGAAAGGAAGAGGGTCTGACAGGTTCCGGTGGGCAGGGGAGAGGGATGTCTGTCTCCCTTCCCTTGTGATCTGTAACCCAGATGACTCAGATATTCCAGATCTGGAGATGGGGGCTGGGAGCTTAGGGAGGGCTACCAAAGAGATTGGGGGAGCCATCACCAAAGCTGCCCAAGAAGCCTGGGGAGTCATCAGATTTCTAGTAAAGAACCAACCCCAGGAGGTGACCGTGCCCCCCTCCAGGGCAGGAGGAGACCCAGGGGCAGGCCAAGCTGGTGTGAGGCAAGGCTGACTTGAGCCTCACAGGAGGGGCCAGGGCTCCCTCCTGTCCCCTTCCCATCCCTTCCATGCCAGTCCCCCTCCACAGCACCCCAAGCTCTGGCCAGGGCAGGCCAGGCCTGGTTGCTGGGAGCTGGACTATGACACACCACTCATGTCAGAAAGACAAGGCCTCAGACCAGACATTAGCGTGATGCAAAGGTCCAGTGGGCACTTACCCCTGTGGGCTGCTTCTTGGTGTCCAGCAGGGGGGCATTGAAGCTGGCAGACAGACTGGGGGTGGCGAGGACCTCCCGGAGTGGGACTTGGGCTTCCCCCAAGAACCTAAGTGGAGAGAAAAGTAGAATGTAGAGAATAGCCTAATGTGCCTGGCTCTTCTCCCAACATACCACCACCACCACCTTACCACACAAACACCCTGCAGACAAAGCTGACCTGCCTCGAACACCATAGTCCCCGAGGACCCCTCGCGTTTCCCTAACACCCTGCCCCAGTCACCCCATGCATCATCCCTGGAGGGCCAGGCCCCCTGCCCTGAACAAGGATGCGAGACACCTTCCCTTCTCCCAAGGTCAGCTTTCTGCCTCTCCGCAGAGGCCCAGCCCTACCACCCCTGACCGCCTGGATACTCCCATAGAAGGGCTGCCTTTCCCATCAGACCTCAGCAATCCACCGGTCTCCTAGAAGCGGGGGGACCCGTGCAGGGTCCCTGAAGCTGCAGTCACTCATCTGACCCACATCTACACAGGCCGCCTATCCCGGTTTCCCAGGGCTCGGCCAGCAATGACCACAAATGAAGAACAGTCTTTCCTGTCTTCAGGGACAGGGAGAAAAGCAAACTGGGGCAGGGCAGACACGCCCCACTCCTAAGAGAGGCCCAGGACTGTCACAGCACACACGTAAGGCAGCATCTCCAATTCGGACTGGTGTGTGCTATATTCCTCTGCAGCATGGAGCAGGCTTGTAGCATAGGTGGGGGGTGGGGGGCCCCATAAACACATGGGTTCTTAGGAAAGACTAGGACACCAAGCGATGACCAGTTAAGGGACCCTCCAAAGAGTGCCAAGGAAAAAGTCTGTGTCCCCTAAGCTAAGACATGGGCGAACTGCATTCTGCACCTCTGTGGCGGTGGTGGGAAATCAGGGGCAGCCAGTGGCCCGTGTCTATCAGAACTGTCGCCTGACGTCTGCATCGGACTTCTGCACGCTTCCTGCACAGGACCGTCAGGGCATGAACCGTGAACAACCACAGGCGTGCTCCCAGCTCCTGCTTCTTAATTTTTTTTCCCTGATGAATAAACAGCACACCTGTTATTTGGGACCTTCCTTTTCCTAGTGTCTCTAACAACTGATTTGAATAGAGGTTTTACGAAGTATTATTGAAATACAACTTCAATCTTAACCTAAACAGCTGATTTTTTAAAAAAAGATGTATTTATTTGAAAGAGAGAGTGTGAGGGGTAAGGGACAGAGGGAGAGGGTGTCTTAAGCAGATTCCGTGCTGAGCACAGAGCCCAATGCAGGGCCCAAACTCATGACCCTGAGATCACGACCTGAGCTGAAACCAAGAGCCGGACACTTAACCGACTGAGCCACCCAGATGCCCCTGAGCAGCTGATTTTTAACACTGGCTGCTCAGTGAGATATCACCTCTCATTCATTAGGATGGCTACTACCCCAAAAACAGAAAAGAACAAGCGTTGGTGAGGATGTGGCAAAATTGGAACCCTTGTGTTCTGTTGATGAGCAGGGGAAAAAGGGAATACAAAAATGGATCAAACCATATAATCTAGCAATTCCACTTCCGGGTATATACTCAAAAGAAATGAAACCAGGGACTCGAAGAAATATTTGTACGCCCATGTTCATAACAGCATTATTCACAATCACCAAAAAATGAAAGCAACCCAAGTGTCTATCAACAGATGAATGGATAAACAAATGAATGGATAAATAAAATGCAATAAAAATTAAAATAAAATTAATTAAAATAAATTAAAAACATGCTTACAATGAAATATTACTTAGCCTTAAAAAAGAAAGAAGTTCTGACACCTGCTACAACATGGATGAACCTTGGAGACACGATGCTGAGTGCAATAAGACAGACACAAAAGGACAAATACTGTATGCTTGCACATTTTTGAGATGCCTAGAATAAGCAAGTTCATGAAGAAAGTAAAATAGAGGTTATCAGGGGCCGGGGGTAGGGGAAACGGGGAGCTATTATTCAGTAGGCACAGAGTGTCAGTTTGGGAAGATGAAACATTCTGGGGATAGACCTTGGGGATGGTTGCACAGCTGTGAATGTGCTTAATGCCACGGAGCTGCACATTCAGAGTAGTAGAAATGGTAAGTTTTGTCATGTATATTTTACCACAATAAAAATTAATTAATTAATAGCTGCTTATTAATTATTAATAACTGCTCAATAAAATCACTTGAGCTCCATTCTTCTTGGAACCAGTAGACTCTTGGTCACCTTACGTAAGGTTCCCTGGCTAGCAAGGCAATAACCTGGTTTGTGCTGAATTTTGTAACATTTTTCTAACATTTCTCTAAAGAAAGGGCTAAAGAGAGAGAGGTTCACTCACATTCATTCCTCGTGATGCTAGGAGTCACATTTTCTGGAATTCGGACTGGTGTGTGCTATATTCCTTTGCAGCATGGAGCAGGCTTGTAGCATAGCTTACTAAGCAGGGGCTCCTGGAGGGTCTCCGTCCCAGGGCCAGCGTGGGGAAGGCACCTGCCACCAGTGGGTTGACTGAAGTGTCCTCAGTGTCACCACATAGCTCCCAAGATCTGACCTTTACTGCTCACTTGCTTGTACCCACTGACCTTTGTCCCCCATTTTTCCATTAGCTCTTCTTTCCAGCTTATCTCGTCACTCAGGAGAAAGACCCCACTGACAAAGCATCCCAGGACGGAAACCGAAACTGCCCCTCAAACCCTAATGACTGTCCTGGTGAAGAGCTCTGGCAGCCCAGACCACCCAGACCAGTTCGAGCTTAACTCCCTGTTGACACCTGCGCAGATGGACCATGGATGGACCCATGGAGTGACTGACAGTTACCTTTACCTCGTGATAATGCTAGAATCTCTGCCCAAGTTGGAGCGCAAGCCTCATTTACATACCATACAATGTTGGGATAGGCACGTTTCCTTAAGGTGCATGACCCACCTTGTGCCCGTCCCTACGTAGATGACAAGCCTCCCCTACGTAAATATTTTAAATAGTAGGAACCCATTCACCCCTTGCTGGGGAGTCGGCTTTGGAAGTTATCCCTGGGGATCTTATTTGCTGCAAATAGAGTTTCCTCTGTGCAACAACTCCAGCTGGGGTAGTTTCTCTCTGTGACTCACCCAGGAGCAAGCTCATGTTAGTTTTGGGGGGCTACATCACGGCCCAGGCAACGTCAAAAAGACAAGACGGTAGGTGTAAAAGGCCCGTGAATCCATGCGACATCAGCAATAGGAGTCCTCCGTTCTTCACGGGAAAAGTGGGGCAACAGAGCAGAGGGACTGGCTCCAGCAGGTGGATGACTGAGCTTGCCCTAGCCCTTTGAGTCCCCCGATTCCCTGCGGGATCACCTGGAGCGGGGTGGGGGTGAGGGGCAGAGCGGGCAGTGGGGGCTGAGAGGCGGGCCGGCGGTGCAGACGTGCTGCTCGCGCGGCAGCTCGCGAGCCCTGGAGGCTGCGGCCAGAGCCGACCTGCCCTCCGTGGCCTCCCTTTCTGGCCCCGGGCCGGCCAGCCCTGCGCCCCCGGAGAATTCCCGGAAGTGGGGCGGGAACAATGGCAGGAAATGCCCCGGGAAGCGCCGGCCCCACCCCTGCCAGCCCAGGCACCTCCGGAGGCAGGGAGACCTGGGCCAGGAGGGACCGCTTGTTATTTCCTCCCTTAACGTCTTGCTGGACCTTGAAGTGCTCCCACCTCCCACCCCTGTCACAGGCCTTGGCACCAGTCCTTTGGAGGAGCTGGGTGGCCTTCACAAGCCCCCACCCCCTAGGAGGAGAGGCTGGAGGCCGCACAGCCGGCTGCCTGTCCCCAGGGCTCTGGCCGTACTTCCGTACTACCTACGGAGCAGGCAGCCCCAGAGCGGGCCCACAGAATTGCTCTGGAAGGCCAAACTGCGTTGGCCGGACTCCCTGGGGAGCTTGGATGGTCTGAGGCTTGATCACAGGAAACCCTTACGGCCACTCTTCACTCATTCTGTCACAGAGGGTGGAGGAGATGGCTTTATTCAGACAGCCTCGGGGGAGGAGGGCCCAGACCCTCAGGGAGACCCACGGCATCCGCGGATCAAGACAAAGGGGCCTCCACCAACCGGCGATGCCCCGCGCTCAGTGGCAGTGGCAGTGGCACCAGGCAGTGGCCGCTTGTGGCAGACAGGATTCAGTAGGACCACAGGAGGGGTCTGGGGGTCCTGCAGAGGCTGTGTCAGGGCCAGCTCTGAGCGTGTGGGTAGGTGGGAAGGAAACCCCCTGCAGCCTACAATAGGAAAATGTCACTGCTCTCCCAGCCTCCCCGGACCTGCCATCCCTCTTGCCAGGGCGGTGTTCTGCAGCCACTGGAACGTGGGCGCAGGAGAAATGTGAGGGCTGAAATCCCAGCTGCCATCCCACAGACGGAGAGGGAGGTCAGGAATTGGCGTGGGGGAGGGAGGGAGAGATCCAGGCAGTTCACACATTGACAAGGCACACGTTTTTCCTCCAGGGCTCAAGAACTGGCTCCCAGACTCATCACCCAGTAGGGCTACTGTCCTGTCGGAGATGGGAGAAACGCTCTGGGGTAGCGGCCTCCCAATCTGAGCCATCGGTGGGAGGCTATACATTAAAGAGGCCAAGTAAGTTTATTTTAACGATGCACAAAAAAATCTAAACAATTTTATTTCAAAACATTGGGCCTATTTTACAACATTGTTTATAAGAACAAAACACAGGAGGCAACCCAAATGTCCATCCTAGAAGATGCATAAATAAAGTATAGTACAGCCATATGATGGAACACTGCACAACTACACAAATAACGGGCAGTGCACCGTAGGCTTATATATGGAAAATCTTCCAGATACGTTGTCAAATGAAAAAACAGAGTACAAAAAGTATGTATAGGGGCGCCTGGGTGGCTCAGTTGGTTAAGCGTCTGCCTTCGGCTCAGGTCATGATCTCTGGGTCCTGGGATCAAGCCCCATGTCCAGCTCCGTCCTCAGGGGGGAGCCTGCTTTTCCCTCTCTCTCTGCCCCTCCTCCCAGCTTGTGCTCTCTCCTCTTTCTCTCTCCCTCTTTCAAACACATAAATAAAACCTTAAGAAAAAAAAGAGCGTGCATAATATGCTACCTACTACTTAGACTAGTGGAAGTCATAGACAAATGAATGGTGGTGACGAGGCTGGGGGGAGGGGAGAGTGGAGTTACTGTTTAATAAGTACAGACTTTCAGTTTTACAAAACGAGCAGAGTTCTGGGGTGGGTGGTGGTGATGGCCGCACAACGCGAACATGTTTAGTACCACTGCATCGCACACTTAAAAATGGTTAAGATGTGTATTTTACCACAATACCAAAAATGAAATCTATTCAAATAAATAAATAAATAAATAAATAAATAAATATGCTCTTTAAAAAAAGAGGAAAGTCAGAATCTATACTAGTGATTAAGCAATAACATAAGAACTCTGGAAGGACACAAAAGAAACTAAGGACAATGGTAATCTACAGGGAACAGGTAAGAACTGGGCAGCTAGGGGGACGCCTGGGTGACATCTGCCTTCAGCTCAGGGCACGCTCCAGTCCTGGGATTGAGCCCCATGTCGGGCTTCCTGCTTAGTGGGGAGTCTGTTTCTCCCTCTTCCTCTCCCTCTGCCTCTCCCCTGCTTGTGCTCTCTCTCTCTCTCTCTCTCAAATAAATAAATAAAATCTTAAAAAATAGGAACTAGACAGATGGGGGACAAAGACAACAGGGAGCGATTTCACTCCATTTTTTCTTACAGTTTCTGTTTTATAACCCCTTATGTTTTTTACCAACTCAAAATTTAAATTTAAAACTGGAACATAAAATCCTAAAAATCTTATAATTCATTCATTCGGCAAATACTTATTCAACACACCCAACAAAACCCAGCCCCCACTCTCATGGAACTTACTTCTAATAATAGCTCCCCTCCTATTGAGTGAGCGCACGTGAGATACAGTGTCAGGCACCCTACCTACACTCCCTCATTTAAAATAACACTAGCCCTATGAGGTAGGTACAGTTATTAGTTCAATCCATCTTACAGGAGAGGAAATTGGGACTCGGAAAGGCATTTGACTTGATTTTACACAAAGAACAAGGCAGTCAGAAGCAGACTCAGAGGCTTTCCTTTACTGGACCTATGCTTGACCTGCTGGTGCACCTCAGAGCTCCATGAATATGAACTGAAACACACCATCAGGAAAGGAACCAGAATGTCCTCGGTTTGCTCCATCCATGCAAAAGGGAGCCCAGCCTCCACATTTAATCTGATTCAACTTAAAAAAAAAAAAATCTAATTCCAGGGGTGACTGGGTGGCTCACTCTGTTAAGCTTCGGACTCTAGGTTCCTGCTCTGGTCCTGATCTCATGGGGTCATGATCCCATGGCATCCTGCGCTCAAGCCCCGCTGTCAGGGCCTACGCTCAGCAGGGAGTCTGCTCTCTGCCCTTCCCCCAGCTTGTGCAGGCATTCTCCCTCTGTCTTTCAAATAAATAAATCTTTTTTAAAATATCTAATTCCAAGCTATATTAATTACACCTTTTTATTTTCTGTATTTTTTTAATAGGGCCACTTCTTTTTTTTTAGAAGATATTTATTTATTTATTTATTTATTTATTTACTTATTTATTTTTAATTTGAGAGAGAGACAGAGCGAGACCCTGATGGCAGGGAAAGTGGTCTCCGCACCCGCAGAGGGTGGCAGACCCTCCGTAGTTACCCCAGCCTTCCCCTATGCCACGGTGCTGCGAGCTGTAGAAGGTCGGGGTGCAGCAGCCCAGGGTGGACAAGAGCCCCAGGCGCTAGGAGCCGTGTGGGGAGCAGGAAGATGGGAGAAATGGGTGCAGCTCACACTGACACTGATGAAGAAGTGGATGTAAGACAAGGCCCCTCCCCCAAATGCCCAAAAAAAGTAGCGCAGGAAGGCTGGCAGAACCCACAGCTCCTGATCTATTTGATTCAGGGGACACCTCAAGTGGCAGACTCTAGGGTGTCACCCCAACCATCATTTTCACATGTCCGGTCACTCCTAACATTTCCAGATGGTATCTTTCAACCTCTAGCAACACTCTGGAAACATCCTTTCTCTCCTCTTCCAAAGATAAATATTTATCATTGCATGATTAAGTATAAGAGCTCTCAAGTCATCCTTCCAGGGCTGGAAGCCCAGCTCTGCCACGTGACAGCTGTGTGGCTGGACACAAGTTACATAACTTCTCTGAGCCTGTTTCCTCATCCGTCAAAGTCATTCATTCATTTGACAAATATGCAGTGAGCGCCTGCCATGGGTCCAGCACTGTCGTAAGTACTGGGGACACTGGTTGAACAAAATGGACAATCCCCTCTTCACCATGGGAGCTTCTGGGGAAAGTACACACTTCAGAGGGTTCTTGAAAACTTGAGTTCACACACCTAACACCCTTACGTGTGCCTGGAACATGGATGGGGCTTGGGAAATGGCAGCTCCCTTCCTCCCCACCCTGTTCACCACCATCCTGTCCATCTGGGCATGTACCTGTTGTCCCGAATCACCGTGAGGGCCACATTAGAACATGCCTTGAAACACTGTCATATGGAAGAGGTTAGATCTACGTTTGGTCTTTCCTGATGGTGGACTAGAGAGGAGAGGCTCAAAATCTCAGGGAGAAAAATGTGGCTCAATAGAAGGAAGAACTTTCCAACAGACTAACCCAGGCCTGCAACGGGCTTCTTCCTGACTCCAGCACTGTCCTTCAAGGATGGAAGGAACGAGACTCCTAGCCTGAGGACTCATAGGTCTTTCAACGCTGGCCGACATACCTGCCCGGGGGGGAAGGTTGCGGTGAAAGCTTGTGTGGCCCATGCACAGGCCCGGCCGAGAGTAGGATCAGTAGTGAGGGTAGTGGGTTAGACAGTTGTCCTCATGACCACTAGAACCTCCCACAGGCTGTAAATGTGGAGGAAGTGCTGGGGATGGAAAGCCAGCTCACAGCCGTCATGGTAAAGACCGAATCAGGAAGAGTCATCTGTGGATGCGGAATCTCGGGGCACATTTTGATGAGGAATGGGATACGTGCAGGGTCTTAACATGTCTCTTAAGAGACTCAGAGGGGGGTGAGGAAGAACAGTAAACATACAATGGAAAAATCAGGTGCCACCTTGACACATGATCAAAGTGACATCATCAATGGGGGGCGTCTTGTGCCCCCAGAGCCTGAGACGGACACAACACACCTACAAAATATTCTGGCCACGAATTAGTAACTGAGTCTAATCATGAGAAAAACATGAAATAAGTCCCAAACGAAGAACATTCTATTAACAAAAAACTGGCGTATTATTCAAAACTGTAAGTTGTTGTAAAAGACAGAGGCTGTGGGAATGTTCTAGATTAAAGGGGGCCATGGAAACATAATGACTGAATTGAATATGGGAATCTAGATTGGATCCCATACTGAGAAAGAAGGGGAGGGGGGCTTTCTATAAAAGACATTATTTGGGGGCACCTGGGTGGCTCGTTCAGTTAAGTCTTCGACTCTTGATTTCAGCTCAGGTCATGATCCCAGGGTTGTGAGATCAAGCCCTGCTTCGGGCCCCAAATTCAGTGGGGAGTCTGCTTGAGATTCTCCCTCTCCCTCTGCCCTTCCCCCACCCTCCACCTCCTCACTTGCTCGCTCTCTAAATAAATAAATACATAAATAAATAAATAAATAAATAAATAAAATCTTTTTTTAAAAGATATTTAGTCAACTGATAGGACGGAATAAAAACAGTGAATTAGGTGGAAGTCTGGCAACCATGTTAAGTTTACTGAAGTTGATAGCGACACTGTGATTACGTAAAAGTACATCCCTATTCTTAGGAAATACACTGAAGTATTTAGGGATAAAGGGCCATGACGACTATAACTTACCCTCCACTAGGAGAGAGGGGGAAAAGGAAGGAAGAAAACGGGAAGGAGGGAGAGGAGAGAGACTAATATAAAGCAAATGGGGCAGAATGTTAATCAGTGATTCTGAGTAAAGAGTATAAGGAATGTTCTTTGTTCTGTTTTTGCAACTTTTCTGTACATTGGAAATTATTTCTTTAAAAATCTCCAGAAGCATTTCCATGTGTCAGTTTCTCATTCTTTATCTTCTAATTTAAGACACGGACATGTCAACTAAAAATACATATATTACAACGCAAGCCCATTCATTACTGACTCAGCGGCACTTTCCCCTCATTAGAGTCAATGGATCAGGCATGACCGGAAAGTCAGCGAGCCCCTGGCTGGCAGGGCACACACACATACACACACACATACACACACGCACACACATACACACACACATACACATGTGCACACACATACACACTGGCGCCATACATGCACGCACGCACACGCATGCACGCTCTTGCTCACACACACGCACATACACGCACACATACACACTCGCACGCACACGCATACATGCATGCGCACACACACCTACACACACGCACGTACACACACACGTGTGCACTCAGGGAAGATTTAAGGTCCCTGGGAGGAGAGAGCCGTGAGCTGTGGCCACCCCCAGCCCTCAGCCGTGTGTGCCTGGCGTGAGGGGCAGGAAATGAGGGACAGCCGGACATTCCCACCCCCTGAGCCCGCCTGGCCTCTGGCAGCCTTCCCGCCAGTATCTGATTCCCCAGGGGCTGCCCAAGGGTAACCAAATAGTTTTCCACTTCCATCCAGAGAAAGACAAAAGAAAAACTATTCTGAAACCCGGGAGTGTCCTGGAGAGAATTCAGGACAAAATATAAAAATCCTTGGAAGATCAGGGAACGGTCAACACTTCCGAGCATGCTAAGAACAATGAGATGGTGACTGTATATATTCCTGCCTCCCAAATATTCCAGAAAGGGGGGCCTGCAAACCGGCCTACTGAAAGCCAGAGGCTGAACTTCGGCCTACTTTCCCCAACTTCTAGCAACAGCAAACCACCACTCTGCCTTTTTAAATGTCTAAGTGCACATACACACACAGCTGGGGCCGCATCTGGGAATAACGGTTGTCCGCAGGGAGAAAATATCCTCCACACGTGAAACAGACGGAGAGTGAATTCTCCTGATAGGATCCCAAACATACAAGCTGCTATGAATTAGTAAGAAAAAACAAGCAACTCAAAATATGAGGATAGGCGATTGACAAAAGAAGAAATACAAACGGGCAGTAAAACACGTGAAAAGATGCCCAACTTCACAAGTAGTCAAGAAAACACAATTTAGGGGTGCCTGGCTGGCCAGTCAGTAGAGCACGCACTCTTGATCTCCAGGTTGTAAGTTTGAGCCCCACGTTGGGTGTAGAGATTACTTAAAAATAAAATCTTAAAGGGGCGCCTGGGTGGCTCAGTGGGTCAAGCGTCTGCCTTCAGCTCAGGCCTTGATCCCAGGGTCCTGGGATCGAGCCCTACATCGGGCTCCCTGCTCAGCCGGGAGCCTGCTTCTCCCTCTGCCTGCCACTCCCTCCACTCGTGCTCTCTCTCACTCTCTCTCAAGTAAATAAAAACTAAATCTTCTAAAAAAATAAATAAATAATAAAATCTTAAAAAAAAAAGAAAGAAAACATGGTTTATAAGATACTCTTCTCCCCCAACCATGGCACTAAGCAAAAATAAAAAACTGACAGGCGATTACTTTTTACACGTTTGGTGGACATAAATTAGGACACATTTCTGAAAAGTAATTTGGCAGAATCTATGAAAATGTTGTATGCTCATATCCTTTGATCTAATAATCAACTTCTATGGACCTATTTTAAAGAAAAAAAAATAGTATAAGGTCATGAAAACTTTGGGATAAAGATAGTCACTGAAGGGGCAGAAAAGAAATTAGAAAGAAATCAAATCCCAATCAGTAAGGGCAAGTTGGAATAAATTATGGGGCACCCACCCTGTGAAATACCACACATCCATTTAAAATGGGGTTGATCCAGGTGCCTGGGTGGCTCAGGTCATGACCCCATGGTCCTGGGATCGAGTCCCTCATCAGGCTCCCTGCTCAGCAGGGGAGTCAACTTCTCCTTCTGCCTCTCCCCATGTTCTCTCTCTCCCAAATAAATAAAATCTTTAATTAATTAATTAATTTATTTAATGCGGTTGATCAGTCCACACTAACATTGGAAAGAGTCCATGATGGTATAGACCACTATGTACAGCATGATTCCATTCTTAAGTACACGCATGCACGTTTTGTAAACAGATGTTTGCACAGGCTGAGGAAAAGTCGAGAAAGATATGCACCAAATTGTCAACAGTGGACACACTGGAGGGAAGGGAAGCAGCAGATGGGGAAAGGGTGGGAAAACCTGCACTTCCTCCTTTATAACTTTTTAGGAATGGAGGTTACTTTTGCTTATTAAAAAGACACTTATAATTTGTATATTCTTGTGGGTTTTTTTTTTAATTCTTTTAAATAAAAGACTGTGTGTGCACCTGTGTATGCGGCTTGTTGGTGCGCACTCCGGTGCAGTCACGTGTCCACATGGGGCGTGTGGTGCTATGCTCACAGCTGGCGTGGTTTGTGTATGTGCGTCTCTACAGATCCAACAGTCCCTAACTGAACACCTTCAACGTGCCAAGCACCCAGGAGGCATCTGACGCCCACACACTATCTCACGCAAGCTTCACGACAACCGTGCACCGTAGGTACTGTTACGGTCATTATCCCGATGGGGAAACGGGTTCAGAGAAATCCAGGTCGCAGTGTCAGGATGAGGCTCACTACGGAGAGGGGGTCCCCGAGAGCAGCCTTCGACCCTCATTCCCATGCCACCACCCCTGCCCTGCTCAGCTCTGTGGACAGCTGGGGCACTGAGGGCACCCGCCCCGGCTGGGCTGGAACCCCTGGACCACACCAGCCCACCCCCTATGTGGCCCCCCAGGCACCATCCGGCCAGCCCTCCCCCCAGGCGCCCCTGCCAGGGCCTGTGCATTCTTGTGCCGGGCTCCCCTTTGAAGGACAAACACTCTGGTTCAGCTCCTTCCGAGAAACCCCCACAGTCCCCAGTACATTAAGCCCATTGTCCCAGGAGGCACCAGGACACGCCCACCTCCACCCCGAGGGCACCCAGGCCGCCTCCGGCTCAGAGGCAGCCCTTCAAGCGATCGTCACCGAAGTCAGGAAGACCACCTTCCCAATCTCCTCAAAGGCTATCATGTTGTCTGCCGCTCACCATTCACATTCCGCACGGTCCCCCAGGCTGCGAAGAAAGGCGAAACCCTAAGCCATAGGTGGCCACCAACACTTCAGTATGAATTAGTCCTTTCTCAAACCATCGCTGGCTGAGAGCGGGCTTTGATGGGAAAAGGCTGAGTCAGTGGGAACCGAAGCAAGTGGCGCAGCGGGAGAGCAGCACAAGAGAGATCTGGAAAGAGGATGTGCCAAAAGGAACTGCCATTTACGGAGCAGCCAGCAGCCTCTCCATGGCCGTTCCCCGAGATGCGCTTGTGCAGTTGGTGTGACGCCCCCTGAGGAGGAAGAAACGGGGCGCAGGGAGCTTCGCTGAGACAAAGTCCACACTCATTCCACTGGGCCAGGCTGTCAAGCCCTGTGTGGCGGTGGGAAGAGGGGCAGCTGCGAGAGGAAGGAGGAGGAGGCGCCTGGGTGGCTCAGTGGGTTGAGCGTTCGGCTCAGGTCGTGATCTCGGGGTTGTAGGATCGAGCCCCCCAACCGTCCATCTGCTTAAGATTCTCTCTCTCCCTCTCCCTCTGCCTCTCCCCCCCCCACCAGCATGTGCTCTCTCTCTCTCTTAAAATAAATAAGTAAATAAAACTTAAAAAAAAAAAAAAGAGGAAGAAGGAGAAGGAGCAGGCATTCAGAGAGGTTCCCAGGCTGCCTCCTGGGCCCCCAGCCAGTTGTAGGCACCATGATGGATGACCCATATCACCGGAAAGCGAGGGCCAGCAAGGCTCTGTGGGGGTGAGAGACCCCTTAATGCTGCACCTTAGAGAGTCACCAGGTCACTAAGAGTTTCCAAGTATTCCAAAGAAATTGCTACTACAAACATGAACTACTGTGAACAGGGTTTTTTAAGGCAATATGCCTCCTGACCAATTCCTGGTATAAACTTTGGGGTCCTTCTGTATTGCTTGTTTAAAGGGAAACGGGGGAGGGCGGACGCCTGGGTGGCTGAGTCGGTTAAGCATTTCCGCTCAGGTCATGATCCCAGGGTCCTGGGATCGAGTCCTGCATTGGGCTCCTTTCTCAGCTAGGAGCCTGCTTCTCCCTCTGCCTGCCACTCCCCCTGCTTGTGCTCTCTCTCTCTGACAAATAAATAAAATATTTTTTAAATAAATACATAATAAAATCAAGGGAGACAGGGTGCAAAGTCACCCTGAGAGACATCAAATACAGAACCCCTGTTAGGTTGACATTTAAGATAAACCATGGATAATTTTTTATTGTAAGTATGTCCCACGCAATATTTGGGACAAACTTAACTGGGTGTCCTGAATGTTCCTTTGTTGAAGCTGGCCACCCCATTCCGGGCCTGGCGAGGCCTGGAGCCAGGCAGGAACATGTTGATCCCGGTGTGTTTCGGACAGGTAGATGTTCTGACCCCTATGGAGACTTTTGCTTCCATGTGTATGTTTACCTAATATTTAAATAAAAAATACACCTGCATTAATTAATTTCCACGGAAAAGCCATTCTCCGGGACAAATTAAATTAACCACATTTAATTCATTGACATATTTTCTATCCAGTGCAATTAACTATTTCCTTTGTCTTCAATCTTCATTTGTACTTGACTGAAATTAGTGTCATTGGTAACAACTAGTTCCTGTTTACATTCCCAACACAGATTTGGCTCAAAGGTCTCTTTTTCAGTGTGTTGGTTCATATCAAGCTCCAGCAAATACAGCTCCTTTCTATTTTGAGTTTTCTCTTATGGAATTATTTCTATTAAGTCCAGTTTCCCCCAGGTCAGTGTTTACAGTTACCAAGGGGATTCGTCATTCCCTTTTTCATTCCCTTCACAATTCTACCATGTGCGGTTTTAGCCATGATTACTTCGTGGTGATCATTTCCACCACTAATCACACATACATTATTACAAGAGTGACGTTTTGTATTTATTTCCTAGTTAATCTATGAAAAAACTGACAGCATCCTTTACAGACGTGCTGGCGTTGCCCTAACACAGTGGGCGTTCAACTTGGGGTGTACACCGGCCTCCCGCAGGGATGCCCGCACCTCACTCCAGAGTTTCTTGTTTAATCTATTTGCTGTGGAGCCCAGACACTGATCTCTTTTAAAGCTCCCCCATCAGAGGTGCCTGGGGGGCCCAGTCAGCTAAGCATCTGACTTTGGCTCAGGTCACGATCTCGAGGTCCTGGGATCAAGCCCCGCATCAGGGTTCCCGTTCAGTGGGGAGTCTGCTTCTCCCTCTCCCTCTCCCTCTGCCCTTACCCCCACTTGTGCTCTCTCTCTCTCTCAAATAAATAAATAAAATCTTAAAAAAAAAAAAAAAACCAGCTCCCGCATCGTTCTAATAAGCAGCCAGGTTTGGAAAACTGTTGTAAAAATCTAGAGCTATGCTGTCCAACACAGCAGCCACTATGCACATTAGCTATTTCAATTTAAATTGACTAAAATTAAATAAAATTCAAGATTCAGTTCCTCAGTTATACCAGCCAACACAGAACATTTCCATCATCTCAGAAAGTTCCATCAGGCGGCATGGGTCTGGATTGAGGTGAGTGGCTCTAACCCTGGACTGCCCAGTTAGAAATCTCTCATAACCAGTGGTTTGTCACGGTGCCCGCCAGCCACTGGGATAGGGAAAAGCTGCAGGTGATGCTGTCCTGTAGCCTGGATGAGGAACCTCTCGGTGGAACCCCCCAGTGGTCAAAACAGCTGGTAAGGGGTCAGCATCAGCACCCCTGCAGCGTCCCTCTGAGAAGCCCAGAGGAAACGGGAAGTTGTCAGTGCCGCCTGAGACAGGAGTCCAGGACCTCCCGCTGGGCTTTCTACCGTGTCTCCTATCCACAGGAGTGGAGTTTCCTTTTGTGTGTATTTCGGACCTGGTTTTATCAAAGTTGGCCCAGCCCCGCAGTTGGCTCTGGGGTGGCTCAGGGTGGGTGGGTGCTAAGCAGCCAGGAGGCAGTTCCCAAGCCCCTGTTCCCTTCCTCTGGCACGGAGGGCTCCCCAAGTTCCCAGTCTGGGCCAGCAGACCAGTCTGGTATAATGAGGCCACCCCAAACTGCCAATGGTCATCAGGGGAAACACAGCAGTGTCAAATGCCACAGAGGCCTTGGGGACAGAGGAGAGTCGGGGTGGAGAAGAGCTGGAGGGGAGAAAGAAGGGAGAGAGGAGGGAGGAGAAGCAAAGTGCGAGACTTGTGAGACAGAGGTGCTGAGGAAGGGGCTGTGAAGAACGAGGGAGCTCTGGGGGACCTCTAGAAACCGATGGAGGCAAGCGAGGAGGTTAGGCGGAGCGAGAGGAGGCAAGACAGAGGGAGCCCGAGAATTACCATCAGGGGAGGCTCTGGTCCACCTCACTTAGAAGGAGCCCAAGGAGGACCCTTCGTCAGCTCACAGCACACAGGCCCAGGACGCCCAGAAGTGACAGAGGGCTACGTGATGACCCTGTAGGTCCTCACTGAAATCCTAAGGTCAGATGACAACGGTCACTGTCATGCCTGTCATTTCCTTCTTGGCTTCCTCACCGGACAGTGACAATGTGAAAGCAGAGAGTAGGTGTTCTTCCTTTTTTTTTTTTTTTAAGATTTATTTATTTATTTGGGGGGGTGCAGAGGGAGAAGAAGAGAGTCTTAAGCAGACTCCACGCTGAGCACGGGGCTCGATCTCACGACCCTGAGCTCACAACCTGAGCCGAAACCAAGAGTCAGTCACTCAACCAACTTTGTCACCCAGGCGCCCCCAGAAAGTAGGTGTCCTATTTAAATATTTCCTTAAACTGAAACCACTGAATTTTTTCCCCTTTCTCTTTCAAACTGTAAAATGTCACATGGTTGCTCTTGTTGCTTCCTGCTATATTTCATACTTTCACCGCTTTGGAATTGTTAATACTTTTTTTTTTTTTAAGATTTTATTTATTTATTTAACAGAGATAGAGACAGCCAGCGAGAGAGGGAACACAAGCAGGGGGAGTGGGAGAGGAAGAAGCAGGCTCATAGCAGAGGAGCCTGATGTGGGGCTTGAACCCAGAACGCTGGGATCACGCCCTGAGCTGAAGGCAGACGCTTAACCGCTGTGCCACCCAGGCGCCCCTGGAATTGTTAATACTTTTAATCTCAGACTCTTTTCTCACCACCACGTGTAGGATGAAAGTCCCGTGAGGTCTGACCGCGGGGACACACGGCATGGCCTTGCTGTCCTGCCTCCCTGCCACTGCTCCAGCAGCCGCCCCCTCAGGCCCCTACAGGCAAGTAAACTGCTCTGGAGGCCACACACCCCACGGGCTGCCACAATGAAGCCACAGCTCCATTACTGCCACACGTGACACTGTGGTTTGGGCAACCTTGGAAATTCTTCAGATATTTATGAATATAAGTTTAAATCTGAATTTAGTTTAATTCAAATTTAATTTTTAATTGCTAGAAGTGCAAAAAAATTTTTAAAGATTTTATTTATGTATTTGACAGAGAGGGAGGGAGCATAAGCAGGGGGAGCAGCAGGCAGAGGGAGAGGGAGAAGGAGCCCCCCCACCCCCCACGGAGCCCTGATGCCAGGGCTCAATCCCAGGACCCCAGGATCATGACCTGAGCAGAAGGCAGACGCTTCACTGACTGAGCCACCCAGGCACCCCACTAGAAATGCAAAATTAAGAAATGTTTGGAAAACTCAAACCCTACATGCAAGTAGTTACAAGAAAGAAGTTGCTAGTAAATCGGGAAGTTTTGAGAATTAGCAGTTCTGTAAATTGAAGTTTGAGGAACTGATTTCCAGCACTGGCCCTGCAGTGAACTGGTGTTCGGGGAGCTGGCCTCCCCCTAGGAGCTAGAGGACACCCACAGGGGCCAACAGGAAGGCCCCAAGGTGCAGTGCAGCTTGGCCGTCGTGTGTGGCACTGGCCTGGTGTCACCCTGAGGACCAGCCTGGCCCTTGAATTGGTCAAAAATATCTTCACAGCCCCTGCTTTCAGGTCTGCTTTATGATTTTAGAAATCTCCCCACAAGGCCTGTAAAATGCTGAATACGATCATAAAAATGAAACCCATGTGCCTTGCAGCAACCAGACTGTCCCACCTTTGCCTCCCTAAGCCCTCTCAAGTCTAGCACCATAAGGGAACGGAACTCTCCAGAAGAGTCCAGCACCCCCCTGGGCCTTCCAGGAGCCTCTGAGAGGCACAGGGACTCAGTGATGACAAGCATGTTGCAGACCCACCTTCAAGGACAGCTGTACCATCACCAGCCTCTGAGAAGAGCACCCCATCTCTCAGAGCCATGGTGTCCCCCATAGAGATGACAACTGTAACAGCAGTACCCAGCTGATTTAAAAAGATCTTGTATTATAAAGGCTCAGCACAGGACCAGACACTCGTCTAAGCCCTTGGTAAACATCAGCTGTTGTGGTTTTGCTATTCTTACCCTCAGCCTCGTATCAGAGAACCCCTCCCAATCTGGCCCCACGCTCCGTCCTCACTGGGCTGCGTGTGTCAGTCCCACCTGTAAGGCCTTAACCCAGCTGCCCATCACACCCGAATGCTGGAATGCCCTCCCCTCCTCACCCTCCAAAGCCTTGGAGTCAGTCTGTATGGCCCTCCCCCAGGAAGCCTTCCAGGACTGTCCAGGGCCCAGCATCACTCCCTCCCTCACCTGCCGCTCCACCATTCAAGCTTATCAGAGGCTGCCTTTTTTCCACAAAATGTCTGTGCTGGGGTAGATTAGTGTGAAGGGATCCCAGCCCCTGCCCCCTGCGCAGGCAGGGTGGAGGTCCCCATGAAAAAGCGCCCCCACCTCCCCACACACACCCTGTTCTACATCCATGACGAGCAGAGTCACAGTGAGTGGCAGGTGGATTTTTCTTCCAAGGTTTTTAAGATTTCAGACTTTCCAGGTGTTTGGCAGCCCAAGACCCTAGGCGTCTGACTCCTCCCTTCCTCCCTCTCTCTCCTCTCCCACCCCAGGGTGCCAGGCCTGCCAGCCCCAGACACTGGCGACCCAGTTCCCAGACAAAGGCACGCCTGTGAGCAGATCACCAAACAGCAAGCCCACGCCTCAGTAAACGGCACCAAGAGCAGGAGCCCACCCCTGGTGGCACCTACCACAGCCCTACCCACCCCCAACACCCCCCCCACCCCCCCCACCACTCCCAGCAGGGAGGCTGAACCCTGCCCTCACATTCAAGGCCACGGGGCCTCACAGGCTGTTCTCCCAGACCACCTGACCCCACCTCGAGCGGGGCCATCAATCCGCAAGCTTGGTTGGTCCTGCCCGCCCCCGGCCCCCACTACCACCGGCACATACGAGGCCTGCAGCTCAATGACAGGAGAGAGGACCCACTGCCTGTCTGTGAAGAGTCTGCTTTTGCCTCCACAGCTTTGCTCCTCTACCGCCCTTGCCTGAAAACCCTCCTCACGACGTACATGAAACAAGAGAAAGGCCTGCCACAGGGAGGTTTGCCGTCACTGCGTTACCTTCCCACTTCTAAACCACAGATCTCACCTCCAGTCCCTCCTCTTCCGTGACACCCTCCTCAAGAGCTCCCTGCTAGCTGCAGCTTCACTTTGCCAGCCCGCTGCTGGGGTGTGCCGCTGCCCTCACCGGCCTGGACTGGGCGGGGAGAGGTGGCCGCACCCAGGCTCCCCTGGGCTGGAGCAGGACACAGGGAGCCTTTCCTCCCTGCTCCCTGGGGCACAGGTTGTCCGTGCAAATGCACGCACACCTGATTCGAGCCCATCTCCCTTCCCTGCAGCCTGGACAGCTCTCAGATTTACCCGTGGCTGAGTTCTGGAGGCTACAGGCAGGCCCCTCCCCAACATCTACCACTAGGCCAGGCCCAGGAGAGGCACGTCTTCAATAAATGCTGAGTCAAAACCCCAGCTCTCCAGGGCCTAGATTCTGGAGTCTATGTCCACCACGAACCTCCCTGTACCTTCAGGCCACGGAGTCCCCCTTGCCCACCTCACCTGTTCCTCCCCATTGTCTCATGGTCTTTGACCACCACATGGAGCTCAGAGCTCTGATCCAAGGGGATGCCCTTGAGGTCCCACTCAAAGCCCTGGAAGAAAAAGAGAAAACACATCTTAACTGGTGGCCCCCTAGGAGAAGAAACTGTGTCTGGTTTACCCTGGTCCCTTCAGGGCACTAAACAACCATCCATGAACAATGCTGGGGGGTGGATGGATGAACGAGTGAGTGACTGAATGAATGAATACATGAATACAAGAATACATGAATACCAGGGTTCCAGAGGCTCAGAAGAGAAAACGAAAGCTGAAGGCAGAAGAGAGAAGGAAGTCAGGCTCCCATGGCCCCCTTCCCCCAGCTCAATTCCACCAATCACCGGGAAGCCGGGCCAGGAGCACAGCTGGGGAAAATGCGTGGTGACCCTGTAGGGTCCTCAGGGCCCGAGATCAATATGCTCGTACGGAAGCCAGGCCTGTGGTGGGCAGCATGAATCAGTGCCACACTGGGTGTGCCTGTCCAGAGGCCCTGGCACTCTCCTCAGAGCAGAGGTGCCCCAGTGCACCCCAACCATAGCCACGCAAGGCATCCAGAGTTTCCCCGGGACCAGCAGGGGGCCACATGCAGGGAGCTGGCTGAGGACCTGGTTAACAGGGAGGACGGAGGGGAGGAGGTGGGCTTTGGGCAGGAAGAACAGCCTGTGTAAGGGAGTCAGATCAGGCCAGAGAGCCCCTAAACGACCTGCCTGGTAGTTCTACCTGGCTGATGAGAGCTGGGAGGAAGAGAAACAAAAGACATCTCACTCCTCCCCGTGCCACACTCACATCAGAGGAGATGCTTCTATTTACCCAGCAGGACAGGCCACCAACCCTCCTCCCAGGTTCCTAGCACCAGGCGGACTCCGTTGACACACTGGACCAGCAGCCCGACCACTCCTTGACAATGACACTGGGAGAGCCACCTCCTGCCCCAGCCCCCGACTGGTCACTGCAGAGACAGTGGCAGCAGAGCGAAAAGGAGGGAGAACGGAAAGCTTGCCTACCTCATTCCACACGGGGTTCACGCTGTTCTTGATGACTTTGGTTCTCTTCTTCACTCCTGCGAGAGACACAAAGGGAGAGTGGAGAGACAAATGCCACCCCTGCACCTCCCACCGCGTTAGGGTTGGCTTCTGAGAGCTGAGAGCCTCGCTGCCACCCACCTGCCAAAGGAAACCTCACCAAGCCAAGGGGTTCCTGAGAATCCCACCGGGCTGCAAGGAGGGGCCGATGCCAGTCACGTGACTTCTCTCTCTCAGCTCTGGGACTGAGAAACAGCACCCCCACACTAGCATGTTTTTAAAGGAAAATACTCAGCTTGTCTCTTCTTAATGACTTTGTTACTGTAATGATAATATGTTATTATATAACATAACAATAACACATTCTATTGTTAGGAAGTTAGGACTTTCTAAATAAAGTTGTTTAACTGTAAATTTTCTGATTCTAAGAATGAATGATCTTCATGGAGAATGTTTTTCTTTTTAAAAACATCTACCTGCACCTATCGTATGATTCCATTTCTTTGAAACAGCCAGAGAGGCAAATCCAGAGACAGGAAATAGATGGGTAGTTTTCAGTGGCTGGGATGGAGGGATGGGAACGGGGAGCAAATGCTTCATGGAGGTTTCTTTTGGAGGTGATGAAATGTTCTGGAATTAGAATGATGATGATTGCACATCCTGGTGAATATACTAAATACCGTCGAAATTGTGCGCTTTCCAATGGTTAAAATGATGAATTTCAGGGGATGTGAGATTTACCTCAATTAGAAAACAGTCCCCCCACCCTTGCCTTGAAGGGGTCTGTCTGAAGCAGGCTGTCCCAAGGCTGGCAATGGCTGGGCCAGCAGAATGCAGAATGGTTTGGGGTAGACAAGAAGAATGACACAGTCACGGCTGAGATGGGACCCGCCGTCCCCAGACGACAGCCAGCCAGAGCACCTCCTCCGGAGCCTGGGCCACGGAGGAGTGGATGCAAGGCACAGAAAGCCTCGCCATGTCCGACCCTTCCTCGAAGCATCAGAACAGAAATGACTCGGGGTTCAATGGATGATTAAAAGCGGTCAGTCAGACACAGAACTTACATTCGGGTTGGATTCTAATGATCACCTGGTTCCACCCCACCTGGGCAAGACTCTAGTGAGAAACTTTCGGTCTCACCTGGACTGCTCAACTTTTACAGCGTCTGGACCATGAAAGCCCTGCAAGCCTCTGGAAACATCTCCCAGGACCCCCGAGTCCCCCTCTGCAGCTAAGCATTGCCAGGGACCTCCTGCGGGCTCAGCCCCCTCTGGTCAGTGTCAGAGCAGGAAGAAAAGAAAAGCAGAGTGGGGTCAAGGATGCAAGCAGGGTTTGGGGGCAGATTTGAAAGAGAGAAACCGTAGAGAAAGAGAAAGCGAAGGGAAATTGTGGAGAAAGAGACATCTGAGGGGGAGAGGCAGAGCAGGGCTTGGTAGACTTGAAGGCAATGATGTTGAAATGGTTGCTTAGCCCCCGGGGAGTCCCTTCAGAGATCCGATAAAACTCCCCCAAGTGGGGCAGGGTGAGCTCCCAACCCCCTCTCAAGGCCGGCTGCAAACCACTGACGTAGGAAAAGAATGTGGGCTTCAGAATGACACAGGCCACCACAGAACACTTATTTCCCGTGAAGCCTCAGGGCAGAGGTTCTCAAACTTTTTGATCACAGGACGTAACTCTTCAAATTTACTGAGGACCCCAAAGAGCTTTTATTTAGATGGCTTGTATCGAATGACCTTTACCGGATTAGAAGTAACAACTGAGGCATTTAAAAATATTTATTTAGGGGCGCCTGACTGGTTCGGTGGGTAGAGCCTGAAACTCTTTTTTTTTTTTTTTTTAAGATTTTATTTATTTATTTGACAGAGAGAGACAACCAGCGAGAGAGGGAACACAAGCAGGGGGAGTGGGAGAGGAAGAAGCAGGCTCATAGTGGAGGAGCCTGATGTGGGGCTCAATCCCAGAACGCCGGGATCACGCCCTGAGCCGAAGGCAGACGCTTAACCGCTGTGCCACCCAGGCGCCCCAAGAAACTCTTGATCTCGGGGTCGTGAGTTCAAGCCCCACACTGGGTGGGGAGCCTACTTAAAGAAATATTTGTAAAAGTTAAAAATATTTATTTAGTAATTAACCTGAAATTAACGGTGATAAACCCAATCCATGCTAATAGAAGTGACCTATTTTTCTGAAAAGTAACTATAATTTCCAAAATGAAGGAAAAAGAAAAGTGCCATTATTTATATTTTACAAATCTCTTTAATGCCTGGCTGGGTTATCATATCTACTGCTACATTCACCCTGTCAAGATGTCTTGTTCTGGGTGACATCTAGGAAGAAAAATCGAATGAGATATAGATTGTTGGAAAAGGAGGCATATTTTAATAAATTTGCAGATAACTGTGGACATCCTTCTTCAATACTACACCAAAAACTTGGCAAGTAGTATTTCCTAAAAGCAGGTGGAGGAACATTTTGTACTCTGTTACATTCAAGTCATGGTTCTAAAAAAAAAAAAAAAAAAAAAAAAGTCCACGGTTCGGTCTTGCACTTTGAATGAATATCTTACCCATGCATGATTCTGGTTGCTGGGAAACTTTCTGCTAGTTGAGTTATGTAGACCTCCCGAAGGTTGACACATTTGATTCCATAATGTGAAAAGAATCACATTCATTAATATTGCCATCAATCTCATCAGCAAAGTCATTACATGCCGAGAAGCTAAAAGATGCAATTTTCTATGATTCCAATTCCGGTTTGAAAGCTCAAATGTTATAATTGGCAACAGATAAGAAATGTCTGCTTGAGGTGGGTCGCTCACTCTTTCATTCCCAAGAAAATGTCAGTTAAATGCCCAAGTCTGAATAGGCGCAGTGTGTCAGTCATTCTTTCAAGTAAAAACAATATTCCAGGAAAACACACACACACACACACACACACACACACACAAAACTGGCTGGTTCAGCTTGCAACTCAAGCAGCCATACATGTGCTTCTTCTTGCAACAGTCATCATTTTCCAGTGTGGAGCAGACGTGCTCTATGCATACTTCTGTCTCAGCACTCAAAATATCACAATCATGTATATTTGAGGATCAAGATTAATAAAATTAGAGCACCTGGGTGGCTCAGTCGGTTAAACATCTGACTTCGGCTCAGGTCATGATCCCAGGGTCTGGGGATCAGGTCCTGCATCAAGCTCCCTGCTTGTGCTCAGTGGGAAGCCTGCTCTGCTCCCACCCCCTATTCATGCGCTCTATCTCTCAAATAATAAAATCTTTTTTAAAAAGATTAATAGAATTAATAATTGTACAGCTTTATTAAGAACATTCCTCAACTAAACTGGCTTTAAAAAAAAAAAAACCTGCAAATACGAGGGTGAAGAATACAATGGCAAGTACAACTTGGCACCCAAGCCTTCACTAGTATTAAGATACCAGCAGTTTTACCTTCCCTCACTGTTGTACTATCAGTGCAAATGCTGACACAATGAAAAAGGCACATAGCACCTTGAGGTTATTCTGAAAATAGTTGTAACCTTGCTGGCCTCCTCAAAGAGTCTTGGGGATTCCCCCCAGGAGTCCCTGTAACACACTTGAAAAAACTCTTGGGAAAATTCATTGCACATGTCAGCTTCTGGTTCCTCACCTGTAAGGTCCTAATGATACCACTCTGTGGGGTTTTGTGAAAAGTAAACAAGATAGTATGAGTGAGGTTCCTGGCACACAGCGGACTCATTAAATATGAGTTCATTTCACTGTCCCTAACCCTCAACCCGCACCACTCAGATGCATCTAGTGAACTCCTACTGATTCTTCAATACCCACTCACTTGTCTCCACTCTGATAAGCTTCCCCTGACTCCCCCAGACAGAGATGGTTGACCACATATTGGAACACAGGATAACCACGTGCTTCTGTGTCTTTCTCTTCAACTGGACTATGGTCTTCAGAGCGCAGACACCATGCCTTACTCATGTCAGTAACCCTTATATAGAGCAAGGTGCCCAGTAATGGAAATCCCAATGAATGGGTCTTTCCTTCCCCAAGTTGGCTACAAGTTCACTTTGTCACCAGAGGATAGAACCACAATTCTCAAGGAATGCCATCACACTGCATTAGCAGTAAGGGAGTATGTCGGTGGACAGAGGGGATGAGAGGAGTCACAACGAGATGGAGGTGTTCTGGGAAGGGCAGGAGTCATCTTCTCAAAGTTGGTCCAGGCCCACCCTGGCTGAAACATTCTCATGGGCCCTGTTGGCATGTCTCCAGCAGTGGGGACAGACACAGTGTTGGAGTCATTCACATAATAGCCCCTGCTGTGTGACCTTAGGTAGGGCTTATTACCTCTCTAGGTCCTAGCTCCCCTGGTGGTAAATGGATAACAAGAATATTTACATCATAATGTTTCGAGGCAATACGAGACTCAGTCTAAGTGTCTACTTCCCCTCCCCTATCCACTTCCCATGACCTACAAGAGCAACGTGGAAAATCCCACCCGCAGCTGCTCTTGAGGTGACCCCCGGGAAGCAGTCCTGGTGCTCCTGGAGGGTATGAATTGAACAGTGTGGGCCAAGCCCTGTGCGAAGTGTCTTTCAAGCATTTCCCACTTTGATGGGGCGAACAAAGGCCATCAGTGTGATTTCACTAAGTCTGGTTAGAAGGACCGACCCTGAGACCCTCTGAGTGACATAAAGGGAGGGGTCACTGAGGGGTGCTGCAGCCCCAAAGAGGTGCAGGAAAGAAGTGAAGCATGAACCCAGCACATCACACGACCTACAGCCGCCGGGGAAAGGAAAGGCACGCTGCTAATTAGGAAACAGTTAAGAAAACAGTTCCTTCCTTGTCCTGGGTTTAGACCTGTCCTGTCCTTGATCATTAATTTTGGCCTTGAGTGATGTGGCTTGATGTGTATCATTTAACAGACTCAACAGTTAAAGATACAGGAGAGCCCACAGCTCATGCTGGGGTTGGGGACAGAGGACCATGTCCTCTCCCCGGATTGCTCTACAGAACTGGGGGCCAGCAGGCCTCCATGAGGTGTTCCTCCGGACTGGATGACTCAGTGAGGAAGAATGAACCTACCAGGCAAGGACACTTCTGTCTCCCATGGAAATCCTTCTCTTGTTCCCCCAGACCGACCTACCCTGACTCTACCCCAGACCAGAGTCTTTCACTGCTGGATGGTGGTGTTTTTCAAACTGCTCATTGGGACCCATTAGTAGGCCATGTCATCAACTGAGGGAGATGACTGATATGTCTTTTTAACAACGGAATAAAGAAGAAAATATCAGAGCACATCTTTCACTGTAAAATCACTATTAGTTGAAACTTTGGGGTATATTTTCATATATGCATTCCTCTGTGCACTATGTCTTGATATAGAATGTATTTCTTGTTGTGGATAACAATCATGCCTGAAAGGAAGGTTGTCGGAGAAGAACTGAAGAACAAAGAAATCACCATCTTGGCCCTTGAGTGTCGAGAGCCAAGGGGTGTGACAGGAATGATGGCGCACGCCCTCCTGGCCCTGGCCCCCCACCCAGGCCAACTCTGATAAAGACCGTGGCTGTGGGAAGGAGGCTGGGGAGGGGCCTCAGAGACAGGAGCAGAGCAAAGGTAAGAAGACAGCCCACCCTGCCCCATCCAGCACCTGGGGCCATCTGGCTAAGTAGTCTCCCCTGGCGGGAGCCCCACATCTCCTAACACCCCAGCATCTGACAGAGCCATAGCCTCACGTGAGGAGCCACGTCACTACCCTTCTGCTCATCACCCGCTGAGGCTCACCTGTCAGCGGCCAGGGTGCTGTCTCTCCAGCAGTCTGGGCCCCAGGCCTCGCGCATACCTCCAGGCCCACCTTGTGGGGACAGGCTCCTTTCAGTGGCCCAGGCTGTTGGCTAGGCCCAGGATACCCACAGCACTTACAGTGTGGAAGGGGGCACCCCGACCTCTGGTAGAACCAGCTGGCAATCTCCCAGTAGCCCCGCTTCCTCACGGCACAATTATAAGGTCACGGGAAGCAGACAGAATGCTTGGTTTCCTGACACTGATGACAATGGAATCTTTGGGGCTGGTGGAATCATAGCGAAGACAAACTGTAAAGCAGGGTTTTCACTGAAGGGTGCCCTCGGTCTGTAACGTGGGCGGTTTTTATGCCTGTCCTAGGAGGGTTCAAAGAAAAGCTGAGGGATGCTGATTCATTTCCCAGCACACCTCAAAGATACCAAGGCCCACATGTCCATCAACAGATGAATGGATAAACAAGATGTGGGATATACGAACAATGAGATAGGACTCAGCCTTAACAAGGAAGGAAATTCTGACACGTGCTACGACAAAAAAGAACCTTGAAAACGTTATGCTAAATGAAATAAGGCAGACACAAAGGGACAATATTATATGACACCACTTACATGAGGTGCCTAGAATAGTCAGATTCACAGAGACAGAAAGTAGAAGCGAGGTTTCCAGGTGCTGAGGGGAGGAGGAATGGGCAGGTACTGTTTAATGGGCAGGGAGTTTCAGTTTGGGATGATGGAGAAGTTCTGGGGATGGATGGTGGCGATGGTTGCCCAACAATGTGAATGTGTTATTGCCACTGAACTGTACATCTAAAAATGGTTTAAATGGTTAAAATGTTATGTTATATATATTTTACCAAAATAAAAAAAAATGAAGCACAAAAAAATGAAACATCTCAACACAAAGAGTCAGTTGCTGTCCCTAATGTAAGGGGACATTGACTCCCTTGTAGGGGAATGATGGAAACAAAGGTGCACAGATATTTACTGATACCTGTCTGGTGCCTAGCACTGTGTTGGGAATAGGACTAATTAAAGGGGTTAGAGTCACCACAGCCATACTGTTTTCATGGCCAAATGAAGAAAGAAGTGGTCCCTGCTTCTTGGAGCTGAAAATGTAGGGAAGATGGCCTAGTATGGTAGCCTCCAAAGATGGCCCCATGAGCCAGCATCCTAGCATTCCCCTCCTTCACATCCTTGTATGGTGCCCCTCCACACTGATCAAGCTGGCCCCATGGCTCAAAGCAGGACCTGAAGTTTCTGCTCGCATGCCTTTGGGAGCCCTAAGTGGCCACGTAAGAAGTCCGGCTACTCTACAGGAGGGGTCACACTAGAGGCCTTGTGGAAGGGGGAAGGTCCCGAGGCTACACGGGGAGAAGAAGGCCAGGAGTCCCAGCACCCCAGCTGGAGGGTGGTAGGAGTAAAGACAGTGACAGTCACGAGCTCTCATAAAAGTTCAGGAAGGTCTCAGAGAGATATTTTACACCCATGTGCACAGCAGCATGACTCACTCATAGCAGCATGACCCAAGTGTCCACTGACAGATAAATGGACATTTATCCCATATACATACAACGGAATATGTTCAGCCTTGAAAGGGAAGGGAATTCTGACCGGGCTACGTCATGGATGAACCTCAAGGACATTATACTAAGTGAAAGCAGCCCGTCCCCAGAGACATGAGACATTATTACGTAGTGGGTAGAGATTTCTGTTGGGGGCAACGAAAGAGTTCTGGGGATGGATGGTGGTGATGGTTACACGAGACTATGAACGTGCTTAATACCACCCAAGTGCACACTTAAAGGTCATGAAGATGGCAAGTTTTGTGTTATGTGGATTTTACCACATTTTTGTTAAAAGTCCAGGTGTGACATGGTGAGGACACAGGTTGTGGGTCTGGGGCACGCTGACCAGCGCCTGGGTGGGGAAGAGGGAAGGGAGGAGAGGGCGGAACATGGCTCCGGTTCTGACAGGGATGCGGGCATACCTGGTGGTGTCATTGACTTCGAGACGGAGCAGAGAGAAGGAGAGGAGATGGGGTGCTCCGGACTCCCAGAGAGAGAGAGACAGGCTGCTTCTGCCCAAGAGTCAGGAGACAAGACCTACTGTAAGAAGCTGCTCGACACCTTAAGATCCTGCAGGCAGCCTTGATTCTGCACAAACACTGAGGACTTGCTCTGTTTGGGGCATTCTGTTGACACTTCATTAGAATATCCATCGGGCAAACAACGTGATAAAAATTCCAAGTATCAGCCCAAAACCAAAAGACGATGGCAACTGAAAGGAGAAAAAAAGATGGCCGAGGTTTCTGCTGAAGGAAGGTCTGCTGTTCGCGGCACAGACACCCTCCCACAAAAAGGAGAGGTAGACTCTGGTAACTCTGATACTTGCCCACCATCGGCGCCCTGACTCAAGTCTGCTCACCTCAAGACCTGGCAGCTCTCACTCCCCGCACCGTCCCCAGCAGAGTCCTGCTCTCCTCACCCTCAAGAACCCACCCTAATATCCATCTTTCTAAACCCTAACTGAAACTACCCTTTCCAGGAAACAGCTAGCCAGGAAGGGGTGGTGGCAGCTGGATAAGCCAGCTGTGATGGAATACACTCTGAGAGGGTGAGAGGGGTAGTCTTTGAACTCAAAAGGCCAATTAGAACTGGGGAAGAGATTTGAAATATCTCTGACAACATGTTAACATCCTTAATATATAAAGAGCCCTTTACAACTAATTAAGAAAAAGGCAAACTCCACCCCCCCCCGCTCAAAAAAACTGGGCAAATTAAAAAACAATTCAGTAAGAAATAAATGCAACTAGGTAATGACATTGAAATATCACAAATACTACTTGAACCTAAGAGATGGTTAAAGAAGACTGTGAAAGCAAGATGATGTTTTGTGTTAGCAGGCTTATAGGAAAATAAACCTTCATACTCAGCTGATGAGAGGGTAAAGCTGGTATAGATTTTCAGGAACACAATTCGGGAGATGCAGCAAATCCTTACACATCTGTAACTTGTGACACAGTAATGCCACTTCCAGTATTTACCCAAAGAAAATCATTAAATATGGGGACAAAGATTTCATCCCCAGGATATTTCTCACAGTGACAGTATCCTTGAGCACTGGATATAAATACAAAAAATTTGATATAACCTAAGTATACATCAACAGGGGATTGATTTACTGAGTTAGGGTGCAGCCATATAACAAAATACTATGCAGACATTTTAAAAGGTGTGTTAAAGAATATTTACCGACATAAAAAGATGCCCCAGGTTTATTGTTGAATGAAAATGTAAATATTCAAACATTTGAAAAAAGATATCTGGGATGGGATTATCTCTACGGAGGAAGGGAAGGAATCCGGACTTCTGGTGGAGGGTGAGACTGGTCGGGTTCCATTCCTTGTCCTGGGTAATATACATGGACAGCCCCCTCCTCATTCACTCGTTAGAGCTGGGTGTCTCAGCCTTGGCACCATGAACATTTGAGGCTGGATAACTCTTTGCTGTGGGTGTTGTGGGGCCTTCCTGTCTGCGGTAGGATGTTTAGCAGTATCTCTGGCCCCTACCCACTAGATCCGGAGAGCAGACCCCCACCCTCTCCGCAGCCAGTGGCAACAACCCAGATGTCTGAGAGCCAGCGCAGTAAAGCATACGTTTATATTGAATGTACTTTACTCAGGTGTTAAATTTCACAACTAAAATTGCTTTTTTAAAAAGAAGAAAAAAAGAATCTTGGAGCAAATATATCAAACTGCTAAGTTAATTCGAAGTACCTGCATTTGGGGCCATGCTTTACTTTTTTAGACACTTTAGACCCTTTTTCAAATTGAGTACATATTATGTTCACAAAAAGAAAGTAGAATGCTGTTTTTGATACTTTAAAGTCACTTTCAGGGGCGCCTGGGTGGCTTAGATGGTTAAGCATCTGCCTTCGGCTCAGGTCATGAGCCCCGCATCAGGTTCCCTGCTCTCCCTCTCCCTCTCCCTCTACTGTTCCCCCTGCTCCCCCTGCTCTCTTGCTCTGTCAAATAAATAAAATAAAATCTTTAAAAAATAAAAATAAATTAAAAAAATAAAGTCACTTTCAATGTTTAAAAAGCCAGATTCAGAGAGTCCAGTGCCCTGCAGCCCACCTTCCCTCTACAGGTCAGTCCCATCTGCTCCTCAGGAGTGTTTCCACCTTCGGAGGTTTCTATAAGATCCTCCAGGCTCCTGCCTGGAGCCTAGAGACCCCCAGGAGACAGAAGGGAGGGGAGGAGAATGTAGGAGGAGGGGCCAACTATGGAGACAGGGAGCAGAAGAGAGACCCTGACAGGTTGAGGAACGGAAGAAGCAGTAATGCCTCCAGTTTCTCGCTGGTGAGCCTGGCTGAAGCAGGGTAGAAATTCACCAAGCCAGGTCACAGGAGATCACAGGCTCAAGGAAGCAAGATGTCTGAGTGCCAAGGGAAGGAGGATCCGGTTTTGCTCTTGGAGGTATCCCCAACACCTCGAACAGCATCCGACACATAGTAGGTGCTCAATAAATATTTGTTCCATGAACCAAATGCAGGAATAGAGGGACATAAATAATCACATTAGCTGGTGGAAAATGGGCAGGGCAGAAGAGAGGTACAGATGGTTAAATGCTATAGGAAATGAAGCTGCTTGTTCATGTTGGTAATCAGTCAAAACTATCTGCCACAGCCCAGGTACTCATGGGAGTTCTTGTTAACTAATTATTTAATTGATACAAGAACAAAGGAACGATAAGTATTCGTGAATAGCCTCCACCCCGAACACTTGAGAGAGGGAAACCAGAAAGTGCCCTCAGAGTCCAACCTCCCAGAGCTCATAGTCTATTTTGGGAGGTGGGTCCTGAAATTACATCCGCGCCTGGAATGCCCTGGGAACAACTGCAGGGAAAGTGAGGGCGGCAGGGCACACGCATTTCGCGCTGCAGGTGGGAGCCAAGCCCACAGCGCAGGCCGGTTTCTCTGCCAGCAGTCCACAGCCCCCTCTATGCCAGGAGGGGATTGGGCTCGAGACTTCTCACCCCTGACTGCATATCTGAAACGTTGGAGAATTTTTAGAAACCCCTCCAGTGATTCAAGAAAGGAGGGGATAAGAAGGTTGGTCGTGGTCTTTTTTAAAGCCCTCCCCATGATTCTGATGTGCAGCCAGGGTTGAGAACCCCAGCCAAAATGATCTGTAAATTCTGGGTCTGATTCTAATGGCCTCTCTCCCCAAGCATCAACTCAGCCCCAGACTTCGGCAGGAATAGCCTCTGGGGTGGGAGTGAGGGAAGGAATGGCGTTAATTTCACATTTCACCAGCTCTCACCTCAGTATCTCTCAAGGGGTGGTTCCAAAATGTTCTGTATCAAATAGATGTTAAGTGCTGAGTCTCAGGTCACTTAGAGCTGCTGGATCAGAAGCCAGGAATCTGTCTTTCAAGCACACTCTCCAGAGGATTCTCAGGCACAGGAAAGTATGAGGACCGTCGCCCCTGACTGCGTGAGGCTCCCAGGTACCTCTGAAGGATGGCCAGAGCCTGGGCCAGAAAGGACGCCCACACTACAGAGCACCGAACTTGTGCTCAGCACCAGACAGCCTGATGAATAGGACAGGCTGCTGCCCCGGAAGAGTCACGGCATCCAAAGCGTGGATCTGAGTGCCGAGCACAGGCTGGCTGCAGTGAGCGCTCTAACAGACCAAGCAAGGTATTGTACATATAGAGAGAAGAGACTAAGGGATGCCAGGGGAAACCTGGGTGCCTTCTTGGAGAAGGCGGCATTGCAGCACAGCCTTGGAAAACAATAGACTTTGAATAGTTGGAAATGTTATGTATTATGTCTCAGTTTTGCTAGGAGCTTATCAATACAAATAAATAATAAAGGGTGGGGAACGCAGACTCTGGGCGGACAGCAGCTGCATGGGCTACGTGGGCCAGGGTACAGCCAAGAGGGCCCTCAAAAGATTTGGTCACATTCTTGACTCAAGGGCACTGCCCACTCCAAGCACTCCCTGCCATGACCACTGACCTGGACACATACAACTTTCCCAGGTTTCCATTTCCTTATCTGCGGAGTAGAGAGATTAGAAGCTACCACAAGACTGTTCCAGAACCAGGGAAAGAGAGCTGTGAACAGATCCGAAAGCATCCAAGAGACCTGGTCTGCTGTAGGCCCCTGGTCTCAAGATCCTTACAGAACTTCTTTTCCCGCCAAGGATGGACCCACAATTTCTATAAGGGAATGACTTAGGCAGACGAGCTAGCGACCTTGTCATGAAGTTGCATTTCATAGTAGGCACCCAGGAATGTCACCAGTTAATGAAAATAGCAACGTGTTCGAAAATGTTTTGACTCACGCTTTTCAAAAGAGAGATAAAATGTAAATTGTCCCATCACAAATAATAAAGGCAAGTAGTCTCACTTTGCCAAATTGTGTCTACCATCTATGATCATTATTATTCTGGGGAGCTTGGGGACCAGATGGAGATCATGGGTCAGAGCTAAAGAACCCCCTGTGCCCTCATTCTTTCCAAATCTCATGAAAACACCAGCCACTTTTCCCTCTACTTTTGACCATCTTTTGTAATGCACGTATTTTTTAATCCCACAAAACCATAGGATATGCCTCCTGGTAAGAGAGAAACCCCTTGTCCTCTCATTATGTATCTTTCTTTACAGAACTGGGGTTCTGACTCAGCCATTGTTCCTTCTTTTAATTTTAACATATCCTTCCTCTTCCCTTTGCCCCTCCTGACACACCTCTTCCCATGGGAATGTCTGCCTCAGAGAGGTTGGGTTAAGGGTGCGAGGTGAGAAGGGGAGTTGTGGGTCCTTTGTTGCTCCAGAGAGAGAGACCCTCTCTTGTCTAAGCACCTCAAGTAGCCGCATAGGCTCTTTGAGACGCAGCAGATTCAATATGGCCATTGTTCAATAAAGATGGGCCAATGAATGAGTGAATGAATGAAATCAAGGCAGTTTCAAAAACACACCACCTACACGCCCAGTTTCTGAGTGATCCCGATTCCTCTCTCTATTGTGCACCCGTCTTTCTTTTCCCACCCCTATCCCGGTAAGTGCTCGACCTTTATTACCTCTCGGTGTAGGTCTTAGAAAAGTAGTAACTGTTGACATACTATGGCCCTTTCAGTTTTCCAAAATTTCAGAGCACTATGGTATTTATGATGCTCGGTTTCATCCTCCGCGTCCCTCCCTGCAGGGCTGAGATTTCTGTCCCTGGGCCGTGGGCTAGGGTTAGGGCAGGAGCGGTGGCCGCAGACCCGGCCGGGCGCGCCAAGCGTTGGGGGGCGCGGGCGCGGCGGCCACCGGGCTCTCACCTCGGAAAGTCAGGCTGGCGACCGGGTCACTGCGCCGGTCCTTCTTCACACTGGGGAGGTTGCTGGCCCTCACCAGCAGGCAGCTCAGCATGGTTCGGCCGCCGCGGGAACGCAGAGGCGCGCGGGCAGGACGCGAGCGGCAGCGGGAGCAGAGGGCCCAGGCACAAACGAGCGAGCGCCCGGCTCCGCGGCACCCGTGCCAGAGGGGAGCTGTCGCCTTCGCTGCGCTTCCGCGGAGAAGTCCCCACGCCTGGCCGAGGCCGCGGGGAGGACACCGGACACCCGCTGGGCGGTCCCTCCCACCCCCCCAACCCGCCCCGCCCAGCGGCTGGTGGGCAGGGCGGGGCCGGGGTCAGAAACGCGCGGGTGGGGGCGCTGGTCCCCCTCGGCGGCTCCCAGCCCCGGGGCCGGGAACCGAAGCGCCGCTGACGCGGGGCGCACGGGCGGGCCAGGCCGCGGCAACTCGGCGCCCGCCGCCCGACTCGCCCGAGCACCGAGCGCACCAGTGCGGACCTGGCGGGCGGCCGCGGCTCTGCAGCCCGCTGCGCCCAGCCGGGGCCTGCGCTCCGGGGGCGCTGGGACACTGGGACGACGGAGGACTGAGCGAAGGCTGGAGGAGGGGACGTCCGGCTGCAGGAACGCGAGTGTCTGCGGCAAACTACTAGTTGGGCGAGCGCTGGAGGACCGTGCGGAGCGGCGGGGCGACACGCTGCACCCTGAGCTCCCGGCCTCGCGCCGCACGCCCCAGTACCCGCCCTCGGTGCCCAGGCGGCCGTTCTGGAAGGATTCCCGGGCCCGAGCCCTCGCGAACCCGCCTCTCAACTTCCTCAAGCAGTCTGGGGTCGTTCGTCTCCCTGGGCGGGGGGTCTCTGTCCAAAGGACAGTGCGTTCCCTGGAGCACAGAGATCCACCCGCTGCCCACTCGGTCCCCTGCCATCCCCGACAGCACCCTCCAGGCCCCGCGCCCCCACAGGGGGAGGAATTGCGTTTCGCGTGAGCCCGCAGTGGTGACAGCCCTGAGCACCTGTTCCTTGTTCTGTCAGGCTCCCCTCCAGCTGATGGACTTCTAGACCACGGGAGCCCTGGCTTCTCACCTCTATACCCCTACACTCCAGCACCCAGCACGGGGCAGGGCACTGTCCCTCCTCCACCTCCGCGCTAGTCCTTAGCCTAAATTCAAGGACGAGTCGTCGTTCTGCTGCATAACCTCTCCTTGCTGTCCCCTCCCTTATTTAGAGGATCGATCCAGCATTTTCATGTGGCTAACCCATGACCCCGTGAAATCCAACTGTCTACCCCCCCCTCCGCCCCACTACTAAAGGGGTTGGAGAATCACACAGCTAACCTGTCCCCAGCACTTGATCTTCATGACCCATGACTCAGGTGGACCCTTCCTGCTGCCCAGGAAGCAATCTTTCCACAATCTCTTTAGAAACCAGTTTCATATGTTTCTCCCCAAACCTACAAAAAGCTGATTGCCATCCTCACTCTGTTTGCTTCCTATTTACCAAGTAGAGAACTTCTCCAGGCTCCCAGCCTCCTAACCCCCATCAGCATCTGTCCCCAAATCCTTTGCCTTCTCTGCCATTGTTTTGAATGAAGCATCTGTATCCCTGAGACCAGCTGGCCATGTGGGCACTAGATCCTACCCCTCTCACTCCCTCAGTGACAAATCTGAGGCTGTCTTCTCCCCAACCTTAAAGGTTGCACCTGTTCTAGCTGGCTGGGGACCTCGTCCTCCTGACTCTCCCACTCTCTCTGGGTAACCCCACCTATCCTCATAATGAGGTGGATGCTTGCTTCCTCTCCAGCCTTCAGACCTCCCTCCTCCATGCTCCAGGTAGATCCTGTTCTATCGGAGCCCATCTCCTGGCAATAGCTATGGCTTTAGTGAAGGGCAAATGTCCTGAGTCATTCTCCAGAAGGGATGGGCTTATACCCTGTGAATGGACGAGCCCAACTCCCTCTCCTGTGGATCCAATTGCCTACGAGCTATAGGATGGAGCAGACACCAACGACAGCAGACCAGAGAGAAAAACGGTCTGCCTGGGCCAGGATGACTGTGGAGCTATACGCTGTATAGGCCCAGAGACCACCAGGTCTCTGGATCATGTCTCTGGATCGTGCCGGGGCCTAGTATTCAATGGGAGTTCCTGTCAAGGGGACAGGTATTGGGAGTGTTTATTATGAAAGTCTACTTGCAGCAAGATTCCCCTTACTAGAAGCCTGAATCTTCCTTGCTGACGCCCCTGACTTCGGTAGCATCAGTGCACCCACAGCACCCAAACACCTCCCCTGAGGCATTTCCTCTACTACCCTCTCTTGCCTGGGCCACTGCAGGGGCCTCCTAGCTGGTCACCTCTGGTCCGTGATCCACGCTGGGGCCAGGCGATCCTAAAACAAATATGATCAGGCCTCAAAGGCCTGCCTTGTTCTTGGGATAGAGCCCAGACCCCTTACCTCCACGCGCAGGGAAAGGCCACTCCACCCCTCGCTCTGAGTCCCAGCTTCAGTGCCTTCTCAGTTTGGGGAGCATGCTGAGCTCTCTTCCAACTTGGGGCTCTGCTGTCGCCTCTGTGCACAAATGCCTTTCCCTCTCTCTTTCCAGGGCCACCCCCTTTCATCCTTAGGCCTCAGCTTACAGATGGCTTCCTGACATTCTGGTCTGGACTGGGTCCCTCTAGCAAACAACCAGACGGCTGCACTTTTCCCTCTTGGCACCCACTGCAATCGAAAGGAGTCACTAGCTGTAATCACCTGTTTGAGGTCTAGGTAGATGGTGGAGTCAATGAGGGGAGAGACCAAGGCTGTTTCAGTCAGCCAGGTATTCCCTGTGCACAGTAAGGGCTGGCCTAGGGTTGGCGCAGCAGACCATGGACTTGGCTCCCCGGTGGCCTTTCCATCCCATGATGAGGCTAAGCCAATGGTTCTCCAGGAGGGCACTACTGCCCCCTGGGGGAATTTTGGATATGATGATTTGGGATATATATTTTTTTTTACCGTCGCAATGATTCCAGGCTGTGCTCCTTTCCCCCAGCTCCCCACCACCTGCCACCACCTCCTGTTCTAATCCGCCAGAGGCACAACAGGAAATCTGTAGGGAGCATATCTAATATTTCCAGAGGAATATTCCAAGGGACTTGTACAAACATTTGGCTTGTGTCCAAGGAACAGGGGCCCACACGTCTGTTCCGTAAACCAAAAAATCAGCCTCTGGTGGCCTGAGCCCGGGACACTTCCTGAGGCCTCTTTCCCCTCCCCAACCTCCAGCTTCCCAGCCTGGCTGCCCTTCACTTCTCCCTGCTGAGCTGGCTGACTGTTCCCTTGGAAATATCCTAGTGCAGCTGAGGCGTAAAGGGGGCTTCCTCCCAAGGAGACTTGTATCAGGAACGCAGTTCTCATGGACAGTGTGCTGGGACTTCAACTTGTCCCCCTCCTTCTATGTTCTCCCCTTCTTCCACAGAAATTTTGCATACTTCTACCTGGACACATGGCCAGCCAAACAGAAAGACTACATTTCCCAGCCTCCCTCACAGCTGGGCACGCCCATGAGGCTAAGTGATGAGCAGAAGGGATCTACGGAAGGGTCTGGTTGTGCCCTTAAAGGGAAGGGGCATGCCTGCCCATGTTGCGGTACAGGCTGTGATGGAGAGCCATCACCAACCCTGTTGTCACAGGGACCCCTGGGGATAGCAGAGCAACAAAACAGAGGCATCCGGGGTCCAGGACAGCCTTGCTGGTCAGAACTGCACCAGCCAGGACTCCCCACACTTCAACTGCTAGGTGAGTGAGAGGGACGCTCGTGTTCACAGCCGGTTAGCGAGAGCTCACTTGCAGCCAGGTCTGTGTCCCACCTGCCACCTGACGCTGCAGGTAAGGGCAGCTCCTCCGCAGCCCAGACCACTCCGGGACCTCTCCAAAGGTTCATGGGGGTCGTCAGGGGGTGAGGGGAACTGTTTGGAAGCTGAGTTTGCATAGCAAGCCCAGTCTTTGACATCGTGTTAATTGCAACAAAATTTCAGGGCTGATAGAGGTAAGGGGGAGCGCTCCCCATTGCCCCATCACCCCACCGGTGTAGGCAGGGATAGGACCTCACTGAGAATCCCAAGGAAGAGGAGACTGTCTGTCTGTTGTCCCAAGAGCCCAGGACTAGAGTCTCCAAGACTGAATGAAACACTGTCCTTCAGATGCTGTCACTGGTGTCCCCTGCAGACGCGTCCGGCCTATGGACTTACTGTCTTTGAGCAACACAATGTTTTGTAACAAAATCGTACCTTAACTCAACGTTAGGGGATTTCTCATACAAATGCAGATGTATAGCTTCTCTTGAAAAATCTGAGTAGCTGGCACATGGGCCCAAATTCTCTGCCTGTCACTGATTATCTGGCCCCTCTGGACCGGGACATGCACTCTCAGCTCACCCCACTTGCCTCCACTCACCCGAAATGCGACATGCGTGTGCTTTCCCCTCTGGCCTCCTCTTCCCACACCACCTGTCGTGCTCCCATTGGCATGTGAGTGTTTGATCCCTGCCCCCTTCTGTCACCTATCAGGAGTCCTATATCCCTGCCCCAGTGGAAGAAGAGGTACTTCTTACACCGCCTCTTCTCACGGCTGGAGTTGGGCCATCTGGCCTCCTCTGGCTCAAGTCTCTGTTTTTACCAAGCCCTGACATGGGGTGACCAGGGAGCAAACAAAACCTTGCCCCTCTGCTCAGTGACCTCAACCTTGAGAGGAACACTCTCCCTGTGGGTTTGCAGGATTCCTTTGGGGGCACAAGGGCCAAAGGCCCAAAACTTCCAAGAGTATGGCTGGTCCACGACATCCTTGTGCCCTCTCCTCACATTCATTGAAGAGTCTATGTTCCATGGGTATCCCAATCCAAAGCTGGGATCGAAGGGGCATCTGCATGTCCCCCAAGGGTGTAGAACACACAGGCAGCAGTGACTCTGGCTACGGCCATGATGATGGGACTGCCTGGGAAGAACCATCCTGTAGTGGGAGCAATCAGATGGTCCTGGGCTTCCATCCCAGTCCACCCTTTGCTAGCTGTGTGCCCTGAAGCATGTGACTTGACCTTTCAGCTCAGAAGGGGCTGCTCCAGGAAGGGCAGCCAGAGGAGACAAGACCAGGGGCCCTCGCAGCAGAGGGGACGGCCACTCACCACTGAGCTCATTGTGCCCGGTCTGGTAGGACCGTGGCTGGACAAGCAGCTGATGACTGGAATGACCAGGTAAAAAAGATAGTGATAGTCTTCTTGGGTGTATGAAATGATTTCTTATACCAACTATAATAACAATTAGAATAAATACATGTATAATCATATATAATTATAATAGTTAATATGTATTGAGTGCCAAGCAGTATTTAAAGAGACTGGGCTCCAGGGTGTGAGCAGACCTGGGTTCAAACCCTGCCCCTCCGCTTTTGGCTGCTTATCTCTTGAAAATCGAAGCTAAGACTCAAAGGTGATTGTGAATTGGTTAAAAATGGGGCTCTGGGGCCAGATCGCATGGGCTTGATTCCCAACTCCACGACTTACCAGTGTATAACTTAATCTCTTTGTGCCATAGTTTCCTCATCTGTAAAACGGGGGTGATAATAGTTGCTATTATATATGCTTGCGAGGCGCGTTAAATGTCTACCTACAAGTACCTGGTACAAATCATAGCTGGAACGTGATATAGCTCATGGTAAATGAGTTCTATGCAGAACAGTGCCCAGCATCTAATAAGCTCAGTATCCGTTAAATATGTCTCTTTCAAAGGGTTGTTGTGGGGTTTTAAAGAAACAGCATCTGAAAATGGCACCTTGTTTGTGCCTAATGAATGCCCATTCTCTCTCCTTGTGATGAATACACATTTTTAAAATCAGAATCCTCCATGTTTTGGTCATTCGTCTTATAGGCGCTCCCTGCAGCCTTGTACTCCCCCACCACTTGGACTCAGCCCCATGCAGGGTACCCCAAGCACTGCCCCCGCCCCTGTGCTGGCTCAGGCCCAGCCGCCCTGGCAGCCCATGGTATGCTCTCCAAAGCGCTTTCTTATTCATGAGCCATGGGTGCTGAGAACAACAGAGGGCAGTGAGGAGGGGGGTAGGGTGAGGACGGGAGGTACTTTGACCCCTGTGTGACCTTGGCCAGGCTCCTGCACTTTTCTGGGCGTATTTGCTCATCTCTGAAGGGGAACAATATCTCTGCCCTTTGGCCTCACAAAGCTGCTGTGAGCCTGAAATGAATTTATGCATGCACAGAGGAAGTGTTGTTATGGGATATTATACTCAGGTAGCCAAAGGAGGGGCTTTATGGGCCCCAAACCTAAAAGGGTCTGGGAAGGCCAGATCCAGGGTCACTGGTGAGGGAATACTTCCCAGAAGGCTGTTTTGCTCTGAGTAGTGTGTCCCCAAGACCAGAGCCTTCTGTGTAATCATTCACCAATCTGGCCCTGGCTGAGAGAAGGAGGGTGAGCAGGCCTGAATGCTGTGGGGAGGCCAAATTTGGACATGGGTTAAGCGCTTGGCCAGTGCAGGAGGTGGAATGTGTCCAGGGCTGGGGAAGGGAGGGACTGCATTCCCTGTGACTGCCTGGCAGTGACTGCCACGACTGGGAGTGGGGGGCTCCAGCCAGCCCCCTCTGGGGGCACTCACTGTCAGCATAGACAACCTACTCCTTTTCTTCCCAGGGAAGGAAGAGCCCACCCAGAGGAGCCAGGCAGCAGGCAAAGGGCAAGAGTGCAGACTGACATAAGGCAGATGGGGGGAGGGGCTCAGTCAGGGGCACGGATGGAGGATGAAGGATGGGGGATGGGGAAGACTGCCCCACAGACAGCAGCGGAGCTTTACTCCTGTGGGCATAGCTCTTCAGGGGTCAGAAAGTGCTTCTCCATATATTATTCATTCTTTCCTTTCTCCTGCTAGGGTTCAGAGCCTGGCCTGGGTAGGGGGACTTCATAGCACGGGCAAGTATGTGGGTATTAGGGTGGGGGGGGTTGGGAGATGGGGGTTGTGATCAGGGAAGGAAAATATGATTCAGACTGAATGGGCACTAGAGGAGACAAGACCCCTGAGAACACAGGCAGGGCTACACAGTCCGTCCCCCCCCCCCCCCAGGTTCTTTTATGCACTGGTCTAGAGGGTACCATTCACAAAGCCTGCTCAGCCCTTGGGCCAGGGTGCCTGGAGGAGGAAGGGGTGCTGGAGCAAGAGGCAGCTATTCAATGCACAGGGTTTTCCCCCTCCCTCCAAGGTGACATTGCCCTTCTTCCCCTCAGCCACGGGGATATTCACAGTGGAGTGGTGCTCCCCAGAGTTGAGCAATGAGGAGCCCAAGACCCTCCATGAGGCAGCTGGCCTGGCCTACCCAGTGCTGAGGATGCAGAGGAAGTGTGGAGGCCCCCCATTCATGTCTTTGTCTTCCCCCTGGAAACACCTGGATAAAGTTCATTTCCGGAGGCAACTGTGGGAAACTGGTCAAGAACAGGTCAAAGCAGAATGTTAGCAAAAAAGCACAGCTGGAGTGTCACCTCCCACTCCCCCTCTGTCCCTCCTCTTGGCTCAGGTTGCTTCCCAGGCCACAGGCCCATTCAGAGAGCCCACATTTCACATCCAGGAGCGTGTGAGCTCATGCCCCGGTTAGGACACATCTGTGTGTGCTGCTGTGGACACATGCCCTGGTTCTCTGAACCTCTACCCCTTGCAACATCAGAGATGTCACATGTGCTCCTGGGCGGACATGCGTGTGGGAGCACATGTGCACACAGGCTTCTGCGAACAGGAAGACCCAGGAGCTCGAAAAGAGAGGTCTGCTGAATGGCCAGGGACCTGTCATTGCTATGATTTCGGGGGGGCTGGGATGAAGCCAGGTCTTTGAAGAGAAGGAAAGTGACAAGTCATGGAGACTAAGAACACCCCTCCCCACCCCAGGCTGGTGGAGGGTGGACTCTCATACTCTGGTCCTTCTCCCCCAGTATGGCCCCAAACCCAGAGACCCAGCTGGGTAGGCCACGGCTCTGACTTGGCCCACAGGGGTTCCAGGTAAATAGACGGGGCCTGGCCCTCCCCTCCTGGAGGAAAAGTCCATTCAGGACCACAGGAAGATTTCACTGGGGGAGGTCCCAGTCTGATAGGGGAGCGGACTCCTTTGTTCAAGGATGATGAAGATAGCACTCCCCAGATACCACTCCCCCAACAAGTTCCAGTCTGGTGGAGTGGGGGGGAGAGGGGAGAAAGTTCGTAGAGGTTGGTGCTGGTGTCAGCTGTGCCAGCTGCTACATTTCTCCCACCCTGTGCCCAAAGCAAGAGTAGGATCCCTGGAAAGGTGGGCGGTGCCTCTGCCCCCAGTGGCCACCTGCCTACCAACCCAGCCTGTGATACAGAGCTGGGGCCTAGGAGAGGCGCCAGGCCCAGGCCCAGGAAGAGAGCTGGGCTATAAATAGGCCTGAGACCCAGCCCTCCCCTCCGTGGAGCGGAGGGGATCCCTGCAGTACAATGCTTGCCACCCACAGCGCGGAAAGACTTCTTTTAAGAGATCCAGCAGAGTGAGAGGAGAGATGCTCGCCCTGTCCTCCAGGCCCACCTTAGCTCCAACCTGGCCTCAGCTTCCAGGCCCCAGAGAAGTACAGTTCAGCCACCTCTCTAGTTGCCTCAGTTTCCCTGTGGGTCCTATTCCCGAGGATGTGGGTCTCTATGACCCCCAAAGCCAGTCTGGCCGGGGAGTGGTCTCTTCTCTCCCATCCCGGAGTTCTCTGGGTGGAGGTCCAGGAATCCCCTCTGCGACCCCCACCCTCCCCGCCCTGCCGGGATGCCGGCCCCTCCTACCTGCAAACACAGCAGAGCAGTAGGCATCGCTGATGTCGGTGTCCGGGGTGTGGACATTCTCGGCATAGAGGATGAAGACCCTCAGCATGACTGGCACGAGTTAAGGGCCCCGTGCGCCCAGGGCGCGGAGAGGGCTGGGGAAGGTCGGGGAGGATCGAGGCGCAGCTGGTGGGTCTCCTCGCTGGAGAAGGCTGGAGGAGGGAGGCCGGTTGGGATCGCTGGCTCCCGGCTCAGATCTGCTGCTTTTGAAGAGAAACAGGCCAGCCCCAGGCTGCTCCAGTGGGCTACACTCGGTCCCCGCACCAGCCGCGCTGACTCCGTTTGTCAGCGGGTGCTTCGAGAACAGGGGCTTCTGCTCATCTTCCACCCCCGCCGCCCGACCCGGGCTCGGCTGAGCTGTAATTCAATGCTCCGGCCGCAGACTCTCCCAATGACAAGGCATTTTGCACCTGGCCGGGCAACAGCGGACGGGGCGGCGGCCGCGATGGCGGGGGGCTGGCCCAGGGCTCCCGACGCCCAGCGCAGTCCAGATCTCGCTCCCGACAGGAGAAAGGCTCAGGCCCTCCCCCGACCTTCCACCCGCCCCCAGCCGCGCGCCTCGCCAAGACGCTCGCCTCCTCTGGCCGCCAGGATTCGATCACTCTCTTTTGGAGTCTGC
>NW_024426774.1:49778535-49925549 GCF_017311325.1 Ursus maritimus
CGGCCTCTCTGAGGACCAGGTGGGGGGCAGACGCACGGACCGCGCTTTCCCGAGAAGCCGGGAGCTGAGGAATCGCGTTGACCGGCCTCGTCTGACTGCCTTAAAAACCTTGTCCCCCATTTTTTTGACTGTAAAAGCAACACCTGTTACTTTTAACACAAAAGCCTAAAGGAGAGAAATCTCAGCCTGAAAAAAAAATAGTATTAACATTTTGATATTGACCAATCCAGGCTTTTTCCTCTGAATGTGTGTGTATGTGGGTGTGTGTGTGTAAATTACAGTATTTATTATATTTCTGAGATCGGTGTATATGCAGTTCCGTGTCCTACGTTTTCATGTAATGTTTCATTATAAATATTTCATGGACAAACTTTTCCATACCTATGTCATTTTGTATCATATGAATGTGCTAGACTTACCAAGGTTTTTCCCATTGTTACACATCACTATGATAATAGCGAGACATACTTTTTTTTTATGTAAAAACTGGGATATAAGTCCATCTTGGGCCCCTTCTGCTAGTTCCTTAGGTTGGATTCTCAGCCTTGGAATGATAAAGTTGCAGGACAGGCCTTTTTTAGGTCCTGGTACCTATTGCTAAACTGCTCTCTGGGCGCTGTGCAGATCCACACTCCCAGAAGTTGGGTGACTCACCTTCTAAAGAGGGCAACTTGGATGGGTGTACAGCCGTCAGCCAAATGTCTCCCCCAGCAACCCTGGGCGTAGCACACACACCCAGGGCCAGAACAGGGAGCCGCTTTGCCCCATAGCCTGCACCAGGTGGGAACAACACTCCCTGAAAGGTCTGTAATTTTAAGATCAGGATAGCAAACATTTCCTGTGGTCACCTGTGGTCCTCCTGCAGCCACGTGTGCCTCCTCTTTTCTTTGCCTCCAGCATACTATGTGGTTGGGGAGGAAAGGAAAAAGGGTGGTTGAAATTCAGTCATTGTAACAGGCATGTATCAAGTCCTACAACATGCCAAGTACTGTCCTGCGTGATGGGGACACAATGAGGAGCAGCAGTGGCTTGCTTCCTGTTATGGGCTGAATTGTGTCCCCTCTCCCCAAATTCCTATGTTGAAAATCTATATGTTGGGACGCCTGGGTGGCTCAGTCGTTAAGCATCTGCCTTTGGCTCAGGGCGTGATCCCGGTGTTCTGGGATCGAGCCCCGCGTCAGGCTCCTCCGCTGGGAGCCTGCTTCTTCCTCTCCCACTCCCCCTGCTTGTGTTCCCTCTCTCGCTGGCTGTCTCGCTCTGTCAAATAAATCAATAAAATCTTAAAAAAAAAAAAAAAGAAAAAAAGAAAATCTATATGTTAATGCAAATGCCCTAACCCCCCAGTTAGGAATGTGACTGTATTTGGAGTTAGGGCCTTTACAGAGGTGATTAAGTTAAAACAAGATGGTGGGCTCTAATCCAATCTGCAAGAGGAAATCTGGACACACAGACACCAGGGATGTATGCACACAGAGGAAAGACCATACGAGCATCCAATGAGAAGGTGGTCCTCTGAAAGCCAAGGAGAAAGGCTTCAGAAGAAACCAAATTTGCCAATCAATAACCTGATCTTGGATTTCTAGCTTCCAGAACTGTGAGAAAATAAATTTCTATTAAGACACCCAGTCTGTGGTGTATTGTTATGGCAGTTAGAGAAAACTAATATAGTCTCGATTGCAAGGAGTTTCTTTCCACTGTAGAGGAGGAAACTGACACTTATGAAATAATCAAGCCAATCATTTACCATTACAGATCTGTCAGTGCAAAAAAGAACAGAAAATGGGGCCCTCATGTAATTCTAGGGACAATGAGAGCTATCTGGGATGAGAGATGAAGGCCAATTAGGAGTTCATTGGACAAGACTGAGGTCGGGGCAGAGGAAAGCGTTGTTCTAGAGAGCAGTAAGGGAATGTCCTGGGGCAGAGGTAGGGGTGGGAGAAAGACCACTGCGACTGGAGAGCAGGCTGGGGATGGGGGGATGGGAGCGATGGAGGAGGTGAGGCTGAGAGAACCACACAGGGCCTGAGGAAGTCCAGAGGAATGAAAGGATCTGATTTACTTTTCAAAAGCTCCCTCTGATTGCTTTTTTGGAGAATGAAGTGCGAGGGGCCAGACTGAAGGCAACGAGAACCGTTAGAAGCTCTAGCAGAGGGTCACGGTGAGAGATGATGGTGACTTGGCCCAAGGTGAGGAGGGTGGGGTTGGAGAGAAGTAACACAAAGCTGGAAGGAAGTGGGAGGAAGCAGAGCAAGAGGAGTAGATCAGGTTTCTTGCTGCTAACCTTAGCCATTTTATGTTGCTGGAGGAAAAAGACCGTTGGCTTGGATGAAGTAATTGACTTGTTCATTCATTCCTTTAATCAACATTTATTTATAGCACGTCTTGCATGTGGCAGGAGTTTGCCAGATTCAGGTTTTAGAGAAGGGTACCAAGTAGGGAATACAATTTAATCTCATTGGGAAGAAGGGCAAGAGGCCCTGTTTATATAGGGAAAGGCCCAATTAGGATCTATTTTTAAAGAAGTACAGTTTGGCTCTATTCAGATGTATAAAGTAACATGAAGCAGCTCAAAGAGCTAAAATTGGATCTCAGAAGCACCTAGCTGCTTGCAACCATGGTGTGACTAGAGTGATTGGACCAGAACCAGTTTTCTTTATGAGTTAAACACCCCCCCCCACTTGCAACTTCTCTACGTTATTTATTCATGCAGCAGGTTCTCTTCAAATATTTTAAGTAAATTCTACTCTCAACGTGGGGCTCAGACTCACGACCCTGAGATCAAGACTTATATGTTCTACTGACAGAGCCAGCCAGGCGCCCCTCTCTTCACACTTGTTATGCACAGGCCAGTCTCTACAGAAATAAATTCTTAGTAAGTATGCACCTCAACTTTATTCTTCAATGTGTAGGACATGTTTGGGGTGTCTTCTGTATTTCAAAGAACCACGTTCTTTGAGACCATCCCCTGGCAAAGGGAAAGACACCTGATTCAATGCTGAACCAGTCAGATGAGCTCTTCCCAAGAATCTGTCATTGAGACTGAGAGATGTTAGCCTCTATGTGTGGCTGGAACCGAGCTGAATAAAAGTGGAGGCTCAGAAGAAGCCACATGCATGGAAAAGGAGAAAAAAATTCTGCAGTTGGGGAAAAAAAAGGCACACCTTGATCAGGGACTTCTGGCCCCTAGAACTATGAAAGAATAAATTTGCTGTTGTAACCACCACAGTTGTGACAATCGGTAAGAGCAGCCGCAGGAAACCAATACACTGAACCTCTGACAAGGCAATCCAATCGTTGTTGAGAAGGACAGGCATTCAGAGCACTTTTATTGCTTATCGTCTTGCGGCAAAAAAAGGAAGGTCAACTCCTCAACTTCCCTGAGAAACCAAGGAGCAAGTTTGATATTATTTCCCAGTCGAAAATGGAACGAAAAAAAAGCAACAGATTTTTAACAAAAGAGGTAATTTGGAAAATGTACATGATTTTTATGTTCTCTGCCACTCAGATCTTTGCAAAGCTCCCTGAGAACCACAGACTGTGGTCACACTCTGGTCATTTTATCTGAGAAGAAAAACTCATGGTAGTTTCAGAGCGTTTCAATCTCCCAGGAAAAGGACCTTCCTGAGAATCTCCCGTAAGAAACACTTAGTAAACACTCCACATGTAGGAACTACTATTATCCATTCAGGCGTGGGTGCTGGTCTAGCCTGAAAAGGAGCATACTCAGAATGGATGGTAGGGTTCCTCTGTTGTGAAATTCCCCCTGAACGCTCTGCCCTCGGGCAGGGAGTGGAGAGCAGCTTGTGTGCTGAAGTGTATAGACCTCAGCTCTGGGACCGTGCTAGTAGGTCCATCTGTGTGCACAGCCCTCCTTTGGAATTTACTGCAGAGGGTGAGGAGTCTCTAGCCTGGATGAAAGCAAGCCTACACACATACACACACACACACACACACACACACACACACACACACACACACTGGGAGAGAGGGAGGGAGGGAAGGAGTGAGGGAGGGAGAGAGAGACAGAGAGAGCTTCTGAGGAAACAGAGTGTGGGATGGAACAGGAATTACACTTTTTCTAAAGTGAGGTTATCTCATCTTGTGGAAGAGGCCAGACGTCCCAAGAGGCACCAGTCTTAGCAGATGTGAAGAAACGTGTTCCAGGCCCAGCAGGGGCAGGAGTCAGGTCCTAGTGACGGCTGCTTCCCTGCTAAGGTGCAGAATGAGGGCGCGGGCAGGAGGCCGACGAGGGGCAGCAAGTGTGAAGGGTCTGCGCCATGTGTCTCAGGGCGGAGATGAGCCAGGGAGCTTTCTGAAGCTCCATGCCAAAGAGTTCCTATTAATTCACGGAGAGATACCACTGCAAGGCCTGGAGAACATTTCCAGGAGTTAAGAGGGCAAGAGACTGGTGGCATTTTCAGTGTTTCTTCCTTGGCTGAAGGTCGGGACTTTAGGGAAAGAAAGGACACCAAGAGAAGTGAATATTTGACTTGTCAGTGTTTCAAGTGTGGTCAGTCTGAGGGTCTCCTGTATCAGAATCTTCTTGTAAAAAATGGAGACACCCGGGTCCCTCTGTACTCCTACATCTAGTGAGTCAAAACCTCTGCAAATTGCCAAGGATTCTGGCTTTTAAAAGCTCTCCACTTATTCTTTTGCAGACCAAAGACCGGGAACCACTGACCTGAGCAGTATCAAAGAAAAGGCCTTGGCTCTTTGGATCATAACCTAAAATGCCAGATGAAAGCACTCTTGAATCCGGATTTTCACAAGCACCGAGAAGACTACGTTTGGAGATTGGCTTTAAGTGGGAAAAGAGAGCACTGGGAAGAAGAGAGAGGTGAGGGAGATCATATTCAGCTAAAAACTGTAAAACCAGTAGGACGAGAAAAGAACAACGGCAGCAGTGTCAAAGGATGACTCTGGAGTCGGACTACCTGGATTCACATACTAGCTCTCCTTACCGACTGACGGTCTCAGGCAACTTGCCTTACTTTCCTGATCTGTAACATGGGAACTATAAGAATATCTGCCTCATGGGATAAGTGCTTGTGACCGTTAATTTTATGTGTTAGCTTGACTGGGGCTGAGGGATGCTCGGATAGCTGGTAAAACATTATTTCTGGGTGTGTCTGTGGAAGCTGTTTCTGTAAGAGATTAGCATTTGAATCAGTAGACTGAGAAAAGATCATCCCCACCAATGTGAAGGGATATCATCCAATCCATTAAGGGCCTGAATAGACTGAAGAGAAGAAAGGCAAAGGAAGGGCAAATCTGCTCTCTACCTGAGCTGGGACATCCATCTTGTCCTGTCCCCAGACATGGGCCCTCCTGGTTCTCCCGCCTTCGGACTTGCTCTGGGACTTACACCATTGGCTACCCTAGTTCTCAGGCCTCTGGGTTGGGACCTTTACTACACCACCAGCTTTTCTGGGCCTCAAGCTTATAGACAACAGATCATGGGACTCCTCAGCCACCATAATCACAGGAGCCAATCCCTCATAATAAATCTCTTTATATATTAATACATAAAACCTCTCTCTCTCTCTCTCTCTGAGATATTGGCTCTGTTTCTCTGCAGAATTCTAATACAGTGCTTTGCATATACTAAATGTGCCTAGTGCATAGTGACCATTCGATAAATGTTAGTTCTTATTATTATTGGAATGTGTAACTAGTATTTCATTGGATTAAAACTTGAGAAATGTGGGGCGCCTGCCTGGCTTAGTTGATAGAGCACTTGACTCTTGATGTCAGGGTTGTAAGTCCAAGTTCCATATTGGGTGTAGAGATTACTTAAAAATAAAATCTTAAAGAAAAAACTTTACAAATGAAGCCACAATATTTATGGCCTCTGACATCTGTAAAAAGCTAAGCTCTCTGTCCATTTGGGCTGTTATAACAAAATACCATAGACTGGATGGCTTATAAACAACAGAAACTTATTTCTCACAAACCTGGAGGCTGGAAGTAGAGCTCAGGGTGCCAGCATGGCCAGGGGAGGGCTCTCTTTCAGGCTGCAGACTTCCCATTGTATCTTCACATGGAGGAAGAGGGCTAGGAATCTCCCTGGGGCCTCTTTTTTAGGCACTAATCCTATTCATGAGGGTTTCTCATTCATGATTTAAGTACTTCCCAAAGGCCCCTCCTACTAATCCCTAACCTTTAGGTGTTAGGATTGCAACATAGGAATTTTGGGGGACACAAACACTCGGACCATAGCAGAAGCATTTGAGGTTTTTAACAGTATACTTACATAAACCCACTCTTAGTTCAAAGCAGCATAAATACCAGAAGGCGAGAGAGAGTCCTGCAGATCAAGAACATGCCCCTCTACCTGGAAATCCTCACCAACATTCAGGCAAGAAAGGCCCTAGGTGAGGATTAGAGAGGGGAGAACATGATTAATGGAGATGATGATTCTAGTGGAAGGACAAGCTGAGGTGGTAAGAGAGACACCCACTCTCCGAACATTTGAGGAAGTTACACTAACTCAGATATGCATCTGGTAATGTCTTGACTTATCTTAGGGACAATTCCATCTCTCAGAAGATGAACTAAGAAATAAGGGAGCTGCTACATGGAACCTAATCCTGATCAACAAGAAAGAACTGGTTGGAGAAGCAGGTGCACAAGGTATGCTTGGAGATGGATGCTAGCCAGGGCGATGCCCAGTTTTCAAGGCCCAAACCCTGTCATTTCTGCAGGGCTCTGCCTTTCCACAACACACTCTATTAACCAGGCTGTCCCAAACCCAGGGCACCCACTTAATTTCTTGACCCTGGCAAATCCTTACCCTTACCAAGAGTTTTCTTTTTATAGAGTCAGCTGAGGAAGGTCTCTTGAAGTTCTTCAAATTTTTGGCTTGAGAAGAACAGAACTGAGCCAAAGGTCCCGCTAGGAACAACAGGACAAAGCATGCTACAGTGTTTCCTACCCAGTCACAGTACTTTGTAGCTGCTCTTCTCTCTTGCCCAATCATTGTCCAGTGTCTGGTCTGGAAATCAGATCCTATTGACACCCCTAACATTTGAGAACACTTTACCCTCCAACGTGGTCCCCTTCAAGCCTAGGCTCTGAGGTCGATCTTTACTCATATTCAAGCCTCTTAGTGGTTTTAGAATTGGGTGCTTGTCAGAGCATCCTCAGTTTATTACATCCAACATACAATGAGGGGGAAAAGATTTGAAAAAAAAAAAAAGAGTAATATAACATGGTTGCTATAGTCTCCACCTTCGTATCTGATAACAAGGCCTATGTTGATAATCACAGTTGAATGTTTCCACTACTCATTCCATTTTCTTCTTAACCTCTGCCAGCATGAAGGCTGGCCAGATTTGAGTCCTTTCTGGTCTTGTCATTAGGAGATTGGCAGTTTTCCTTTGACCAGGACTATTGGGCCAAAGAGTCGTAAGAATCACTGCCATGAATCTGCTAGGTTCCAAACATAGTCATTCTTGTTCCTTCTGTGCAGCAACTTAATTTCCCCAATCAAGACCGATCATCCTATCGGGAACAACAAACTCTTTCCCTTCCTGTGGTTCAGTGGCATGAGTTAACTGTAACAGTAAGGTGAAAGGGCAGGCTCAGCTTCCAATTCATTAGAATCACGCCCTTATGTCTGGTGTACGCATTCTTCTCTTGGATACTTGGACTTCCAAAAAGATTGAGGCCAAAGTCATACAGAAATAACAATCCTGGATTTTATTGGGAGGTAGAAATCCTTCAAGTGGGTTGGTAGGTGTAATAGTGAGGGGGAGCACTCTCACCTCTACTCCTTGGTTCCCAAACCCATACATTCCAACCACAGGTGAGATGGTTCCACATACTGGCTTCTGTTAGGGGATATATAGCAACTGGGGGACAACACTCACACTTCCCAAGATGTGGTCTCCAATTTGTGCCATAACTAGTCTTCAGGTCATTCTAACTATCAAGCCAGCTGCTTCTGGGTGATGGAACACATAGGAAAACTTGTGAAGTCTGTAGGCATGAGCCCATGGCCCACAAGTTCATTTACCAAAAAGCGAAATCTTCCTGTCAAAGTGATGATGATGAAGTCCGTCCATAAGCCCACAAATGGCGGTACTATTAGAAGCCCTGAGTTCAGGGAAAGCATATCCATACCTGAAATGTGTACATTCCCACTGAGGACAAAGCACTGTACCTTCCATGATGGGAAGGGTTGAATATAGTCCATCAGCCACCAAGTGGTTAGCAGGTTCCCAAGGGGAATGTGTCATATCTGGGGCTCCTCACCCTCACATGCCCTGTGACTCCAAATGACGAATGCCTTCAAAGCTGTTTTAGAGGCTTTCTGGTTCCCTGTGCCAGTTTTAATTTTCTGTTTGTAACTCTCTTTTCCCCTAAATTCGCTCACTGGGCCATAAGAACCAAATGACTCTAGAGTCATTTGGCCACTTAAGTGCCACAGATACTTGGTCATCCAATGCCTGCCCTGTACCTGCACTCTGTTCTTTGATGCCACTGGTGATAATTTGAATAACTGTGATGACACTGCCCACCATAGACCACTGTGTCCTATTCACCTCTGGCAAAAAAGTTACCTACATACTCCTTGAATATATGATCGATGCAACTTCAGAATCTAATTTTTAAAACTACTGATTTTGAAATAGTTATAGATCCACAGGAAGTTGCAAAGAACTATACAAGGAGGTCCTGTTCACCCTTCCCTTAATTCCCCTGTGTTAATATTTTAAACAACTATAGAACTATATCAAAATCAACAAATGGGGGCGCCTGGGTGGCACAGCGGTTAAGCATCTGCCTTCAGCTCAGGGCGTGATCCCAGCATTCTGGGATCGAGCCCCACATCAGGCTCCTCTGCTATGAGCCTGCTTCTTCCTCTCCCGCTCCCCCTGCTTGTGTTCCCTCTCTCGCTGGCTGTCTCTATCTCTGTCAAATAAATAAATAAAATCTTAAAAAAAAAAAAATCAACAAATGGCACTGGTACAACCCATAAAGCTTTTCAAGTTTCACCAGTGATTTGTGCCTTCATTTATGTATGTATACACACTAGCCTTGCATAACCACCACCGTGATCAAGACACTTGACTGTGCTATCACAAGCCTCCTTCCTGTTAACCTCTTTATAGCTACATCCATCCTCTCTCCCATTCTCAATCCCTGTAACTGATCGGTTCTCCATCTTTACAATCGTTATTTCATGAATGTTACATAAATGGAATCATGTGGCATGCACATCTTTTCATAGGCTTTTTTTTCACCTAGCATAATTTCTTCAAGTTTCATCTAAGTTATTACAAGTTTGTTTTTTATTGCTGAATAGTATTTCATAGTATGTATGTACCACAGTTTGTTTAACCATTCACCCATTGAAGGGTACCTGAGTAGTTTCCAGTTTGGCACTATTATAAATAAGGCTGCTATGAATATTCATGTACAGTTCTTGTGTAAAAATCAGTCTTCATTTCTCTGGGATAAATGCCCAAGAGTGCAAGTGTCAGGTCATATGGTAAATCCATTTTTACTTTCAAAAGGATCTGTCAACCAGTTTCCCAAAGTGGCTGTGCCAATTTTATGTTCCCATCAGCAACATATGAGTAACTGTTTCTCTGCGCCCTTGTCAGCATTTGGTATTATCACTATTTTTCATTTTAGCCATTCTGATAGTTGTGTAATGATATCTCATTGTGAGTTTAATTTACATTTCTCCAACAGCTAATGATGTTAAACATCTTTTCATGTGTTTGTGATCTGTATGTCCTCTTTGGTGAAATGTCTATGTCTTCTGCTGATTGTCTAATTGGTTTTTTTAAAAAGTTTTTGAGACTTCTTTATATATTTAGGTATACAGCCTTTGTTGGATAGGTGATTTGTAAATATATTCTGCTAGTCTATAATTTGTCCTTCCATCCTTTTAACTAGGTCCTTTGCAGAACAAGTTTTCACTTTGATGAAAGGCAATTTATCCATTTTTTTCCTTTTGTGGATTGTGCTTTTTGGTGTCAAGTCCAAGAACTTTTGCCAAGTGCTAGATTTTTTAAGATTGTTCCTTATGCTCTTTTCTGTAAGTTTTATAATTTTACATTTTACGTAAGTTTTACATTTAAATCCATGATCCCTTTTGAGTTTTTAATACGTGTAAAGTTTAGCTTGAGGTTCATTTTTTCTGCTGATGGTGCTCCCGCACCATTTATTGAAAAGGTCACTCCTCTTCTATTGAATTGCCTTTGCCTCTTTGTAAATAATTAGTTGGGTATATTTGTGTGGATCTATTTCCAGGTTTGTTCCATTCATCCGTCTCTCCTCCTGCTAATATCACACTTTCTTGGTTACTATACCTATATGGTAAGCCCTAACATTGGAAAGATTCCTCTGACTTTATTCTTCTTTTTCAAAGTTGCTTTGGCTATTCTAGGGCTTTTCCTTTCCCATATAAACTTTAGAATAAGCTTGTCTATGTCTACAAAAATACTGCTGAAATTTTGACAGGATTGCATAAAACCTATAGAACTTAGTGGAGAATTAACATCTTTATGATGTTGAATTTTTCAATCTATGAACATAATAAATCTCTCCACTTATTTAGGTCTCCCTTAATTTCTTTCAACATTTTATAATTTTCATTACCTAAATCTTATACATGTATTGGTACATTTATAAACCTAGTATTCTTTGGAGCAATTGTAAATGGTATTGCATTTTTAAAATTTTTGGTTTTTGCCAAGTTTGTCAGTATATAGAAAATACAATTAACTTTTATGTTGCTCTCGTATCTTATTGAACTCATTTGTTCTAGGAGTTTTGTTATAGATTCCATGGCGATTTCTATGTGGACAATCATGACATCTCCAAATAACAGTTCTATTTCTACTTCCCAATCTGTGTGCCTTCTTTTCTTCTTGGGTGCTAGAACATGCTGTACTATGTTGAACAGCAGCAGTGAGAATGGACATCTTTTCATTGTTCCCAATCTCAGAGGGAAAGGATTTGGTCTTTCAACATGAAGTATGATGCTATAGATTTTTTTTTGGTAAATCATCTTTATGAGATTGAGGAAATTCCCCCTCTATTTTTAGTGTACTGAAAGTTCTTACCATGATTAGGTGTTGGATCAATTGATATACAGGTTTTTCCTTCTTTAGCCCATTGATATGGTGGATTACACCAATTATTGGATTTTCCAGTATTGAACCAGCCTTGCATATCTGGAATAAATCATTCATAAAATGAGTTGGGAAGTATTCTCTTTTATTTTCTGGAAGAGATCGTGTTTTGTTACAAATTCATTTTGGGATTATTCAGGTTCTCTGCTTCGTCTTGGCTTAGTTTTAATGGTTTGATTTTCAAGAAATTTGTCTATTTTTCAAAGTTGTCAAATTTGAGCACGGCTGGTAGTAGTCCTTTAATAGCTGCAGGATCTGGTGTGGTATTGTTTCATTCCTGATATGAGTAGTTTGTGTCTTCTTTTTGTTAATCTTACTAGAGGTTTATCAATGTTTTTGAGGGACTAATTATGTATCATTTTCCCCTCATTTTCCTCTTTTCAATTTCATTGATTTCTGCTCTTTATCATTTCCTTCTGATTGCTTTGGGATTATGCCCTTTGTTTCTTGATCTATGAACTTATTTCAGTATTTTTTTAATAATGTTAAGCACTTAGTGCTATAAATTTTCCTCAGTACTTTATTAGCTGTATCTCATATATTTTAATGTTTTCATTTTCATTCATTTCTATATATATTTTGAGACCTCTTTTACTCATGGATTATTTCTAAGTGTGCTGTTTACTTTCCAAGTCTTTAGTGATTTTCCTATTGTCACTGTTGATTTCCAGCTCAATTCCATTATGATCAGAAAATATTCTGTATGGGGCGCCTGGGTGGCGCAGTCGTTGAGCGTCTGCCTTCGGCTCAGGGCGTGATCCCAGTGGTCTGGGATCGAGCCCCACATCAGGCTCCTCCACTAGGAGCCTGCTTCTTCCTCTCCCACTCCCCCTGCTTGTGCTCCCTCTTTCGCTGGCTGTCTCTGTCAAATAAATAAATAATCTTTAAAAAAATATTCTGTTATGACTGTAATTCTTTTAAATGTGTCAACATTTGCTTTATAGCCCAGATTATGGTCTATATTCATGTATGTTCCATGTGTACTTGAATGTATATTCTGCTATTGCTCAATGTTCTATAAATGTCAGTCTGATCCTAGATTTGATTATGTTGTTCTTCCATATCCTTGCTGATTTTCTCTAGTAGCTCTATCAATGAATTGGTGAGAGTGGGGAGCTGAAGTCCCCAACTATAACTGGATTTGTCTATTTCTCCTTTTAGCTCTATCAGTTTTTGCTTCGTGTATTTTGAAGCTTTGTGGTTGGATGCACACACATTTAAGATTGCTTTCTTCTTGGTGGATTGACCCTTTTATCGTCATGTATTGTCCCTTATTGTCTCTAGTAATACACTTTGCTTTGAAGTCCAATTTATTGGATACTAATATAGTCAGTCCTTTTTTTTTTTTAATTAGTGTTAGCCCCAGTTTCAAAGGTCAGTTTCCTAGAGCCATACTACCAATTATTCTAACAGCCTGGGTCCCAATAAGAAATAGATAGCACATTGATAGGTAAATTGAGGAATACTTAATTTTAATAAAGGGACTAACTAGTTATAAAGGTGTGAGCAGGCTATAGGAAAACCACAACCAGTAGTTCAGCACACAAGGACGAGAAACAGTAATTAGTTATTGGAACCCAGGAGGAGAGTCCTATACAGAATGCAAACTGATCTTTGGTTGAGGATCAAAGCCAGAATGAGGTGATTCTGCAAGGAACCAGGAGAAATACCTTGACCTCACTTCCTCCGTTCCATCTCCTGCTCTGGGTCAATTGTTCAAATCCAGTGAGAAGTGAGGAGGATGGGGTCCACACGGATTAGCCTCCTGGGACAGAGAGCAGGATGGAAAAGAGTGGAGAGTGAATCTGGTGGGGCAAACAAAATATCTGACAGTTTCTAACCGGAAGGACCCTGAATTACCTCTCGGTTTTTAAGACCTGAATTTTAGGGAGAGAACTGTAATAACTAAAATTATCTAAAACTGGAACTGGCCACAGAAGAAACCCCCAAGACCTGGAACTACTCCTTCAGTGGACAGCCAGTGGGGGGAATGTCATGGAGAATCTTCAAGCATTTAAGGACTGGCCTTGGTAACCTCTGAAGTTCTCCCCAGCACCAAGTTTCTACTGCTGAGAAACCTGCAACAAAACAGACTAAGAAGTATGGAAACTCTAGTCAGTGTGGAGGTCCTAAGGAATCAGGTGGAAGGCAGAAGCAGCAGATTAGCGCTATCCTGGGGCACGACAGAGATATTCTGTGTGAGGATGTTCGGAGCATGGTTGGGAAGATCAGCAAGCGCAGGAGCCTATTGAACGTTGGTCACAAATGAATAAGAAAAGCAGCAACATCACATTATACAAAAACTGGAAATTAAACTGTTCTGTTCCATCAGCACTGAAGTGGATGGCAGCACCTGTAAATGTGACTTCACCAAACAGGGGATTTCATCCCAAAAACTTCTGCAAATTTTCTGACAATGGAATAAAGTTCAAACTCCCTAACTCAACATCCAAAGCTGTAGGAGTTCAAGAAACACCCTGATGAAATGGACTTAAAAACATTAAGGAGGGGGCCCTGAGTGACTCAATCAGTTAAGCATTTGCCTTTGGCTCAGGTCATGGTCCTGGGGTCCTGGGATCACGTCCCGCATCGGCTCCCTGCTTGGCAAGGAGTCTGCTTCTCGCTCTGCCCCCCCCCACCCGTCCGTGCTCTCTCTCACGTAAATTAATCTTAAAAAAAAAAAACAAAAAAACACCCCAACATTAAGGAAAAGGCTTTTCGCTGAGTTAACATGGCTGTGGCCGGTGAACAGCTAGGACCCGATGAGGAAAGGAGGCGAGGTCCTTTCCTTTTTTCCCCTAATTTTGAATCCATCACAGATTATTATTTTGTAAAACAGAAATAAGTGCAGAAATTTAAAACCCCATTTTTAAATTAGCATATCCAACAAAAAGATATAAAGTCACTGTCAAATTGCAATAAGGTTTCAGGCCACTCAACTTCTGTACTTAAGTCAACACGAAGTTACGTACTTTGTGGACCAGCATCAGATTCCAAGACATTTTGAGCAGCATGGATTTTTAGGACCAAATATTTCATTTCTTCATCTGAATTCCAAGAGAAGAACATCTTTACATTAAAAATAATTAAAAAGACCTATCAAACTAGTCACAATGTATGACTTTATTCAGATCTCTTCAGTAAAACAATAAAAATCACTTAATGAAACATTAGAAAATTTGAACTGGATTTAAATAAGGAATGTTTTTAACGATGTTATTACATTAAAAAGAATCCTCATCTTTTAGGAATACAATGAGATGTGTATGGGTAAAATGACATGCTGAAATTTCCTTTAAAATACATGAGAAGTAAGGGTGGAAACATATATATTTGGCTTTGAATTGGTAATTGTTTAAACTACATAATTAGTATATATGGGTAAGTTATCCTCTTCAATATGCTTGGTATTTTCCACAATCGAATATTAAAATAAAAATTTAAGGTTTTTAAAACCTGTTTTTGTTTTTTTAAGAATTCAAAAGGAGTTTTGGAGAGGCAGCAAATTTTCATAGCATTCTGCACCAGAAAGGGTAGTAAAACCTTAAAACTTTTATTAGAGATAATGTTGAATGTGATCGTTTATTCTTTGGTGTCTAGATGATGACAGAAACTTAAAAACTGTTATACCCTTAACCAACCAGTAAGCAAACTGCTATGTATATGATATTCCATATGTGTAGTGTGAATAAAGGAAGGAGGTATTTCAAGGTTTTCTGGAAAAAGTGTGGAACAATTCTAAAATTATATGTAAAGAGTCTATGTTTATTTTTAGAAAAACACAAAAATTTTTTGTATTTGGAGCCCTAGGATAAATTCCCAGTCCTCCATACAGGAACATTATTTACTATGTATAGCCAATCATCAACACCTGTCACTAAAACAAAAATCACCCCTACCACTTTTATGCTTTAGCAGTTCCTTTTATTCTAATATAGAATTCCAATTTCCACATAAGTAATTTGAAAGAAATAAGAGTTTCATACATTTTTTTAAAGATTTTTTAAAAATCTATTTGAGAGAGCGAGAGCATGAGCTGGGGGGAGGGGCAGAGGGAGAGGGAAAAGCAGACTCCCCACTGAGCAGGGAGCCCTATGCAGGGCTTGATCCCCAGATCCCGAGATCATGACCTGAGCCAAAGGCAGACGCTTAACCAACTGAGCCACCCGGGTGCCCCTCACATTTAAATTTTTAAGATTAAATTCCAAGGTTGGTCCAGACAAGATTAAAGCTCATATGGTCTCTGGCTTTAAAAGCTTCCGCCTAAGGAAAAGATTCCTTAAAAAGTAAGATTCTTAGTCTGACTATGCTGCCTTAGCTGGCTGGGACCTTATTCTCCAAGCTTTTACTAGCTCTTCTCCCTCTTATTACCTCACTCAGGTTTTTTTTTTGTTTTTTTTTTTTTTTAAGATTCATTTACTTGAGAGAGCACACACAAGAAAGCGGGGTGGGGCGGGGGCAGAGAGGGAGAGAATCTTAAGGGTGCGATCTGAGCCAAAACCAAGAGTCGGATGCATAACCAACTGTGCCACCCAGGCGCCCCTCACCTATAAGGTTTTAATTACAATAGATTCTCAGACTCTCGGCATTCACAAGCCATCCCCCTCCCCACCCACCCCACTCCTCAGTCTATGGCATATAGCCATTTGTCATTTTGCTCTGGCTGTAGCTAAGCCTGAACTGAGTGTGCAGTGAGTTTGGTGGGCAATAACAAGAAGTTGCTGATTTTTGTTCTTCACTCCACTCTTGCTCACTGTGAGGTAATGTGCTATGATAGGAGTAAGAGATCTAAAAAAGTAGTCGTTTTTCATTTCCTTCCATTCACTCTCTCGTATTAACTGGTAATACTCTAATCTTGGAAAAGCTGAGAAATCTGATATTAAAGCAATTCAAAGTCAGGAGGCCTATGTCTGAAGCATGCCTAATCTCAAAATTTACAGTACAGGGCTGTGTCCTGCACCCAACAAGCCACTGAATTATTTTTTTGCACCTTTACAACTTTTTACAAACACATTAAATAATAATTTAAATGGTTTAAAAGCAACTGTAGGAGTCCACAGGAAGTAAAGGCTGCTTTGTCTTTGTAGTTTTTTAAGCTAATACTAAATGACTTGCTAGAAGCTACCTCAAATGGATCCCGGCAGAAACAGATGTTACCACGAGGAGAAAAAAGATCTTCCTAATACACTGAAAACATCAAGCAGTTTTACTCAAACCTACCTGGGTCAATTATACATAATCTGATTTTATCCAGAAAAACAAGGAGTTTTAAGAAATCTTTAACCTGTATATGAATGGTAGAAGCAAAGTAAAACCCTGCTCTGCTATGACTTCCAGTAATACATGAAGAATCCCTAAACATCCCAAGTCACAGGGGTTTCCTGTCTGAAATCAGAGGCAAGCAAGTCTTTAATAAATCAGCCACAAACACAAGACGGTATTTTAAATATACAGTAGGAACATTTATTTTAACACTTCTAAAAGATATTTCTCCATGCCTGATGATTTGATATAAAAATCAAACCCATCATACTTTCCCCGTCAGTCTTTCCACATCAAGGGCAATCAGAAATTTGTACAACATGAATATTTGTTTCTGAAACAAAAATTACAAATTTAGTGATAACAAAAATACACAAATCAACTGGACCCTAAACGAATTTCTAATGAAGTCTTTCCCCTTTCCCCCAATCACCTAGAACTTCTTTCTTCAGCCTCATTCTGCTCCTTTTCCTTTCTTTGCTTGGCCATGAACTTCTGTTAAAAGCAATTTGCGATATGAAATATTAGGTGTTGCTCTGCTGTGTGTGAAAACATATCTAATATATTTCCCTGACTTTACAATTTAAAAGAGCCTGACCCTACAAAATAAAGATTAGAAACACAGTGCCTTACATTAACATTCTCTCCTTCCATTCACCAGTCATCTGGTATTTATGATACACCAGGCATTATGCTTGGTGCTTGGGGATTCAGTGGTCAACAAGATAGGTAAGGCCCTTTACCTCATGGAGCTTACATTCTAGTGGGGGAAGAGAAACAATAAAAGAATAAATAATTAAGACAAATTTTGGTGCTGGTAAGCACTGTAAAGGAAAAGAAATACAATAAGGTAAGTGACTGAGGGGTGGGAGGGAGTTTTGTCATTTTAGCTAGGTCTTTCTTAAGCAAAAGCCTTTCTGGGAAGCTGGTATTTGAGCCCAGACTTAGCTAAAAGTAGGAAGAGGCAGCTATCCAAGTGGAACTGGGAGAGGGCAAAGGAACAGGGATATAAAGGTGCAAAAGCAGCAAACGGGCCTTTTTTATGTACAAAACAAAAAACTGAGAGCACCAGAAAAACTGAAACATTGTAAGCAATAACAGTGAGGCCAGAGAACCAGAAAGGAATCATCAGATCATGTAGGGCTTTACAGACCTACAAGAAGTAGTTTGGGTATTATTCCAAATGTAATACAAAGCCAGTGGAAATTTTAAATGGTAAAATGACATGATAAAGTTAAGAGCACAGATAGTACAGCATAATGGTTAAGGGTTTGAGGCTAGAAATAAAACAGAGCTAGGTTAAAATCCTAGGTCTGCCACTGACCAGCTATGTGACCTTGGGATTAGATACCTGGGTTTAGATACTCTTTAAATCTGTTTTCCTCACCTTTAAAATTGGAATGATTAAAAAAATAATAATAATAAAAAATAAAACTGGAAATGATAGCATCTACCTCATAATGTTGATGGGGGGATTAAATAAACTTTCAGCAAATAACAACTCAATAAATGTCAATTGAGTGTCGGTGCCACAAATTCAATTTAGAAGATATATAAAACAACTCTCAAACATTCAGGAGGAATCAGAACCACGGCTTCAACTATGGCTAAAGAAGCACTTGCTAAAGATGAATACAACTTAAAAGGGGGGGTGAGGGGTTGTCATTAAATCACCTTAGGAAGTGGATTATATAAAGTTAAGCAGATTCTGACTAGACAATTCACAAATTTTAATATGCTACATGTCCATCACTCTGCAAGAGCCATCAGAATACATGGTTTCCGACACTTCAATGGAGAGTTAAAGGGTCTAGTGATCTGCAGACTCTACCCTGGGGAATGCTGCCAGAGGAAAAGGAATAAAGACTAGAAGCTCCTGGCAAGATACGGCCAAGACTGTACTTCTGAACTGTAGAGGAATAAACTGGCACAGATCTTTAAAGTTCTCCCGAAGGGAAGAATATACATTCTGGGTGAACACTTAAGTAGTTTGATTATAATACCACCTGAAGAATTTTATGAGATGTTAAGAAAAAAAAACTTACCTCTGTATTTTGCTTATGACGTGTACTCTTGCAGTGATTTGTCATTGCTTTTTCACCTGAGTAGAAGAGGGAACAAATTGGACAGAAGAATCCAGCCTTCGGTACAAGAAAGTCTAAATCTAGAGGAAAGGAAGAAAGAGGGGGAAGAGAAAGGAGGAAAATTAATATCTATAGCTGTGTTAATCAATTTATCTAAACATGACAAACATGCTAATCATAGTATATACTTACATACAAACATATATACTTATCTAGGGATCAACAGCAATTAAGCCTTTAATCACAAAACCGAGGCCTTTATTTTTTTTTTATTTTTAAAGATTTTATTTATTTATTTGATGGAGAGACAGCCAGCAAGAGAGGGAACACAAGCAGGGGGAGTGGGAGAGGAAGAAGCAGGCTCCCAGTGGAGGAGCCTGATGTGGGGCTCCATCCCAGGACCCCGGGATCATGCCCTGAGCCGAAGGTAGACGCTTAACGACTGCGCCACCCAGGCGCCCCCGAGACCTTTATTTTTGAACAAATTCTATAATATTCCAGAGCCTCCGGATACCATAAAATTTCTTCAAAATAGCAATTTGTTGAAAAAGAATCTAATGGTGTTTTTGAAATGAACGTCTTTGGAGTCCCATTAAAATAAAAGAAGAAAAAAAAGAGGCAGAACGATGGGCAAGTGTTTGCCTGAGAAATATGCTGAGTAAACAGATATGGTGCTCCTTTAGCTCATTTTAGCTGGCTGCTAGCTAAGCTTTTCAGCATGTTTACTTTCCTGAAATTTCTGCCTGGACAAGTATAACTTAGTTCTTACCACAGCAGCAAAGAAAGTACCAGGAATAAAAGAAAAAAGTCTAGACTTTTAAAGGAAAAAAAAAAAAAATCCTTGCTAGGTAAAAAAACACAGGACTAATAAACTGTTTTCAGAAATGCCAATAGTCATCCAAACAAGAGAATACTTACTACGGTACTCAATTTTTATTTCATATGGATAAGGAAAAATGTCATGTTTACTTTACCTTCAGGGACATCAGGTACCACTGATCTCCCTAAAGAAGAGTCCTCAATCTTCTTACGTTTTCGTGCTGGTTCTGAATCCTTTAATCCGGATTCCTCATCAACTAAAATCATTAAATTTTTCACGGAAAAGAAGTTATTCAAAATAGATTTACAGCCTGTAAAGCTGACACCAGATAATCCCTGCCTTCAAATTTTAATTTACGGCTCATCTCTCCAAGTAAACCTTCCTTGGCTAATCCCACTGGACCACTCTTACAAGATTCTCTGATGTTAGGAATAAATGGACTAAAGCCAATAGCGTATTTTATTTATATATTGTTCTCGGAAGAATTTAAAGAGTAATGGAAGAAGTTCAAGTTCTGTAATTACTGTCAGGAGCTAACTAGCGTATGTAAAGGGCTGGTGTGGGAAAGAGTGTGGATTGAGGAGGAAAGGACATGGGCAGAAAATAATTCTCATGCCCTGTACTGAGGCCCTCCCAATCAAAAAAAAACTCAGCCTAAACTGAGAGAGAGCCCTGTCCAACAGAATCACAAGTGACATCACAAATGTTCAAGTGCAGCAAAGTAAATAACATTTAAGAAACATTCAGTTTTGGCAGACTGTGCATAATAAGATCTTGGGGAAGACAAGAACAGACACTGGCTCCAAGCAATCCTGGTGATCCTCAGTAGCTGCAATACCTTACTATTACATGGTAGCTGACAAGTCCCTTTCACATCTATATCCTTCATTCAGCTTTTATCTCATGTGAGAGAGGCAGGTCAAATAATCATTATCCTTATTACTTCATAGATGGAGAAAGCGAAACCAAGACATAAAAAACTGGTATGCCCAAGGCTGCAAGGCTTTTAAAGTGACTAAGGCTAAAACCAAAGTTTGTGACTTCAAGTTCAGTGCTCTCTCCATGCAACAAATCTGAGGGGGTGGACAGGAACCATGAAATCATTATTTATTCCTCTCTTATTTCTTGTGTTTTATTTTTTTACTGTTCATCAAGTCCTAAAGAGTTGATTAAAAAAAGGTTATCTCCCTTTTCTTGACTTGATTAAAATAGCCTCTGGTCTCTTCCTACAAAAGTTTATTCCCTCACCAGAATTAACTAATAAACTTTCTCAAACATATTTGCTCCTGCCACTCCAAAGGGATGTTTATGTTTTAATAATAAATACATATTATATATAATCATACAATATTTATTTAAATAGATTAAGACAAATATTTTAGGTTTAAAATTGTTTAGAAAATTACTTTTTCTTCAGGTAGGTCCTTTTGTTGACCATATTGTCCATTAACAGAAATAAACAGTTATATAAGCAGTTAAGTCACTTTTCTCTATTGTTCAGTTGAGATGAGGCAGTTCTAAGAAAGCTGGTAGCTGCGAACAGAAAACCTGGGGGGAAACACCCTCATGAAATCACGACAGGAGCCATTTGTCAGATTATTAAACCACTACCTATGGCTTGGTATCAAGGAGAGGTTATGGAGAAGAACAGACAGAGAAGGAGAGTACCCACTTGGCCATGGGAGACAGCTTCAAGAAAGAACACATGATCAAGTAACACATAATGTAGAGAAGTCAAGAAAGACTGAATCAGGAAGGAAAAAAACTTAATAAATCAAGTTGGACAAGAATCCACGGGGGTTTTCTTTATCAACATAAATTTCAGGAAGGTGGTTTAGAAAGAAGCCAAAATACATTCAGTTCACTGAGATGAAGAAGTGAAAATAGGTGATTCCTTCCATATACTCTGCCCTGAAAGGAAAGAGAAAAGATGGGAGCCAGAAGGATTCCAAGGTTAAGGGCATGGTTTTTTAATGGGACAGACTTGCCCATATTTTGTATGTGAGATGCCAAGGAAGATAAAACACAAGCTGGCAGAGTGGAGATCTTGTATTTGCTCTGATAAATGGAAATGAAAGCAAGGTTATCCAGGGAGGAATGAGCTGGGTAAAGCAGTATGTGATACAGAGGGGGAAAAGACTTATATTACACCTGGTTAGGAAATGGGAAAGGAGGGAGGCCTATAAGATTGTGGAGCAGCACTGAAGGCCCAGCTGAGATCAGAGTCAATGAACCTGGACTGAATCACAGTTGGTAGCTTTTCTTTAGAGAAGACAGGATAGAACAGCAAGAGCGCAAGGAGGGTATACCAAAGAGAATGAACAAAGGATCCCTTGTAGTGCTGTTTAAGTCCTCCTAAGTAGTTGATTTTTTGCTTTAACTCTCTGAATCAGTTAATCTGAGATCTGGAACTGTGTGCTTTTCTTCCTAACCTTTTATTAATTTTGCTATGAATATAATGGACATAATGACAAATATTTGTTGAGGGACTAGAGTACTCTCCCTTACTAGACACTGGTCCATATTTGTTTCAAAATAAATTTTATCAAAGTTAAGACATCTTGTTTAATCCATTGGCGGCCTGCATGGCAACCTCCACAAAGCAAGGGATCTGGGTCCACAAATAAGAGCTGGTTAAGCAATGATTTCTACTTGCTGGTACAACTTGGTCAGAATCATCTTTCGTGTATATCATTTCCACAAATTTGTCATGTTCTATTGTCACATTCTATCACAAAAGGAATTGCTTATTATTCTGTTATCCCATTCCATTATGTTCCATTAAATCTAAATTACAAAGACCAAAATCTTTATCCAGATAAGGCTGCTTTCCCCACCCCCACCCCGGCCCCCACCCCCACTCTATTTTCAGTTTTTCTTCTTAGAATGTAGACCTTTGGAACTTCAACCACTACCTTGTGTTGTGTTACTCTCTACTCTCCTCCCCACTTCCATCAATCCTGCTTTACCTTCACTAATTTGGAAGGCCTCTTCACCTTTCATTGGATCTTTCGCAACAGCTTTTTCCGATGGTGGCACTTTCCCAATTCTAACTCTCTTGGCTGGCGTTTTAGCTTTAAAGAGAAAGTCGAATTTACTGCTATAGCAACAGCATGCCATTCTTAGTTCAGAAATTATTGTGATCTCCCTAAAGTGAACCTATTTCTCTATACAATCAAAATATTACTTAAAAATGAAATGGCACCCTCACGAATTTTTCTAAATCCTAAATCTGAGGAAAAACTGGGAGGCAGTCTGGTATAATATCCTGCTACTAATCAAAAGCTGTGTTTTCCAGTAACACAAATATACCACTTTCATTCCAATTTGGGCACTGAAGTTTGCTTTCCAACTTTGTCATCTTTTTTTGAAGTATGACAACTCGGGACAAAGTCTGCTCTGTAACTAAAAGAAATCTGTAAACTTGTATATATTCCTTTGGAAAATATCACAGGCCATCACTATTTGTTGACTTCTTATATCAATCAATACAGGGACAATTATGAGTAATGTTGTAACATATATTTTTAAAATTTTAAATGTAATCCCCTCATAAAGCAGAAAAATTACCACTTCTAAGTATCTACCTGCTAAGTGTCTTTGAATCATGGTTTTCAGACCTTCTTCCATAACATTCTCACTTATTGAACCAACTTGGGAAAAGGCTTCAAGTTTCATCCTCCTTGTGTCCACAGCTCTTTTTTTTCTCTCCCCTCTTTTATCTGTGGGACGGTCATTTTTGCTTTGTACTAACTCAACTTTTAAATCATTGTCTCCATCTTCCTCCTCTCCAACTTCATCAACAGTAACAAAATTAAGCTCTTCTTTAAGGTTGTTAAAATCTGCCAGAGAGTCTTCATCCTCTTCAGTCACTTCATCCAAAGTCACTAAATGCAGATCACTGCTGTCATCCTGTATTTCATCTACAGTAACTAAAGTAGAAGGGTCTTCAGGCATCTGGGAAGAAATGAACCCAATGGGATCCCTTCCAGTATTTCCCTCATCTCCTTTAGTATGTAAAGTAGCAAAACTTAAGTCGGCCGACTCATTTAAAGGTAGCTCCTCAACTTCTCCAATTTCATCCACAGTTACCAAGCGTTCCTGTTTGAGGAGATCTCGCTCTTCAGCCACTGACAGTACAGTAACATCTTTAGGTTCACTGTGGGAAATGCAATCATCTTGATCAATTAACTCATCTAATGTAAGAAGTGAATTTGAATTTTTTACCATTTCTTCCATATTTATTTCTTCTTCATCAATTACTTCATCCACAGTGACGAGAGCTTGAGCTAGGTGTGCAGCTCCATCCTCTTCTTCCCCGATCTCATCCAATGTTACAAAAGATAATTCCCCCTCCACAACACGAGGGGCAGGATTTTTCCCCTTCTTCTTCTTTAAGTTAAGTTCAGAGGAAGGGTTATTTTTGAGAGCTTCTTTTCTTTTTCCCTTTAGTGGGTTTTGCTTGGCTTGAAAAGGATTTACTTCTTCTATAACCTCATCCACAGTGACAAATTCATCCAAATTAAATGGAAATAATGGTTCCTGTTGAAGAGATTAAAAAAAAAAAAAAACCACAGAACCGTGAACAGAAGCACTTAACTGAGAACTGGTTAGGTTCCAAATAGTCCCAGCAAATGTGCATGAAATATCATCTGTGAGAATTTCAGTGCAAAGAAGTTTCCGATAGGCTGAGATAAATTATTTTTTAAGGTCCCACAAATGAATTAGCTCTAATTCACAAAGTAAACAATGCCAAAGGTAAAATTCTAACAATATCAACCTAATTCCATCTTTACTTAATTCTTTTTTTTAAAGATTTTATTTATTTGACAGAGAGAGAGAGACAGCCAGTGAGAGAGGGAACACAAGCAGGGGGAGTGGGAGAGGAAGAAGCAGGCTCCCAGCGGAGGAGCCTGATGCGGGACTCAATCCCATAACGCCAGGATCACACCCTGAGCCAAAGGCAGACGCTTAACGACTGAGCCACCCAGGTGCCCCCATCTTTACTTAATTCTAATTAACATTATGTTTCCTAATTTACAAGTTTTGAAATATGAAGCACAAAAATACTACATTTAAAGCATTTATCAATGTAAAGCATTTATCAAACTACAATGTAAAAAATTTATTGTTCCCTCTTAACTGATATCTAACAAGTGTTCTAGGAGACTTAATGGACTGCCAGAAGCACCTCAAATGTAGCTAGAAAGTAAACAGCTAACTAGATTACACCATTGACCAATTAAGATATACAACATTAATATAAAGTTTATATTTAGAGAAAGTTAAATGGAAAAATTCTTACTAAATAAGACTTAATGCCAAATATAACTGCACTTGAAAAAAAAAAAACAGTATCTGTAATTTGAAAAAGGGTGCCAATACTAAGGAAAATAAATTCCCAGCAGGCCTCCGACAAATTTAGTATGCTATCAGTGATCAATTACTAGCATATATAATGACATCAGAACATATACCCAGTAATTTTGGGAGAAAGAAACTTGTAAGCATTTATACTATCAACTTATTAAGCCAACAGAAACATTATTCTTACTTATGCTTCTTAAACTATTAACATTTCTCCTCCATGCCAGGATAAAATGACCGAAAAAATATTCTATGAATGGAAAAACCTAAAATATCAAACAACAACAAAAATAACACGTTTGTTTGGCAGAACTTAGTACCAGGAAAGTAAATCTTAGAGCCCATCCAGTTAGGTTTAAATTGAGCCATCTCAAAAGGACCACCTGTTTGGAAGTTCCACAAAATTGCAAGGACTCTAGTCAAACACCAGTCTCCTTTAACACATATGGTTCTGTTGTGTTTATAACCTATTGCTCTCAACAGGAGCTTGGAGGGATTTTTCTACCTTTTTCTTCCCTTCCTGCCCCTGCACAACTTTTTGCCTGCACCATGCACACAAACAATTTAACCTAGCTCACGGTCAAAAAACAAATTGGTGGTAGGGTCAAAAATAAAATATCTCATTCCTGTCCCTTGCTCTGTTATTAAATTGATTATTACAGGAGAGACACTAGTTATAAGACAGATGAACTCTTCCATGGAAGGACAGAATAGAAGGCTTATTAGTATTAGTGAACTGTTTCTTACCTCTTTAGATTTGGAACTTCTACCAGTGGTGCTTTTAGGATTCTTAGTGTTTTGCCCAGCCAAAGTCTGAAATATTAAGTAAAAAATACAGAAAAAGAGAATTTACAACTATGTTATTAATGTTCTTTTTAAAAAAAGAATCCAAACACCAAACGATATCCAAACACAATCCATTATGAAAATAGTACCAGGTATACCACACTAAGTCAACAATCATTTTAACAACATAGGCATCATCTCTTAAGTTGTAGGTAAATTCAGTTTTACTGATCTTCTCTTCCCTATACCCACAGTGTCTAAGTTGGGCAATCAGTAAGCTGATAAAGGAAGCTTCAACTTAAAAGAGAAAACGGTTTCCCATTCAGAAGCACAATGGTAAATCACCTCAGGAAAGTCACTGCAGACTTTTTTTTTTTTAAACCACACTTGTATTTCTGACCACATTTTATCCAAAAAATGCTTTTCAAACCTGTTAATAACTTACAAACTTGAACTTATTATTCTAAATGTCTATTGGCTTAAATCAGTGGAATCATTAAGAGAAATGGGAGCTTGGGGGTGGAGTGAGGAGATGAAAGTACCAAACAAGATTACATCTCTTACTCCAAAGCTACAACAGCAGAGCTACTCATTTCAAAGACAACACTGAGCCATTCTTCCTACCCTCCTCACCTTATTGTTGCTGTCATGCCGTTTCATGACGGAAGGTCTAGCCTCAGTTTCCTGAGACTGTTTTGTAATATCCCTGTAATCCAGTTCCGAGTCCTTGCCTTGCAGGGCTGAGATTCTTCCACTGCCTCCTCTGGTAACACCGCTCTGGGTGGGTTTGAATTTATTGCTGCTTTCAGCCAAGCCTGATCTGGCACTTGTAGGTTTAAGGAGACCCAATTCCTTGGCTGAAAGTTTCTTTTCAGCATTTATTTGATCTCTGAGTACAGATTTCAGAAAACTTTTCTGGTTTTCGGATTTTGAAGCTGTAGCTTTTACCTTTGGAGAAGAGACCATACCAGCTTTGATGCCTGATTTAGTGCTAGATGTATTTGATACAGCCAACATACTAGTTTTACTAGTTTCATCAGGCTTATTGGCCTGACCCATTCCTTTATTTGGGCATGCCTTGGCCACAGCACTTTCTGCAGGCTTTTCTTTCACTGCTGTCACGATCTTTTCCAACTTCTCTGCAACCATTCTAGCATCATTCTTTTCAGCCTTTTCTGTTCCTATTTGCAGATCCATTCTGGTTTCCTTACTATTAAATTCATTTTCCTCCTTTTCATCCATGTTACTTTTGTCAGAAATTCCCTTTTTGCTCACTGCCTTCTCATCCCCAGTGGAAATTCCTGGTACCGGGGTCACAACACAAGTAGATGGTACTATTTCTGAAACAATTTCATGTTTGTCTACTTCAGCTACAGCTTCTATCATGGACTGTGTAATCCCAGAAAAGAAGTCTTCTGCTTCAGATGGAGATTCTTCTAGAATTCCTCTGATGTTCCTTTCTTCTATAAATGCAGTGTCAGATGTTGGTAATTCTGTTTCAGGGTTAATAATTTCTGCCTCTTCTTTCTCGAAGTCACTGGTATACACCTGCTGATTTAAAACACACTCCTCTACATTTTCAGTGAATAATTCAATACTGATTGGAGTGGATGTTACAAGAGGAATTTCCACTTTGACCTCTTCTCCTTGAGTTTCAACTTCCAACATTTCAATAGTAAAGTCAGAGTCACATAGTGCTTTTTCAGGTTCTTCCTCACAAGGTTCTTCCTGCTGTACAGAAGTTTCTGTTTCAACGTTGGGAACAGTTTCTTCTTCAACCTCACTAGGTTTAACAGAGAGACTATCAGCTGCTGTTTGCACCTCAATTTCATCAACTGGACTGTTTTTCAAGTCAGGGCTAAAAGTATTTAAAAACAAACAAAAAAAGAACACAAACAAAACACAAACAAAAATCAAACTATGATGAGAATTCAACCATTATAAATAATCCTGTTGATGCCAACTGTTAAGACTTCCTGATGCATTAGTAATAAGCACTAGGAAATCCAGCCAATCGGCATTAGAATGGTTAAGATGTTTTGACACAAATATGTAAGCAATATAAAATTTTGAAAGAGATCCTCCTCCATTGCACTGAAGATTTCTTTTTAGTTCAAAGGAAATAATGACAAAATTATGACCATTAATATAATCCTTATAACCAATTTTTCCTTGTGTCACATTTGCACTAGACATGAGGAGGCTGAACGTGAATCTGAGACATCGCAAATTATTAAGATCTTCCCAACAGAGGTTACTGAAATAATAAAATATGTGTATAGTTCTACAATAAAACTAATAATCCATGCATTGAAATTTAAAATTTTAAGTGAATCTTACCTAAAATGAACAGAAATAGAAACTGGTAGGGAGAAAAGGCTATACTCCTAACCATGTCAACTTTTTTTTTTTTAAGATGTGAGACAGACTTGTTTTTCCCGAGAACTGTATTTCTTGATAACAATACCTAAAAGAAAACTCTCTTTGGAAGTATCTTTTAAATACTCTTTTGGATTTACAGTTAGAGGCAAAACTGATAGAATCACCTTAACATAAGGTAGATGCCTTTGGCTACTTGAGTGAGAAGGTATATATTAAAGAAATCTTTCCGGTTACAGAGAATAAATAACTTAGAATTCCAATACATAATTTAAAGTTTCAAGTAAAATTATTCAGAAGAAATGAAGAAAATACATGGCAAGTACATACAACTGATCTCATTTCATTATGGTCTTCCTAAATCCAAGGTAAACAAAAGTGTGTGTGATTCAATAATTCAACTCATTTCATTGAGACAGAACAAACTGTTTTTATATTAATGTTCCATAGGTCAGAGGTTATCGTGAAGAATGACATGCAAAATCTTAGCTTCCAAAACCATGTCCAGCATGCTGTCAACACAAATCAAATTTAACAAATATATTCACTTATTAGACCAGAAGCAGCTTGTTAGAGGAAGACACCAGAAAGTGACGCCATATCAACACCTCATTGTAAAGAATATTGGTTTTTTTCCTCCTAGTTCTCAAGGAAGGAGGGGATGAAACATCCTTGATATGCTTCCCAAAGAGTGGCCATAATATCCTTTAGTTAATGCAAGGTGATGCGTATCTGTGTACCGAGATGTTTAGTATTTCAAAACTTTGAAAAAATCAAGTGCTACCATATCAGGGTCTAATCATTTGAACCAAAAAAGTGGTCTTCCCCGCCGAAGATGGTTAATTATTAAACTTCCAAAGAAACACCACTTGATAAAAAGTTATAGAGGCAAAGAGTTTGAGGAATTTATTTAAGTTCAACAGTAGGTAACCATACAGCTTAACTATACACTTATACTCATTTGTATAAGCTTCCTTTGTATGCTGAAAGGGTTTAAAACTTTTTATTCGAAATTATTCACATTCCTCATATTCAAAAATACCAATGGCTGATTTTAAGTGTTTCAAATTCTTAGAATGAGTCACAATAAAACATGCGGCCAAATACGACAAAGATAAGAAGTTCTGACATTCAGTTACAGCAGTTCTGTAAATAATATTTCTCAAATGCGAGCTTTCATTTTTGAATTATGAGACTTACTTCCAACAAGGAATATTAAATTCAAATTCCTGCCTCATTACAGAACTGCACCATTAACCCTAAAGGCTTTGTAAGTTAGGGTTATACAAAAACACCAATCTACTCAGCTAGAAGGATAACAATGGAGATTTTGATTCCTGGCTCTAGGATATAGCAAGTCCCTCCCCTTTACCATATTTAAAGTTTGTCAATAGAAAAAGCGATTATCTTTTATACAAAATGAATCACTATGGAGTTCCATACTTCAAACAGAGCATGGACCTACTTGAAAAATAGCTTACTACAATGTTTGTGTGTTTCTGTCTTTTAAAATTACAGTGCTGGGGCGCCTGGGTGACTCAGTTGGTTGAGTGTCTGCCTTCGGCTCAGGTCATGATCCCGGAGTTCTGGGATCGAGCCCCACATCAGGCTCCCCGCTCAGTGGGGAGTGTACCTCTCCCTCTGTCCTTTACCCTCTTGTGCACTCTCTAGCTTAAATAAATAAAATCATAAATAAAAAATAAATAATAAATAAATAAATAAAATTACAGTGCTTTCCTCACAGAATTCATTTACCAAAAATTAATATCTAGTTTTCTGGCTAATATGGGGAAAAGTCTCCATGTTCATCAGGTTAGCCTGAAAAGTCCATCTGAGGTGTCAATTATGTAAAATTATTAACACCGGAGTCAAAAAAAACACTCAGTCTTTTAGATATCAAAGGAATACGCAGCCATATTTTGAGAAATGCACAAAAAAGAAATAGGGAAGGCATTCGGGATATAGATATCTAATTTCCACCCCTGACCCACTTCCATCCCTCCATAATAACAGGGTTTCAAAACTCAAAACAAGCTGGGTGTGAGAACAAAGGTTAACACCATATCCTACACTTTCTGAGAAACTTTAGACTGCAACTTAACAATACTGAAGATTAGTATTTATTTAAGAGGGCAACTGGGTACTTCTCAACATTGTTAATGGGTTGGTGAAAACTGCACCTAGGATTCTTATTTGTAGCGTTAATCACATGGTAAGTAAATACAGTTTACATGGGAGGGGATAAGAACAGGCAAAATGTAGAATATTATTAATATATCCATAGGAGATTTCCTTTAAATAGGAAATATATTTAAAGACTTTACACTAATTATAAACAAAAGCATCACATTCATGATGAATCAGCACCTGCAAGTGCTTCAAAAACAAAAACAACGAGCACCAGTATTTTCCCAGGATCAGTTTACTCCAATAAAGAAATGTGAGGTATTCAGGCCCCATCCTGCGTCTTTTTTCCTAACGTCATATAAGTCAGAAAAAACTGACTGCAAAATGGAAATTATTAGTACTAGAATTTTAAAAATTAATTTTGTAAGATTACCATAATAGACAACTATCTGTAAACTCCTCAAGAAGAAATCTTTGACTAGAAAGTCAAGATAATGAGAGGAAAAAAATGACCAGAACACAGACAATAGCTGTTCTTGCAGACCTTAAACTATGTCAAATGAAATCTATAAAATGAGATTCATTTATAAAATCAATTTTTGAAAGAGCCTACTCACTTAGCCAGAGTTACTGTGGCCAAACCACAGGTCCATCTACGTTACATGTAGCATTACCAACTTATTGCCCTTCGTGGGCTTTTATAGCGAACAGTGCTGTTGGTATACTTCTTGGACATATGAACAGAATTGGTATGATGGTGTACAACGTAAAAAAAAGTCTGTGCTGGCATATACAGGAAATCTAATTGCTTAAAGTTACCACCATATTTTAAAACACTCTTAATCATCTTTATCATTTAAAAGCCTCATATAAGAATTACTAAGAAAAATCCATAAGACATCCTGATTTTCAGGCATCTTAAAATTAGTACATCAAATAAAACAAACTTTCCATATTTAAACACTTTCAAATGCTCTTTCAAACTGATAAGCTCTTACTACATTGACTAACAAATAAGAGCAAATCACTTAGTATTAAAGAGGGAAAGGAATTCTAAACCAGTGATTCCCAATGAAGAGCAGTAAAAAGAAGGTTATTAATTGGTGGGGCAAAGCTGATTCATCATGAATGTGATGCTTTTGTTTATAATTGGTGTAAAGTCTTTAAATAAATTTCCTATTTAAAGGAAATCTCCTATGGATATATTAATAATATTCTACATTTTGCCTGTTCTCATCCCCTCCCATATAAACTTTCAGGACGAAAAAGTTACTAAGAAGAGGGTGTACTATACGTGGTCAGAACAAGACTGTGAGTCACTAGTTCGTGTATACATTGAAGAACAAGTTCCCATCTTTCATCCAAGCTTTCATACATTATTTTGCTTTATAAATATCCTTTCCCCCACTCCAGCTGTCTTCGGAAAGTAAATACATACTGAATACCTTCTTTTTGGTTTTATGTCCATGAAATTTTAAAAGATTATACAAAATGATTAAAATTTTATTACTGTGTTTAACTACTGTGGAACAGAAAAAACTAACAAGAATGTAATGCTGATAACGGAGTCGAGTTGTTCAAGAGTCTAGCAAAACATTTCATAAAGAAGTCATATTTATGTATTTAATTCAAACTGTGTTTACAAATTTAGTTTTTCTAAAAAATTAGTAAATATCTGAAAGAGACTAAAAAACCAAACAAAACGCTTGGTTGAACAGTCAAAAAAAAAAAAAAAACTCATAAACCAAAAACAAAATTCAGTAATTAAATACTATGCAAAAATGTTAGCCAACTTAAAGCAACATACCTTTCTTTTCCTAGTTCTGGGTCTTTGTCAGCTTGAGCCTGTAACACAATTCCATTATTTCATTAGAGACTATTTTACTGGATTTTAAATATTTAACCCATCAATGCAATGTTTTCAGTTCTTAAAATCTAAGCTAAAAAAACAAGACCACATCTTAAAAATATATCAAAACAGTTTTTAGTGTCCACATAACTATCAGGTTCTAAAATTATTTTCTCGTTAGATAAAGAGCCCTAGTTAGGTGATAGAGAATAACTGACACACAGCAATTAATGAGAAAAAAGTCTCCTTAACATTGATAAAAATAAGAAACTCTTTGGACGCCTGGGTAGCACAGCTGCTTGAGCATCCGACTCTTGGTTTTGGCTCAGGTCATGATCTCAGGGTCCTGAGATCAAGCCCCACATTCAGGTACTACGCTCAGCTGGGAGTCTGCTTGAGATTCTCTCAGCCCCTCTCCCTCTGGCCCTCCTCCCCTGGGTGCACACGCTTTCTAAAATAAATAAATATAATCTTTAAAAAAAAAACTTTTTTTAACGTTAAAAGCTTGGAAATACTGCTTTTTTTCAAGAATAAAAACAAAATCAACCAAGCAACATCTTCACTGTGCAATTACTATTTAAAAAGACTTCTATTTATAAGGGAGATTAGGGGACTTAAAAAGCTTTCTAATCAAAACACCTAGAAGTGCTGAACAAAATTTAACAATCCCTTTTTTTTAAGTGGGCTCCACACCCGCCCAATACGGAGCTTGAACTCACAACCCTGAGGATCAAGACCTGAGCTGAAATCATGAATCAGATGTTGAAACTGACTGAGACACCCAGGCACCCCTAACAATAATCCTTTTAAACATATATCTGAACCACCAAAAAATCAATGTCCTAGGACCCAAAATGGAAGAATTAAAATTCAATGCCTATGCACCAAGCACCAGTCCAGGCACTAGACACATCAGTGAACAAAACAGCAAAAACTGTCAGTTCTTTACATCTTATACTAGGTGTAGGCTTTTTCTCCAGGAATCATGTGTGTTCTGAGCTGAAAATTATCTTTCTTTAGATATATTAAAAACTGAAAATTATACTTCAAAGAAACTGAATAATGTGCTTAGAGAGGATTTCTGGTGTGGGTGACGGGAGTCCCAGAGTAAAGGCCTTCTTTACTGGGGCATTTTGTTGGGTATTCAGTCTACACTCTAATGATACATAACCAAAATTAAAGATGACAGTTGATAAGCCCCATCCATAGCATTTACAATCAGTCTTCCCATTCATGGGAAAAGCTTTTTTGGGGGGTGGGGGTGCCTATATGACAGCAGAGGAAATCTATACCAGATACCTGCATTAGCTAATTTGCTTCTTTATTCATAAATAAATACACAACAGAGAGAAAGATAAGGGCACAAAATCAACTGAAGATATTTCAGATAATGAAATACTCCACAAAATCAGTATAGGTGCTACCTCCTGAAAGAACATTAAAATTTGAAGAGAAGAAATAATCAAAGAAATAATAAGAGGAAGACCTTCTTTAGGTGAAGGAGCACACTAATCTTTATAAATTCACTGAGTGCTCTAAAGCAGGATTTATGAATAAGTCCCAAACCAAGATAAAACCTAGCTCACTGGGCTAGCCATACTGATCCTCCTTGGAGTCCCTGAATCATCAAATCTGTCCTTAAGGACTTAGCACTTGCCCTTCAGTTTAAAAACCTCCTCTCCTTGTTACTGTAGAGCTTGCTCTCTTGCTTTGCTCAGGTCTCAAATAACTATTCCTCAGGACTATTGCTGCCACTCTAAAATATACATTCCCCCCATTCGTTACTCTCTATCCTTTTGATTGGTCTCCATAACACTTCATAGCATTTTTTTAACCATCTGACATTGTGTGTGTGTGTGTTTGTGTACACATAGAATCTTTTTATAGTCCCTCTTCTCCACTAAAATATAAGCTCCTTGAGGACTAGGACCTCAACTCCTCTGTTTATCAATGTCATCCAATGTCTAAAACAGTGCTGGTATAGGAAAGGAATCAGACAGGTATTTGTTTAATGAACCAATCAAAAAATGCTTAAAGTTTTCAAAGGAAAAAAACAAAATACATAATGATATGATTAGATCCAGCCTTCTCAGCGTGCCTGGGTAGCTCAGTGTCTGCCTTCAGCTCAGGTCATGATGCCAGGGTCCTGGGATCAAGCCCTTCATCAGGCTCCCTGCTCGGTGGGGAGCCTGCTTCTCCCTCTGCCTCTGCCACTACCCCTGCTTGTGTTCTCTCTCGCGCAAATAAATAAAATCTTAAAAAAAAAAAAAAAAAAAGAATCAGCCTTCTTAACAACACAGGTTAAGGGGCGCCTGACTGGTTCAGCAGGTAGAGCATGCAACTCTTAATCTTGGGGTTGTGAATCTGAGCCCCATGTTGGGTGAAGAGATTTATTTAAAACAAAACAAACAAAAAAACTAATACAGGTTAAGAAAAACAATGAAAGGAACAACAAGCTGAGCACAGACTTCTCCATCTAGACAAACTATCAATGAAATATGTAAGAGCAAAATAAAGTCAATTTCAGGGATTCAAAAAGTTTACTGTCCACACATACTTTCTGGGGGAAAATTATTGATGATGTAATCTAACAAACAGAAAAGAAATCCAAGAGAAGAGGAGATACAGAATCCAAGAACAGAAATAACTCAGAAGAGCAATAAAAGGAAAATAAAGGTGTACAGTTGCTTTATGAAACATGGCCATAAATTTAGAACAGGGAGCTTTAACAAGAGAGTAGATTCCATTCAACAAATAGTAATTAGTGGCCTGAGTAACATGAAGACAGTCTTCCCTTTTCCTCTCAACAACCACCGCCCTACCAGAATTGTACAGGAAAGCCATAATCCAAACACTGAAGAAAACAAGAACAGCATCATTTGGAAGAATGAATGGGGATATAAGAAAGTGACCTTCAAGTATACAAGTTATGGACAGATACTGTGTTTCCTTCTTTATAGACCCAAGCTCATACTATCGAATTCTATAGTATCTTCTTCTTCATCAAGATATCAAAAATACAGATATTATTTTCAGTACTTAGAATCAAGCCTTCATGCTTCATATGCAGAGTAACTATATTTATACAACTAAAAGTTGCACTATATACCTGCATAATAATATTGTAGGTAAAAAAATGAATGGGGGGGTATCAAAGAATAATATAAGGATGTTAATTAGTTCACTATACATGTGGTAAATTAAAAACTTATTTAAAAAATTTGGGGACAGTATTTTCATTTCTTAATCTAGTTTAGGAGGCTTTCATTACTTGTCATATAGACCATTATAATACCCTGAAATTGGTCTACCTGCTTCAACCATCTATTTACTATTTGTTAAATGAATATAATGGACACCATGTAACATGGTCAAGATTATCTTATCAGGTGTGAGGCTAAGTCTACAGTAAAACAATGGGTTTTCCAATTTAATAAGCTATAAGAATAAGGTTCTAAGTAAAAGCCTGGGAAGTAAAGTATCATTCGGGTAGACGTTTTCTATAATCATTTGTTTCATTTTAAGTCTAAAAATTTGGGACTGTATTCTTAGAAGAAAAATTTCTATATCATCAGTGTTGACTGTAACTCTGAACAAAGTAATAACTTCGAAATATCAAAACAGGGGCGCCTGGGTGGCACAGCGGTTAAGCGTCTGCCTTCGGCTCAGGGCATGATCCCGGCGTTATGGGATCGAACCCCACATCAGGCTCTTCCGCTGTGAGCCTGCTTCTTCCTCTCCCACTCCCCCTGCTTGTGTTCCCTCTCTCACTGGCTGTTTCTATCTCTGTCAAATAAATAAATAAAATCTTTAAAAAAAAAAAAAAACCGAAATATCAAAACAACAAATTTTTAAAAATACCATGTTCTGTTAAGAAAAAAAAATGCTAAAAACTTTCAAATTTTTTCTGAAATTATCAGGTTAAACAAGCCACTCAAATTTGTGCTGAAATCAGTACCTATCATGGGTGCCTGGGTGGCTTAGTCAGTTAAGCGTCCAACTCTTGTTTTCCACTCAGGTCATAATCTCAGGGTCATGAGATGGAGCCCCATGTTGGGCTCCATGCTCAGCAGGGAGTCTACTTGAGGATTTTTCTTTCTTCCCTACCCTCAGGCCCTCCCCCCCCATTCTGTCTCTCTAAAATAAAAAATCTTAAAAAAAAAACCAGTACCTATCAATGATGCATTTACTTATAGATCCTTTATTTAATTTGGTTTTAGATGGTGGAATTTTCTTTTTCTTGAGCTAGCACAAGATTTTTAGCATACTAATAAACAAAAAACATGCAGACACCAAATACAGGTCCCATTATTTACCTCCTGTTATAGAGACACAATGAAGCATTAGAAAGAGAAAACATCTGAGTTTGAATTTAATTCTTTCAAAGGTGGATAAGTTTTCATACATGTATTATTACTGTGTAAGCCAATAATCTGTAAACTCTTATGTCTTATACAAGAGTTTATATTAAAGAAAAGAATAAGTAAACTTTTTTTTTAAGATTTTATTTATTTATTTATTTGACCGAGAGAGACAGCCAGCGAGAGAGGGAACACAAGCAGGGGGAGTGGGAGAGGAAGAAGCAGGCTCCCAGAGGAAGAGCCTGACATGGGGCTCGATCCCAGGACTCGGGGATCACACCCTGAGCCGAAGGCAGACGCCCAACGACTGAGCCACCCAGGCGCCCCAAGAATAAGTAAACTTCTTAAGCCAAATGGCCAAAATGGACTCAAAGTAGATTCTGCACTCTGGAGAGAATCATGATCATGTTACATATATGGAATCATTCTACATATATGTCCATTAACAGGTATCAGAATGAATATACTGCATTTTTCAAAATTATTCAATTTATTGTAATTTAGACAAATTTATACTGCTCCATAAACCATGAAAATTGTAGTAGTGATTGCAACACGAATTTTTAAAAGAAAGAATACCTAAACTCAGTACCAGTTTGGCTACTCTCCAAGAATAATTCTTGCAATTTCCTTCAGAGTACACCTTCTAGCTTTAGAAGAATGACCTTTACACTTTCTTCATTTTCTAAAAGCACAAAAGTTGATAGAAAATAATCTTACCTCTGATGAGTCCATTTTTGGAGATAATGTACAGGTCAAAACATGGTCACCTATGTTCTGTGGATTTTGTTTCAGAAAACTATACATTGACTGAGCAGATTCGGGACTATCTAACTGAAGAATTGCCTTTGGAGAAGATAAAAAAAAAATACATTAAGTAGTTCCTAAAAAAAACTAAAATAGAATTACCATATGATCCAGGAATTCCACTTTGTGGTATTTACCCCAAAGAACTGTGTTATTCACATTAGTCAAAAGGTAGAGCAAACTAAGTATCTATCAACGGATGAGTAGATAAACAAAACGTTGTATATGCATACAATGGATTATTATTCAGCTTTAAAAAGGAAGATAATTCTAGCATGTTACAATATATGCTGGAAGACATTAAGCTAAGTGCAATAAGCCAATCACAAAAGATCAAATATTGTATGATTCCACTTATAATATGAGATAGCTAAAGTAGTCAAATTCGTAGAGACAGAAAGTACAGTGGTAGAATGCTGGTTGTCAGGGGCTAGGAAGAGAGGCACAGAGGAATTACTGTTTAACGGACAGGGAGTTTCAGTTTGGGAAGATAAAAAAAAAAGTTCTGGAGATGGACTGCGGTGACGATTGTATAACAACATGAATATACTCAATGCCACTGAATGGACACTTAAACATGGTTAGAACAGTAAATTTAGTTATATGCATTTTAAAAAATTTTTTAGTTTTTCTAAATAGATACATTTTTCTTCCAGACTTCCAAATGTGATTACAAAGGTGAAGTTAATCTTCACTTCAAAGGAAACAAGAGAAAACAATCCTTAAAATGTTGCAAAGTCCAGGTAAAATGGAAAAGTATGATAGGTATTTTTAAGAAATTAAAAAAATACCTACCAGAAGATTAAACATATCTAAAGTAAAAGTTCAAAATTCCTTATACCATCTGTCATCTCCCTTCCCTCCTATGTCACACTATTTCTAAAGTATCAAACATGCTCCATGTATCAGTTAGAAGCATATCAAAGAAATTAGTATCTACCTCTGGTGAATTAGGTACTTTTTCTGAAACAATGTCAACTTTGTTATGAAATCCTACCTTTCTAGGTAATATGTAGTTGCTCAAAATCTAATTTTACTAGACAAGTATCTGAATTAAATATTAAACACAGAGGGCATAGAAAAAGTAAAGACGTTAACAATTTCTTTTAAAGAAGGAAACCAAACCCCTAAGGGATGATCATTTTATATTTCTTTCCATATAACTAAACAAAAAGACCTAACTCTCTATGTGCTTTATGGCTGGAAGGAACTTTAGAAAGTATCTGGTAACACCTTTTTCATTTTACAAATAAGAACCAACCAAAATTTTAAGTCAACTCAGCCAAGGTCACAAAGGTAGTTAAGGCTAGATGAACTCAAGTCTAAACTTTCCCATAAGATAATGCTCTTTGCACATATTACCTTTCTCCCTTGTGCAAGTTTTATTCCATTAAAACTAGGAGTTCTCGGGCACTTGAGTAGCTCAACCGGTTACATGTCCAACTCTTGATTTCAGCTCAGGTCAGGATTTCAGGGTCATGGGATCAAGCCTTATGGCAGGCTCCCCACTCAGTGGGGACTCTGCTTGAGATTCTCCCTCTCCCTCTGCTTGCTCACTCTCTCAAAATAAATAAATATATCAATCTTTAAAAAAAAAAAAACCACTAGGAGTTCAGAGGAGAAAATCATCATCTCTTCCTTGTTATTATAGCCCAGGAGAAAATATGCTGATCTATCATAATTCTGATAAGAAATAATGTTTATAGGTGCTTCAGTTCAGAAGATGGATTAAAAGTCACAAACCCGAAGAGCACAGGGTTCAGTCATATTCTATTCTCTACAGAACATATAGGTAAAACAGGAGGGACCTCATTACCTTGTTTTTATTACTCATGAATACGTGGTGAGCCACTTTTCCAAACTGAAGTCCAACACAAAGCACACACTGAAGTCCATCTTCTGGTAAGTTATCAAGATGTACAAATCGATTATAAATTTTATCTATATTTGCCTGTAGTTTTTTTAAGAGATAGCACAGAAAAAGAGAAACACAGCTGAAGTATCAAACTATAAAACACAGATTAACAGTAATTTAATTTTTCAGAGGTCAGATGATACCCTCTCCCAAGAGTAAGAAAATGACTATGTGAGTGAAGACAGTGAGATCTTAGTTTTAGATTTCAGTAATCAATGAAACAATATACTAAAATAAGAAGTATAATCTTTCTTCTATCAACATAATATGTACCCAAAATACTTTATACCTAAGCCACTTAATATGGCTCCAGTATCTAGAAAATATTTCCATTAAGGATTACCATGACCCTTTATTTCTTATTTTTGCCAAGAGAAGATCCATCTGATATTTTCATCACCTCAGTATTTTATTTTTTTATTTACATTCAATTAATTAACATATAGTGTATTATTAGTTTCAGAGGTACAGTTCAGTGATTGATCAGTTGCATGTAACACCCAGTGCTCATTACATCACATGCCCTCACCGTCACCTCAATATTTTAAGATGAGTAGTCTTTTATTTCTAACAGGCGAATAACCAATATTTCCATCAATTAAACAAGTGTACAAAAGCATTTAAATGCAAAACTTACCTCTGGATCATTTTCTTTAATCAAGGTTGTAAATATAGCTTCCTAGAAAGACAAAACAGAGGGAAAGTGGAAGATGTAAGTCTTCCTCATTCATATATTTATTTAGTCAGGATTTATAATAAAATAATCTATATGAATCAGCATTAAGCACTATTTCATAAAATGAGAAGTCAGCAAAAGTTTTATTCCTTCTAAAAAATCTTTCCGTCTTCCTAAACAAATTATTCAATTCCTATCTTAATACACTTTAATTCTTCCTATTCCCCTTAAGCATATTAAAGATTAATAAGGTGGTGTCAGGGGAGGACATTCAAATTCATATACAAGGAATAAGAGATTTAACTTAGCAGACAATAAGAGAAGTCAAATTGTAAAACAAAAAGTTAACTAAAGTAGAGGATGAGGAAGAACAGAAATGTAGCCTAGTAAAAAAAAAAAACCAAAGTACAGAGTATTAAATGTACAGTTATTTAGTACTGTTGATTATAAAGAAGGCTAAGAGTAGCATGAGACAAAAATGTCAGAGCTGGGAAAGGCTAGCTAATGGACGGCTTACCTACATAGGAAAGGAACTTTATCTTAGGACACTCTGGTTCTTAAAACTTTTTTTTTCCTTTTCAACAATACTGACACATATAAAACAATTCTACCAATTACATCAGAGTGATTCTCAATGGAAGGCTTTCTCAAATAACATGTATTTCCACCTTCCTCTAGAGATTCTAAAAACTGTTTTATGCCTCTTAGCAGTTGATAAATAAATATTTGTATGCCACAAAGAAGTGAAGGGTTTCTAAATCAGTTGTCTTTGAACAGATTTAAATTTTATGTCAGTCTCATTACTTCGTGGAGAAAGATTTTAAGGGAGACAAAACTAAAGGTAGGAGACATGAAGAACTACTTTATAGTTGGAGTTTTCAAGAATCAAGCAATGATGGATGGGATAAAGAGGGAACAAATTACAGAAATATTTATGATTTGAAATATACAAGACCTATACAAGACTGGTTGTGAGAAAATAGAGAAAAATTAAAGATAACATCTGGGATTCCAGTTTGGAGGACAGATAATGGCAGTAAAATAAGAACAGAGTTGTCTACAGATAGTTTTCAACCTTTTTTCCATTCTGACCTACATGAGGGATTAGATTCCCTCCACATGGAAATAACTCTCAAACACTGGCATTGGAGACTGTGAAGAGACAGGAAGAAGCTTTCTCAATAACTCAGAGAAAATACGTAACCTGAAGACACAAGCTCGAAAGCATAACCAACTACAATAAACCCAATCTAAAACTTTTATAATATTCCAGTAAAAACGACGGCAAGTCTACTATTTACCTCGTCTTTTATATTCATGTTTTCAGGAACCATACTTATTGAGAGTTGATTTCCATCCATTGATATTGGGAAGCAGGTATAAAATTTTACCATAGATTCAGCAGATTTTCTATTTATTTCCATAAATATCTTTTAAAATAGAAAGTACAAGAACAAAAAAATAAATGTCTTTAAGTTACTTTTTCTTGAAAAGAATTAATACTTGAGTCAACTAAATAACTTAGTAAACATTAAGATAAAAAAACACATTCCTCAGAAAGTGAGGCCAATAGACTCAAAGTATTACAACCACAAGGAAGAAATAATGAATGACTGAACTCATAAGGCAATACTAAAGAGAGAAATAAGAGGGGACATTCTAGTAAATGACATTAAGGAAAATCTTATTTATCTTATTCATCACTGAACCCTTAGTACCTAGAGCGGTATCTAGCATATAGCAGATATTTAATAAATATTTAAATAAATAAATTTAATGACTGAGAAATATGAGAATTGAAAGAACCAAAGAAATGTGTAATGATTACCAAGTTATTTTTAATTTTGTTGTTCTCCTAAAATTATAGTTCCATCATTTTGGTTTTAATTTTCATCCCTGGGTAAATGACTAGTTGAATATTCTTCTCTGTGTCTGATAGCCAGTGAGGTAGAAATCTTCCATATATTTGTTCATAGTTGTAATTCTTTTTTTTTTTAAAGGAATTATCTGTGTTGTTTGCCAATTTATTTATTGAACTTGTAATATTTTATAGTGTAATGAGGATATGAATCTTTGTTTCCCTTTTACACAAATATTTTTAGTTTTTAATTTACATCTTGCTTTATGTTAATAGTAATTCACAAATATTTGTATGATTGAATCTGTTTTTTTCCCACGTAAGGTCTAGAAAAGTATTAAATCTCCAAACAGTTGATAATTCTACTCAACTCTAATCAAAACTGGGCAGATAATAATCTACATTTTCTGTATTTGGATTCCATATTTAACGTATCTACTTAAGCTTTGGTGTATGATGTAAAGTATGAATCTGAATTATTCATTTCCAGATTCCCACAATTTCCCCCATTTCAATGTACTGTCACATAAAAAAATTTTTATTAAAAAATTCCTTTTATTCTTGTCTCTAAGTAAAAACAGCTCTAATGAAATATAATTTATATATCATAAAGTTCACCAGTATAGGTATAGAATTCATTGGTTTTTAGTAACTTACGAAGTCGTGCAACCATTCAAATAATCTACTTTTAACATTATGTGAAACTGCATTTAACTCACTTGTATTCACGCTCTTCTTCTACTCTTGTTTTCTGAAGCACACTGGCTCTGACTACCAGCAAACATATATCCTACTGTGAAAGATCTCTAGCGATCACCAACTCCTTTCTAATGTAAGAACACTACTACTAACCACCGGAATGGTGTTTCCATTATTTAAACCTTCCTGAAATCTCACTTCCTATAAGATACCTCCCACAAGTTGTTTTTATTAATAATACATTCTGTTTTGTTTTAAAATTACAAAAGCAGTATGTACTTATTACCAAAAACGTAAAACACACAGATAACCTAGGTTATTCTAAGTACTGATGACATCTTTGTCTGAGAATGGTTACTTCCCATTTGAGTGCAATTGGTAAAACAGCAGGAATACTACTAGTAAAAAAGTGCTATGAAGTTTATAAGTTGTTATAAAACTCTGCATTAACATATTAAAGATTAAAACATTTTCTTTAGACTAAAATTTTGAGCAAAATTTTGACACCTTTAGTAAGCCATCCTCTCCATCATTAAAACTAGGTCAGATGAGAATAACACTAAATATGGGGTATCTGTTTTATATTTTAAAAATCCCTTAGCTTGAGTGGCTTAATTATTTTGAGGTGCTGCTTTTAAACCCTTTCTTTTTAGTTTTGTGAACTTAATGTTTTTCAAAATGTGCTTCAGACAATATGAACAGCTATTATCAACGCTTACCTTTTTATGAGATGATAAAATCAAAATATCCTTTAAACCACCAAATGGTTTTACTAGGTTGTAAACTTCTTCTATAGAATATCCTTTATTAGGCAAATTAGAAATAAGTACCACACACATTTCCTCTGTTTCCTTCAAAACAAATTTAAGAGTTGACATTCAAATTTCTTTAACTGCTTTTGTATTTACTTAAGTTTATGCTGCAGATCATGTTATGTTAGTATTTAAACTGCATTTAATACTAAATCTTATCAATTAAGGCGGCCAGTCTGAACCTTGAAAACAAAATAAAATGCGAATTTCCTCTCTTCAAGAACACAGCATCATTTCAGTCATACCATCTGTCCTCTAGTCAAGGCTTTTAGTTCTCTTTTTCAACCACTGTTTAAAAATACAAGTGTAAGGGGCGCCTGGCTGGCTCAGTCAGGGGAGCATGCGACTCTTGATCTTGGGGTGTGAGTTCAAGACCCAAAACTGGGTATAGAGATTAAAAAAAAAAAAAAAAAAAAAACCTAAAAAAAAAAGTAAAAAAATAATAATAAAAATTAAAATGCTAGTTTATTATTTTTTTTTAAAGTGCAAGTTTAAAAACACCAGTTTGTCTCTGACAACAGCTCCTTCATGCACCGCTGCCATTCCTGTGCCATGTGATGCTAAGTTCCCCAAGCTCCAAGTCAGAGCATATCCTTTTATCTTGCTGAATAAAATAATCTTTTAGACAAATTTAAAAAGCTTCCCTGGTGCCTTAGAAACCTTTCTCTACAACCCAATCCCCACCACAAAGTAAATACTTTCTGCCTTCTCTTCTTTCAGATCTGTTCTTCAAGAGAACTCTCATCAATGCCAGTTTTTCCTTTTAATGAATTTTGAGAAAATCCCCAAAGGTGTACTATGGTAAACTGGACAACCTGTGACTTTTCTTTTGGAAAAAAAAGCAGGTGGGGGGGAGAGACAGCAAGTTATAATTTTCATAAATCAGTTGAGAATGATTTTTAACTAGCACACCAACTATGTTCATAAATGGTTCCTTTAGAAGTGCTTTAAGTCAATTTATTTGTGCTTTTAAATATTCTTCCTGAAACAAAATAGTTAAGACATACTACTTAGTTACTACTTGAAGAATGAATCTACCAGTCAAAAATAAACTTATTGTTTAGGACTTGAATGATCTCAAGATCTTAACCAGTAAAATCCAAATTAACAAAATATTAATACAGTCATGACAGAGGAAACCACAGAAAAACAGTCGTGTAAGCTTTATGCCCTGCAAATAAAACTTCAACTCTACTCGCTATTCTAAAAACACAGAGAACTGGTATTCTAAATACTAACTTATCTCCCATTTGCCTCTAAGAAAAAAGAAAAACAGACTTCAGAAAATTCTACTGGTTTTAATTTGACAACCCGTTTTTCTACTCAAAAGCCCATTTTGGCCTAAACTTTTTTTCTTGGTAAAAAGTAAACCTCAAAAACATGTACATTTATTGATAATCTACACTTAAACTTTTGTAACTTACTCTGCATCTCAAACCCTATCTAAAAAGTCACAAATGACAGGGGTGCCTGGGTGGCTCAATTGGTTAAGCCTCTGACTCTATTTAGGCTCAGGCCATGGTCTCAGGGTCCTGAGATCCACCCCGGAGCCCACTTAATATTCTTTCTCCCTCTCCCTCAGCCCCTCCCCCACCTCTCTATTTAAAAACAAAAACAAAAACCTAAGGTGAAGCAATAAAACTTAAAAAAAAAAAAAAAAAATCACAAATGACAGATTCCTCACCATGCCAATCCTGCACATTTTTTAGTGGGTTTACAGTAAGAAAAATATAGTGTCAAAATTTCCTAAACTTTTAAATAATAAGTAAAATAGAAAAACTGACCTTGTTAACTGGTTCTTTTTCTGTGGCCTCCACAGCAGCTTCTTAAGATACAAAATAAGATAAGAATTCATGCAGACATATCTTATTTACCAAGATCCCTCTTTTCCCACAATGGATTAAATAGTAGCTACATGAAAATGTACACAACTGACAAAAACACTAGAAAATTTAAGAAGGAAATAGCTACAGAAGTAACAACGGCTTTTAAATAATGTTTCATTTTATTTCTTGTAAGAGGAAAACTTCAGAATAATCAAGAAGGTGAAGATCTGAATCATAATATTTTAAATTTCACTTAGGCATGAGCCTGATATTTTAAAAAATATACATGTAATATGACACAAAATTAAAAATCTTATTTTCTTAAAATTTAATTTTCCATCTTTAAACACAAGAGAACAAAATAAAAATTTTTTGACCTACCTGAAATCGTTTCCTTAGCACTATTTTCAGTGGCTTTGACTTCCATATTGGTCTTTATTTCAGAGTTTTCTGCATGAAATAGTCTGCTTTAATAGTCTAGAAAAACACACTAATATAATTACACTAATGAATCTAAACAGGAACTTAAATTAGTTTGTCACTTTAAGTCTCCTTAGACTGACCTGATTAAAGTCAAACCTAATGCAGGCTTTTCTTTGAAAATCAACAAAACAATCCCTTTGAAAATGTAAAGGTATAATTTCAAAATATATCTTAAATGTACACCAAGGAGATCTAAAGAAAGCACTTAAACGAATAAAAGCATTTAAAGCTTACCTGGTACAATCACAGGTTTATTGGTGTCTTTGTTTTTGACAATGCCAGCCTTTTTGCCTTCTAGAGACTTTTTTCCACCAGATTTTGCTTTTAAAAGTAGAAGTGAACAATTATTCTAAGGATCTGCTCAATCATTTCACATGTTTCATACTAATACATTTAAGTAATGTGGTCCAACTTCATTATAAAGGCAGTTCTTTTCCATATAGTTATTATTTCCACTTCTATTTGTTTACCAGTAAGATTAAAAGCAAATTTAAAGGGGCACCTCGGTGGCTCAGTAGGTTAAGCATCTGCCTTTGGCTCAGATCATGATCCCAGGACCCTGGGACTGAGCCTCATACAGGGCTCCCTGCTAAGCTTCTCCCTCTGCCTCCTGCTCGTGCATTCCCTATCTCAAATAAATTAATTTTTTAAAAAAGGAAATAAAAATGAGACACAGTTTCGTTAATGGCCATTAATGGGCCAAAGGTTTATCTTCTATGTGGCAGAAGCATATCATAATCACACAAAATTTTTTTATAATTTCTACAAAGGCTCTTTAAAATTAGCCTGTATAGTAATAAATGGATCATGTTAGTTTCAATATGTTACATTTCTTTCTTTATGGGGGAAATATACTTTTAACAGGGAAAGAAAAATATTTTTGGAGTAACAAACTGAAAAATTTACAAGCTGGGGAAGGTAATATGAAGTGACAATCTCTAAAAAATGAGGAAAATAAAGATTTGTAGGGGGAAGTGGCGGAACAGTCTGTAATTATACAGCTGTCAAAAATGTTTCCTCTGCAAAAATTTATCTGCAATGGCAGACACTGTCAAAGACCAATGTACCAAAACACAGAAGTCCCATTATGTGTCAGGTTTTAAATACCAAAGAAGTATCTACTAAACTTTTCAAGATGTTATTAGATACTATAAATTAATGAATTTAAAACTTGCTTTTGATATTATGTTTATTATATAAACATATATATGTTTATATATATATATAAAATATGCAGAATTAAGAACAAACTTAATAAATCCTCTCCCTCCCAAAAATCTTACCTGTTTTGATTGAAGCTTTATTACCTTTAGCAGCTACTGTTACCACAGATTTTACAGAACCCGCTGATTTCCCTAAATCACAAAAGCTGTAGTCAAAATTGGTTTATTGTATCAACAATCCCCAAAGAACTTCGTAAAGAATATGTGTGACAGACTATATTTTATCCAAAACATTAAATATTTTCATCTTTGGGGCACAGGTCATTTTCTAAATCTAGCAATGATGACAATTTCTTCAGGAAAAAAAATATTACTAAAGTAAGAATTCACCTCCCCAGTGGGGTACTTAAAAACAGCATTTGGTTGGGGCGCCTGGGTAGCACAGTGGTTAAGCATCTGCCTTCAGCTCAGGGCGTGATCCCAGCGTTCTGGGTTCGAGCCCCACATCAGGCTCCTCCGCTAGGAGCCTGCTTCTTCCTCTCCCACTCCCCCCGCTGTGTTCCCTCTCTCGCTGGCTCTCTCTCTCTCTCTCTGTCAAATAAATAAATAAATAATCTTAAAAAAAATAGCATTCGGGCAAGTTAAATAAATCTCTGAATGTGTGGATCAACTAGGAAGCAAAATTACTAACTGCAAGGATATAAAAACAGTCCCATAATGCTTTTAATGGTTCCATAAACAGTTGTAATTAGGGTCTCCCAGCCCAAGCTTCCTTGGCTCCCAGCTGACTGAAAAGTATTCAAGAACAACTTCATCATGGTTAAGCCACATAAAGTCTGTTCTGACTCATTCCCAGTGGGCTCTATGTGAATAGAACTATTGAAATTGCTCTGACCCTTCTTTGTACATACGCATCTGTTACTCTTGCTTATTTTCAAAGATAATGTATAAAGACTGTGATCATCAAAGTGTCACTGAAAAGATCACCAGAGAATAAAATCCCCTTCTATTCAGAAAGCAACATGAGGTTTAGCTCTGAAAATTAGGACTCATTAACAACTAGCAAGGCTGCATTATGAGGAAAAAGCTCAGAATCAGAAGTCAGTAGATCCAAGTTGAACTCTAAATTAAACTGTGAAGTCTTGGGGCATGAATCAATTTCTGTGCACATCTGCCCATTTGTAAACAAGGACAGCGACTGCTACAATTACTTAGGAGGACCCTCATAAGAACATGACTATGCTTTTGAAAAATTATCATATAAATAAAATTACTGACATGCACAAAAATCAACTGAAATAGTTTACAAATTCACCCTTCATATCCGAAGACAGACCCTAACCTTTGCTCAAAAAGATTAATACCAATCCTTACAGAGTATCACCTAACCAGTCATTTCTTAGTCAATTCCAAGTTTGGACACACTGCTTGTGTCACACTGAGCCCCAAAGGGTCCTTAAGTATTTCTTTCACTAACCCTATATTATTACAAGTCAATTCACTTTATTACTTCTAGCTGGGCACCAAAACTTAAGGAAAAAATATGGAGAATTAACTTCCCAACACAGTTAAGGGGTGGCTAAGCAGCTTTAACACCTATTTCCCCCCAAATCTCTACCAGAATTCCCATCAACTTACTATCAAAGTAATATCAAACTATTTACTAAATAAATGCATCTTCAAAACAAGATTTCTAGCTTCCCTTGACCCCCTCAAATTACTGCTTCGAAGAAACTACTATACGAAAATTCTGGATCTGCCACTAACAATGGTATTTACCAATGCAAAAGCTGCTTCCTTTCTACCATTACAGAGAAGATAATTTAATATATTATCTCTATCCACTTAAAAAGATGACCCTAAACTAACCAGCATTTAGCAGAAATGAGCAGTAGGAAGGATAATGCTAGAGGAAGGAAAAAAAATAATTACTTTAAAACCCACGAGGGGAGTCTGGGTGGCTCAGTCAGTTAAGCATCCGGCTCTTGATCTCAGCTCAGGTCTTGATCTCAGGGTTGTGAGTTCAAGCCTGGCATTGGAGCCTACTTAAAACAAACAAACAACAAAAAAACCCCACTAAAGTCTGTAAACAACTGAAAAGAAAATACAGTTTTGCTGTTTATTATCTGCACTATTTTACAAAAGTAAGCAAGCAGAGAGACCTCAATAAAAGAGAAAGAGGAATTATCTAATTTTGATAATTACTACAAAGAAGGAGCATTACCTAGTAAGTCTTCTTTCTCAGAATTTCTAAATGGCTATAAATTAAAAAAAATCAGTATACACCCAGCACATACTTTGTCACATGAAAGCCAAAACTACTGTTATATACTTCTTAAGTAATTTAAAGTTAACTAATATGTCTAGAATTCTAGTAAAAAACATACCTGAAGACTTGTTGACTTTGGCTCCAGATGTCTTGGCCTGTCCAGTTTTGGCTAGTAAGAAAACATATCAATGACACATTACAAATAATATCATTTAGATTTAAGGAAGAGCTAACCTGGCAATGACTGAAAAAACACTGTAAAAAAACATCCTTATACTCATCTCTGTATGCTTGTGGAACTATATAGGTAAATTCTGAGACATGCAGTTGCTGAGACAAAAGGAAAAGATTTAAATTTTACCAATATTAAATCGTCCTACATGAAGACTGTACCAACTGATATTCCCATCAATAGCACATGACAGTGGGTCTTCCAGTTTCCACACACAGTAGATAAGGGACATTATTAATCAAACTGAGATGGACACTGTTAATTTTTATTTTTTAATCAGGAGTAAAACTGTGTTGATTTTCACATGTTTAATTCAACACTATATCTTTCTCTGTGATCTGCTATTCTTAATATCTGCCCATTTATCTTTTGGGTTGTTGAGGTTTCTCTTATTTATTAAGAGATTATATATTAAGAAAATTCATCTATATCACATAGATAACAATTTATTTAAAGTTATGAAAAATATTTATGTAAAAATACTTTTTATGTAATCAAGTATTTTCCTGATAGGGCAGGATACTCTCACTCTGCAATTAAAACCAAACCAAATTCTCCACATTTTCTTTCAATACTTTTAATTACCACCTTCTGTATCATGATCCATCTGTGATTTATTCTGCCATTAAAATGTTTTACAAAGTGACCAGGTAATTTAATGAATAATTGATCTTTTCCTTGCTAATTTAAAATATTACCATAATTATTTACTGATGTTCCATATGTTCTGGGAACTACCTCTGGACTCTCTCTCTCCTACTGATCCTTTGTCTGTTTGTGCAACACGTAACATGAACTATTTTGAATCTTTACTTCCATAATGTATTTTAATATCTGTTAGTGTTAGTCTGTCCTAACTACTCAATCTTACCGGCAGTTCTACTGGGTTCCTAGCATTTATTTTAATGTAAGAAAAAAAGGCACATTATAATGGTGAGAAGCTTTCTATCAAAGAATGAGCTGTTTTCTCCCATAGCATTACTTTATGCCTTGCAGTAGTATTTTTAAATTTTCTTTTCAGAGCTTTTACCCTTATTATTTTAAATGTAATATTTTATTACATTACATGTAAGTGGTTATTCTTTCTACATAACAAAACAGTTGAAACCCTATATTAATTTAGAAAATTAAGGTGGCTAATTAGGTTTAATAGCATTTCAGTAGACTCTCTTGGGTTTTCCATTATACATACACATTTGCAAATACTAATGTTGAGTCATACTTTCCAATTTTTATGCCTCTTGACTTGCACTGGCTAGTGGCTATTAGTTTCAGGACAATATTTATGTTCATTCACAGAACTGATGAGTATCCCTTCTTTTGTCCCTAACATTAATGTTAAGGAACACTTCTAATCTCATTAGTAAGCACATGCTGGCTTTTGACTTGATGTATGTATATGTTCATATGTATATAAGCAAAAGTATTTATAAATACATATAAACACACTATCATATTAAGGAAGTAGTTACCTACTTTAAGAATTTTTTTTTGATGCTAGGAATGGATGTTGAATTTTACCAAATATCCTCAGCATTTACCTTTCCTCTACTTAATATGGTGAACTGAATTTAAAAAATTTTCTATTGAAACACTTTTATATTTCTGATGTGATCTCTTTTTGGGCACAGCATTATTAACCACTTACTGTGCTCCCAGCTTCTATATGCTAAAATTTTACTTAAAAAATATTACACCAAAAAAAAATTTTTACATCAATATTTGTAAGTGAAATTGTTCTATAACTTTAATTTAACTACGACCACTTTATCAGCATTTCAAAACATTTAACTTTTTGAGATACCTGTAAATTCACAAGGCGTTGTAAGAAATAATCAGGAGAAGTCCCATACCCTTCACCCAGTTTCCCCTAATGGTAATATTTTGCGTAACTACATACTATGTTACAGACAGGAAACTGACATTAACACAATCTACCAACATTTCCACAGTTCTACCCACACTCATTAATGTATACTAAGTGCTATGAAATTTTTTCATATATGTGTAGAACGCTATGACCATCAATCACAGTACAGAATAGTTCCATCACAAGGATCCTTCCTCTACTTACAGCAACAGCCACCTGCCTCCCTCCTCTTCAACCCAACAACCACTATCTATTCTCTATCTCTATAACTTTATCATTTCAACAATGTTATATAAATGAAAGTTTTCATTTTTTTGAGATTTTTTTTCTTTTTTTTTTTAAAGATTTTATTTATTTATGTGACAGAGAGACAGCCAGCAAGAGAGGGAACACAGCAGGGGAGTGGGAGAGGAAGAAGCAGGCTCCCAGTGGAGGAGCCCGATGTGGGACTCGATCCCGGAACGCCAGGATCACGCCCTGAGCCAAAGGCAGACGCTTAACGACTGCGCTACCCAGCGCCCCTGAGATTTTTTTCATTCAGCATAATTCCTCTGCAATCCATCCAAGTGTTCCATCTATCAATAATTTGTTCCTTTTTATTGCCAACTAGTATTCCATGCTACAGATACATCACAGTTTAACCATTCACCCACTCAAGGACATGTGCCTTGTTCCCAGTTTTTGGCTACTGCAAAATAAAGATACTGCAAAATAAAGATGCAAAATATTCATGTACTGGTATTTGCGTGAATGGTTTTGTGTAAATGTAATTCATCTATCTAGGATAAATGCCCAAAGAGTGTAATTGCTGGGTCCTATGGTAAGCACATGCTTAGTTTTGTTGAAAAACTGCAATACTCAGGGTGCCTGGCTGGCTCAGTTGATACAGCATGCAGCTTTTGATCTTAAGGTTGATCACGTTGAGTTTATTTATTTAAGTAATCTCTACTACACCAGACCCACGTTGAGTGTAGTACAGATTACTTAAATAAATAAACTTAAAAAAAAAAAAAACCCAACCCTGCAATATTCTTTTCTGTACCATTTTAAATTCCCAACATCAACGTACAAGTTTCTGCATATCTTCAATAACATTTGGTGTTACTATTTTCTTAGTTTATCCTTTCTGATAGGCATACAGTGTCTGTCAGCATTCAATGTCCATATTAACCTGCTTTTTCCTGTTTCCCTTCTCTCCACCCCCTTTTTAAAGGAAATATTCCATTCCTCTGAATGCCATGGAATAGCTGAAATAGACTAGATTTACTACTTCCTTAAAAGTTTGGTGGAACTCGTATGTGGGAACTATGTGGGCAGAATGCTTTAATTGGGGGAAATAAAGGACTTAAAGAAAGTCACTTAAAAAATGTTTAATTCCAGTGTAGTTAACATACAATGTCATATTAGTTTCAGGTGTATGTATAATACAGAAGTTCCATATATTACTCAGTGCTCACCAAGATAAGTGTACTCTAATCCTCTTCACCTATTTCACCCATCCCCTCACAACAGCTCCCCTCTGGTAACCATCTGTTTGTTCTCTATAGTCAAGGGTCTGTTTTTTGGTTTGTCTCTCTTTTTTTCCATTTGTTCGTGTCTTGTTCCCTAAAAGTAAGTTATTTTCATCTGGGAATTGGAAAGTATAAAGAATAAGATACATTTACTTAAAAAAAAAAAAAGGAACCAATAAAATCTTATAGAAAAAAAATCATTAAATTAAGGATGACAAATCAGAAAATTCTGGCTACGTTTTCCCATGGGTTCAGTTAAAACAATACAAACTTAGTTTGAGCGCCCCCTGTATTCTTCCTCCTACAAATATTTATTCATTAACCCTTACACTACATTACATGTTAAGGGATGGAAAAATAAAACTACAAATATTCCCTTACCCAGCCAAGTGAAAGAGAGACTTACGAACAAACTACTAATACCAAATGACTCAATGTTCTCAGTATTACTAGAAAGGAAATGGGAGCTTCTAATTGCCTAGGTGAGTCAGGAAAGGTACCACAAAGAAATTACATCTGAGATGGGCCTTTAAAGCACAAACTAGAATTTGCTCCACCACCACCCCAAAAAAGGAGTCTTTTCTTTTTTTTTAAGATTTTATTTATTAATTTGACAGAGAGAGAGACAGCCAGTGAGAGAGGGAACACAAGCAGGGGGAGTGGGAGAGGAAGAAGCAGGCTCCTGGCAGAGAAGCCTGATGTGGGGCTCGATCCCAGAACGCTGGGATCACGTGCTGAGCCGAAGGCAGACGCTTAACGACTGCGCCACCCAGGCGCCCACAAAAAAGGAGTCTTAAATAACTTTCTATCTTCGGTACCTTGCACAAGGCCTGGCACCTACTAAGTAGGTTACTAAAGTAAACTGGAATTCAGACAATTCCAAACAAATGGACAGCATAAATAAAGGTGACAAGACATTAAAAAGTGATCTGGGACAAAGGGTAAATAAAGGGTCATTTATTCAATGCTAAGGAATTTGGACTTACTCCTGTGGGTCACTAAGAGTAGAATGATCAGATCTGCCTTAAAGAGATCTCAGAGCAACAGCATGAATAATGAAGCAGAGTGTGGAATAAAAATACCAGTGAGGAGGCTATCCTCAAAATTCAAATATGAATCAATTAGAACAGTTACAGGTGTGATGAAGCAAAGGCAAAAGACACAGCTTGAGGTAGATTTGAGAGAGAACTAGCTTGCATCAGCCAGTGGCTGGATGAAAAGAGGAAGGGTGTTATTTAAGTTTGAACTGGGTAAGACAGAAAAGAAAAGACAGGGAAAGGATTACTAACAATTTCTACATTGGGTGATGAGTGATGATTGTTAGGTAACGTAAGAAAATGAGAGGAGTAAACTTGAGGGAGTAGAGGTTTGTGTACGTATATGTCACTGGTCCTTAATGCTGTATGAAGATAAAATCAGGAAGAAAAGTATGACATAAGAGGAACAGACATTTAGGGAAACCATTTAGGGAAGATGAAAGAGCGATCAAAGGAGATTAAGAACAAGTTATTGTTCTCAGAGAGGTAGTTTAATATAGGTGAAAAGCTTTGAAATCACAGTTTTAGATCTGAATCCTTACTCTTAACCCAAGTAAGTCATTTAACCTTGAGTAAGTTATTAATCTCTGAATCTGTTTTCTCACCTATAAAATGAGAATGTGACTTGAAAGATTAAGGAAGATAACATAAATTGCCTAGTATTAGTGTAATCAATGGCAAGTTTCTTTCCCTTGTTTTCTGTCTTCTGGCATAGATTACGCCCCTTAGTAGACTCTTCTTTTTAACAAATCATTACCTTATTCTAAATAGTAAATTCAAAAACTCCAAACTAACCCTGGATATCCTTTACCCTGTCACAACACTTTTCATTTTATAAAACAAGTTATTTAGTATATATGATCTGTCACTTCAAGTTAGTATATAAGCTACTTGGAAATAGAGATCTTGCCTACTGGTTTACTGATGTATCCTAAAACTTTAAAAAAGTACATCCAATTATAAGTAGGTGCTCAGTATTCTTTCTTTTTAACTAGTGATGAGTAACGGTTCTAAAGTTTCCCTTTCTGATCAAATTATACTTTTGCTTCCTTCCTGTACTTCTCTTCATCCTTGCTGATTTGTGCTTATAACTAAAGTTCTCTTTAAAACTACCTAATTAGGGGCTCCTGAGTGCCTCAGTCGGTTATGCATATGACTCCTGGTTTCTACTCAGGTCGTGATCTCACCGTTCTGAGATTGAGCCCCACGCTGGGCTCCGTACTCTCAGTGTCGCGTCCGCTTCAGACTTTCTCCTCCTCCGCCCCTCCTTGTTCTTGCTTAGTTGTGGGTGCCCACGTGTATGCACACTCTCTCTCTCTCTCAAAAATAAATAAAAACTACCCTAATTAACTTATCACTGTTCAGACATTGCTGATCTCAAAAAAGATATCATGCACCCTTACCTTTCTCACCTGACACTTTCTCAATCCTATTTACTGGCTCCTGTCTTTCTACATTTCTATTAGAAGGGAGGACATACTTCGTTTGTAGCACTTCTCCCTCTACCCATTGCTTTTACTGTTAGGACCACTCCCAAAATTTAGACCTTAAACTTAACAAAAAATTTCTGAAGTATCCCACTGTCAACACGATGTGACTGGCTGATCTAAGGATATCTCCACTAGCTAAGTGTTTGATAGCTGAAATATATCAATGTTAAAATCTGAGTTTATGGTTTTTCTCAAAGAAATCGATGCATCTAAGTTTTCCTGTTACATATAATCAGTATCACCACACTCTTCTAGTGAAACCTACCTAGCCTGAAATCTAGAAAATTTTAAATTATTTTAATTTTATATTTTATCCACTAGAAAATTCTATAGAATCTATAGAATAAACGCTCAGATTTTACCATCTCACACCATTTTAATTAACATTTTTAATATCAGGTCCCTATTACCTTAAACTGAATCCCAACTTGTTTTCTCAATAGGGTTTTTCTTTTTCTTTTCTTTCTTTTTTTTTTTTGGTGCAAAAAGGTGGTTTTATGAAAGCATGGGGACAGGACCCATGCGCAGAAAGAGCTGCTTCAACAGGATTTTTAATCTCTCCATTTACCCAATCTATGTAAGAATCCTAAACAACTAGTGGTTCTTTATTCTCTATGGCAATTTCCCAGTCTGTACCATTACAGGTCTTACAAAAGAAAAATGGCAAGCATCTTAGCCAAGCTGCGTGAACAGTGGGTTAAACAAAGCTAAATAGGTTTCTTTACTGCAGGACTTCATAATGGGAATGTGTTCTGTGGATTTTTTTTTTTTAAGGAAAAAAAACAGAAGTTATAATACAAATCTGATCCAAAACATCTTCCAGGAATTGGTCTCTCACACACATATTTTGAGAAATGCTACTAATGAGGTCAAATTCAAAAACTTCCCAACATGATGCTTCAAGGACTTCTATAAAGTGATTCCCCAATTCTGTTACCTTTGTTGTATCACCTCCCTAACTAAAGTAATCATCTGCACCTCTCTATCCCACCTTTCCCATATACACACACACACATGTATGAATTTCTGAACAGAAATCCAGAACACACTATACACCTGTCTTTCTAAAAGAGAACACACAAAACAATCTAACTTTCTGAATATAGTTTATGTCTACTTCAGCTTTTCTGTTTCATCCTTCACTATCAAGCTATCTATTCTTAATAAACTCAAGAGTCTTTGTTTTGGCAATAACTTCTTTCCAACCCTTTGGAAAGAGAAAATTCAGTTTATTAAAATTGTACAGAAATTCACTTAGCTAGATTCATAATAAAGACCTGCAATGTTTTCCTGAGTATAAAGAAACAACTTTAACACGAGTGTAATAACATCGATTTCTGTTTGGTCTTTTTTGTTTACCTTTTGGCTCTCAGCAAACTTTCAAAATCAAAGGAGACTGAACAAGCAACCTTAACATGTTTTGTCTTGTATGTTTTGTCTTATTGGCAGGGGATGGAAGGAGGTATTACAAAATTAACCTAAATAGCTATTATCTATGGAACTATGATAGGTATTTTACATAAACTATCTCATTGAGTCTTCATGTATTAACTATTAACCACTAGCTTAATATGGGGGCCATTATGGGCCCCTTCTACTAAAGCACAGTAATGTTTTCCTAGCATCATCTTACAAGAAGTTTCTAGAAAACTGACAAAATATACTTATTTGGAGGAGTATTAAAAGTTACAACTTACTGGCAGAAGCTGAAGTCACAGTTTCAACAGCTTTGGAAGCATCTATATCTTTTCTATTTGAAAGAAGAAAAAATTAGGCCAAGATTGAAATTCTAAGTTCTAAAACTTCTAAAGATGCAAAGCTTAAAAAAGTTTAGGGGCGCCTGGCTGGCTCAATAGGTAGGGCATGCGACTCCTCATCTCAGGGTCATGAGTTCAAGCCCCATGCTGGCATAGAACGTACTTAATTAAAATTAAAAAAATAACATTTAATGTAATTCAATTTGAACGATGTACCATTTAAACTGGAGTCAGGATTATAAAATATATTTAAAATATAGTTGTATGAAAATTTTTTTTTCTTTCTGTTTTATTTTTTATTTTTTTATTTTTTTAAAGATTTTATTCATTTATGTGACAGAGAGACAGCCAGCGAGAGAGGGAACACAGCAGGGGGAGTGGGAGAGGAAGAAGCAGGCTCCCAGCGGAGGAGCCCGATGTGGGACTCGATCCCGGAACGCCAGGATCACGCCCTGAGCCGAAGGCAGACGCTTTAACGACTGCGCTACCCAGGCGCCCCAGTTGTATGAAAATTTTAAAATTTTAATTCATATGCACATTCATTCTCACATATGAAATCATGTAATTACTTACTTTAAAGCAGCTGCTTTCTTTGAATCTGAGATCTTCTTCTTCATCTCTTTGTTCTATGAAAGAAAAAGATTTTGAAAAAGAAAATCTTAGTTTCTTCCCCCATTATAAAGGGCACTTTAGAAAATACAAGCATAAAGAAATACAACGAAAAACATTATTATGAAATTCAGATCAATTTAACATATATTTACTGATTGTTCATCAATTGTCAAGCACAATTTTAGGCACTGGAGAGGAGTAGTAAATAAAACAAAGTCCCTACTCTCAAACGAGTTTAACTTCAAGGGGGGGTAAGGAGAGAAAGACCACAAGGAAATTAAAAATACATACATATTATGCCTGTTAGGAACAAGTGCTGTGGAAAAAGTAATAGAGAAAGGAAACAAGTGCTTTTGTTGGGGAAGGAGGAGCAACTTTCAGTAAATTATACAAGTCTCAATGAAAAGGTGATATATAAGCAAACACCTAAAAGAGGTAAGAGAGCAAGCCATTCCCTGTGTTGACAGCATTCCAGACAGAAGGAACAGCAACTGTAAAAGACTTTTGAGATCCATGTCTATTAGCTTGTTTAAGAAGTACAAAGGATGAGGGGTGCCTGGGTGGCGCAGTCGTTAAGCGTCTGCCTTTGGCTCAGGGCGTGATCCCGGCGTTCTGGGATTGAGCCCCACATCAGGCTCCTCCGCTATGAGCTTGCTTCTTTCTCTCCCACTCCCCCTGCTTGTGTTCCCTCTCTCGCTGGCTGTCTCTATCTCTGTCAAATAAATAAATAAAATCTTTAAAAAAAAAAAAAAGTATAAAGGATGCTTGGGGTTGGAAATAGAGGAGAGAAAGAAGTATCTGGTGGTTTGGAGGTAGAGTGTGGGTGGAATGTGTGGTGTAAACTCGTAAGCCATTTTGAATACTGGTTTTTCCTCTGAGTATGATGAAAGGTTCTGAGTCTAGGTATGGCAAGATCAATCTGCTTCTATGTTGAGAAGAGGTCAAGGTGAATGAAAAGGCAAGGAAAGGAGGACAACCTCTATTGTCATGATGTTACTGTAGTAACAAAGCAAAAGATGGTGGCACATTGGACCAGGGTGATAGCAATTAAGATACTGAAATGTCACAGTATTAGTTGAAATATTTTTGTAAGACACTGATAAGAAAATGTAGATCAATAGTAAAAGATGGAATTATTGAATTACAAAGAATTGATCCTTCTTCCATTCAACCTTGAGAATGTGTTGCTCTGCTACCTAAGACTAGACTATTCCTTTTCATACTTACACTGTTTCTGCCTGAATCACAAGACTGCCCCTGCATAACTATAAAATTTAAAATCTTCAACAGTATTAAAGTGGTGTCATCTTTCTGGAATTTCAGTTATATGCAGATTGGGTCTCCTGAATATATCCACCATGTCTTTCCTCTTCATCACTAATAGACTATAAGTTCCAAAAGTGAGAGCACATCTGTCTTGTTCATCACTCTTCTGCAGATACCACAATGCCTGACATAACAGATTTTTAAGAAAGTTTTTCAATTAAAATGACATTCAACTCTCATCTGATGAATTCTGATTATATCTTTGGTTTTATTTCCTTGTTACTCATTAGATTTTTCTATAATGTGCAAACCACTGATAACTGTTTCCCAGCATTGTTTTTCATTTCCATGAAATCTTCTTGGATCTTAGCTGACTGCCTACTCTGGATTTTAGATATAATGTTGCCATGAATCTTGCTGAAAATACTAAATTAAAATTTGGAAGTGTTGTTTTCGTTTTGTTTCTGTAGAGTTGAGCTGCAGCACTATTTCATAGTTGCAATGGAAAATCTGATACTTTTTTGTAGATCAAGTGTTCCTGCTCCATTAAAGAAAATTTTGGGAGTATGGACTACTGTTCTTTTGTGGGGGAAAAAAAAAAAATGCTTGCTTTCATCAGATTCTTTGTAGTGGTGGTGGTGAAGGTAGCTCAAAAATGGCTTAAGAATCAGTATTAAGAACTGAAGTCTACACTGGCTTGTAATTAAAGACAAGGTAACTGAGTTAAGAGCTATGCAGATTCATATTTTAATTATTCAGGTTTAAATACAGGGATGTGGGCAATTCTCACCTTTCCCGTAGCATTTCTTTATCGATTTGAAGAAGTAGCCAAATGGAGAAAATATTCTTTGAATCAAACCCAGAGTCAAAGGCAGTCCTAATATGAAATATCAAATGTGGGCAGAAACCTTTGTCTTGGTTAAGATCTGAACCACGAAAGTTACAGCACTGCCCTTCTTCCTAGTTTGGGCTCCTAGCCTATTTTTGGCTTGCTCTGGCAAGGAAACTTGATGTCTTCCCCCATAATAAGAGGCTAAGAAGGTTATCTATACACTTCCAATCTCAAACAGCCATGGCTGGAGTTCTCTATGGGGTCTCCTTCAGTCAGTCCCTAGGAAGGCTGCTCGATTACCACAGGAGTCATGAGTTAGCCCCATCCAAACTATATTTAGTTGAAGAATATCAATATTTTTGATATATAGATCGCATGTTTTCTGGTTTATAGAGCTGATAGCTTTCCCTATTCATTACTATGAAAATCAGAATAGTAAATATGGTTGAGCTCTTCTTGGACTTCTGTTGCTACCTTATCAACCTTATTAAAATGCTATGGAAGAGAAGTATTTTAATCTTACTGAAATATTCTAATAACCTAGATATATCCTTATTCACCCATTTTCCCAGATTAAACTTTTCAGTATTAAAGAAGACTTTCTCCCCAGTTCCCAAAATTTAATGATCAGCCAGATCTCACTTGAGAGTAACTGGTTTAAGCTATTTCTCCCTCCTATCTCAAGTTTACTAATCTACCTGAAATCATTACTATCATTACAGTAAGCTGGCTGGCTAGATGAGTCTTCTAAATGGACTTCAGTGGGTTTTTTTCTCTTCTCTCCTTTAATAATCTGCTAAACTTACTTTCTTTGCCTTCTTCAGTCATTTGCCTAATTCACTCTGCAGAACACTCCCAAATGAATCTACCTAATCTATCCATTTTGTGTCATAGCTCTGTTCAAAACCTTGAATAACACTTAACTGTCTACAGGAAAAAGTGTATATTCTTAAATTATACCTTCAATTCTTGCTGCTCCCTAACCTCCTCTGCAACTAGAGAAGGTTATGTGTCACTGTTCTGGTAAGTCAAACGCAGGTAGAAGTTGCTGAGGAACTCATTCTTCCACAAAAAATAAATAAATAAATAAAAATCAAAAACCCTCTTTTGCTTTTGATTTTTATTCCTTTATTTCTTTCTTTCTGCTTGGAAGATAAAAATGATGCCAGAAGGTACAGCAACCATCTTACAACTGAGGGTGAAAAGTACATGCTAAAGGTGGTGAATCAGAAAAACAAAAAGCCTGGGTTCCTGATGGTATTATGGAGCTGCTGCACCAGCCATGGACCACCTACCTACAGATTTTCTGTTATGAGAGAAATAAACCTCTTATTTCTTTCATAAACCACTGGTGAAGTTTTCTGGTAGTTGAAAATATAAGAAATCCTAAGTGATAAAATTGTTAATAACTAGGGTTACCATAAAATTCATTATTCAAATCAGGACAATGGAAATAAATAGATGGCAGGCAGCAGATGTCACCTAGGATCATGGGTTACCCTAGCAGTAACTAACCAGAAAACATAAAGGAAATAAAAAATACAGATCCTTTACGGAACAGCAATTTAAGTAATATTTATGATATATACAAATAAATATATAAGTGAGAAATAAACTTAACATCCCCTCCAAAATGTACAGTATGGAAACATTACAAAAGAACACTACAAAAAAACACTAGGTGAAGTCTAAATAAATGAGGACAAGCCCTGTTTCTGAACAGAAAGTATTATAAATCATCAATACAAATTCAATACAATATTAAACCCAATGAGATTTTTCAGAGAACTTAAACGGGTTCTAAAACCAATAGCAGGACAAAATGTTCAAGATTAACCAAAATAAGTTTTTTTTTAAATATTTTATCTATTTATTTATTTTAGAGGGACAGAGAGAGGGAGAGGGAGAATGCATGCATCTGTGAGCAGGAAAGCATGAGCAGGAGGAGGAGCAGAGAGGGATGGAGAGTGAGAGGGAGGGGGAAGGAATTCCAAGCAGACTTCATGCTAAGCATGGAGCCCAACGTGGAGCCTGATCTCAGGACTGAGCTCGATCTCAGGACTGAGATCAGAACCTGAGCCAAAACCGAGAGTCAGATGCTTAACCAACTGAGCCACCCAAATACCCCAAATAAATTTTATTTTTTCAAAATACAAAGAAAAAGGATTCTACTAGAAAGACAGGCAATTATGTAAACTTACAGTAACCGTTATAGTAACTGAAATCACACAGTATTGTAACAGAAATAAACAGACTGACCTAACAATAGTCTGATAGAGATCTATATGTGTAGGGTAATTTATACACATAAAGATAGTTTTGAAATCAATGAGGAAGAACCAATTAGGTATAAATGGTGTTGGGCTAGTTGGTTATCCATTTTGGAAATAGTACTGATCCCAATAACACATTAACCACAATTTACAGATTAAAATAGTAACAGAATCATATCTTTTTGCCACTGGTATAGAGAAGGTCTTCTAAAACAAGACAAAAGAGAAAAAAGCAGAAGCCATTAAGAAGAGGAAAAAATCAACTTGAGTACACTGAAATTAAAAACTTTATATATGGATATACATATAAAACAACATACTGGAAGAAAATACTTCTCATAAGTAATACAAAATCATGAACACCTTCAAATGAAGTTTTTTAAAAAAGGCAAACAGCCCAATAGAAAGATGGGAAAAGGGATACACAACTCATTAAGATAGTAACAGCTATTATACTAAGATACTGAAGTTTAATAATAATCAAGAAAATGCAATTAAAGCTCAATCGCATATTTTACATACTGCATTTTAAAACTGCAAATATTAAGATGTTGAAGATAATACAGAAACACTAGTACTCTTATTATCATCAGACTGTAAATTATTATAGCTACTTAACAGGAGATCTGATATTACTGTATATCCTATTACCCAGCAATTCCACTATAGATACCACCTTAAAAACAGCACCATAAATGCATAAGAAAGGCCTGTAAAAAGCCATATACAAGGAAGTTAACATAAAGTCCTATTATAATAGTGAAAAATTAGAAATAACCCAAGTACCAAATCCATGAGGAGCTGGTAAAATAACTGGTTTTTCATACAAAGTGATACCACACAGAAGTTAGGAAGAACGAGGAAAATCCGTATGTACAAACATGGTTAGATCTCCAAATCAAATTGCTGATTGAAAAATGTGTATTACAAAGCCCCTTTAAAGTAGACATTCTTCAGCAAATATAATAATTACATGAAAAGAACACTCATACACAAAGTAAAACTTACTAAATATTTTTAAGTACTCCTATAGACATTACCAATAAATATGTAAACTAAAGCATAAAAAAATGATCTAGAAAAACTAAATTCATAAACTAATATTTCTAAGGAAGCAAAAGGCCCAAAAGAATATATATACTCTATAATTCTGTTTATTTAAAAGTTCAAAACAGGCAAAACTCAACTATGGTATTAGAAATCAAGTTAGGGGTTACTTTTGGACAAAAGGAAGGGTATAAGGATTCGGTAGAAGTATGCAAAAGGGGCTTCCAGGATGTTGTTAACGTTAGTTTGTGACTTAGGTAGGCTTCAGAGATGTTTGCTAATTTTGTTAAGTATTTTCTCCTCGTTTATTGCTTGACATTTAACACTATTTAATAGTGCTATTTCTGTAGATATAAAGTTGTTAATTTCAATGTATTTCAATCCATACACATATAATCTATTGAGTGAACATTTATGTTCTATGCATTTTTCTGTACGTATCATACTTTAAAAAGTCAAACTTAAACATGTATGATCTAAATCCAGTTTACCTGTGATTTTTTCTTTCCTGGAACACATACTTTCACACTTTTCCCTTTTATCAGAAGAGGAGTTGTTTCAATGTACTTCATGACTGCAGTAACCGCCTCTCTAAATTCCATTTCCAAGTAAGCCTAAATAAAATGTATCAAATTATTAGTCAAAAATCTAATTCAAAATTCTCTGCATGACTTAGTACTTTTTGTGGAACATAAAACCAGGAAATTACCTAAAGTCCTGGTTGCTTTTACCTCTTTTTGTTTTGCTAAAGTGTCATTTGATCTCCAGGGTGTTTTCACACATGAAATGGACATTTAACCTTGTAGAATTTCTTTTTTTCTTTTTTTTTTTTAAAGATTTTATTTATTTATTCGACAGAGATAGAGACAGCCAGCGAGAGAGGGAACACAAGCAGGGGGAGTGGGAGAGGAAGAAGCAGGCTCATAGCGGAGGAGCCCAATGTGGGGCTCGATCCCAAAGCGCCGGGATCACGCCCTGAGCCGAAGGCAGACGCGAAACTGCTGTGCCACCCAGGCGCCCCAACCTTGTAGAATTTCTATACCATTACCAAGATAAGAAGAGGGGTCTATGGCAGGCTCATGGAACAATGAGAAATAGGAAGGCAGGGTTCATGGAATAAATGGAGAAAAGGCAGGATCTTGCCTAGCTGCTGTTAAGTCTGACATTTTTAAGGCTTCTTGCAATAAAGAACACTACCAACTATGTTCCCCCGTTTTGTCTCACAATTTTATCTTCTGCTTAGTCTGGGGTTGTTCATAATTTTGATGAACTTTACCGTGTGAGTTATAGGACTATAACCCATATGTGAAAAATACTGTACAACAAAATCATTTTTTAGTACAATCTTACCAGTGTGCTAAAGAAATGGAAAGCAAACTATAACCTGCCACCTGTTTTTGCAAATGGTTTTATTGAACACAGCCATACCCATTCGTTTGTATATTATTTATGGCTGTTTTTGTACTAGAAGAGCAGAATTGAATAGCTGCAATCCTATGGTATACAAAGCCTAAAATATTTACTATCTGGCCCTTTACAGAAAAAGTATGCCAACCCCTGTTTTAAAAGATATAAAATGGTATTTGGGGACCTTGTTCACTGGAATCCAAGCATTTACATTAACTCTCAATTAACAATTATATATGTAGTAAAAAGTTGCTAAAAGATCTTTACAAAGTAATAATCTGAGTTTATAATTAAGTAATTGTGTATCTATTTTTAGAACAGAGTGAATGACTCACTTCTTTTCTATAAGGAACAACAAGGACATCATTAACTTTCCCAAACGGTTGAAATATTTTTCTAATATCTTCTTCAGTACAGCCATCCTCTGGTAATTCAGATATAAGAAGAACTGACCCATAATGCGAAGACTGGTCTTTCCGAAGCTATTTTTGAATGAAAGAAAATTAAAAACAAACCGAATTAAGCCATGAAGTACAATAATAATTCCCAATATAAAATCTTCTACCATTAACCTAAGTCCTTTAAACAGACTTTTCTAAATATTTTAGCACAATTAAAAAAAATTTTTTAAATGCTGAAGTAGTAAAAGATACATTTTATAATTTACCACTCAACCCTAACAGTGATCAGAGCTTACAGGTAACACAATCACAGATGCTCTTTTTGGTTTAGAAGCATTTTGTAACAAACAAGACCTATGGAATGGTCCACAACTACAGAAGAATATTTTTCTACGTAAAACTACATGGCCCATCACTAATAAAAATAAAAGTATAGCTTTGTGTACTTTGTGTTTTAACAGTTGAAATGATACAGGTATAACATTTTAAAAGACTCATATATAATATGTATAAAATCTGAATACCCTGTGATATCAAATTTATCACCTATATTAAAAACTCAAAAAAAAGTTCCACTGCCACCATCTAGAAGTCTTGAAACAAAATGAAAAGAGTATTACAGATTAATTTTTTAAAAGCCTCTTCAAAATTTTCCTTGTATTTAAATTTATTCCTAACACTCTTCAAAATTGTGTAATTACAGGTTGATTATTTTAAGTGTATCCTTCTAAATACAAACTCTTTAAAGGCAAGGATTTATACTTATTGAAAATATTCAGACAATGTTAAGAGTAATGGATACCTAAATACCTGAAGACTTGGTAATATTACATTAAACATTTGATAATCTGCCCTAACATTGGCAATTACTCTAATGTTCTCAGGATGCTTTACATACTATTTACTGTAATAGTAATGTAATTAACATATACAATAAAACAATATCTCAGTATTTTAACTAGCAGGTTACAGTCAAAATACACCAATAAATCAGTACCAGAAAATAGGCTATTCTACACTCTATGGACAACAGAGTATCTGTCTTCTGAACTGTACTGCAAAAAAGTAAAAAATAGATTAAAAATGGTCAATTCTCAGTAGAGACTCACTTTTACAGCTTACAGACAAAAATTACAAGAACACCTGCTGGTGATTACATTCACTTCCCCCACCAGATAGCAAAACTCATCACAACTACCTGCCTGTGGGGTTAGCCAAAAACACCAAACCATCAAAATGTTCACTTTTGATACATCAAATGCCAAACCTCTAGGATTTGTAAGCTACAAGATTTTGAATTAATGGACTTTTACTAAATTCATAAGTACAACCAATAAAATATCCATATCAACATAATTTTACGAGTCATGATTTCAAATTTTTAAAATATGAAAATAAAAAATTCAAACAACTTTTTTGTATCATAATGACACATGTATGTACACACTTACACTAACAAATTAAAGAACTACTGACCTTACGCTGGAGAGAAACAGCTTTTTCAGACACTGGCTTACATTCTGGTAAGGTGTCATCTTCAATATTCTTGGCTTTGTAACGAGCAGAATGTCCCCCCAAATTTGCATCACTCTTTGTAGGGTTTGTAGATTTAACTGATGGCTTTGATCCACTGCCAGCTTTAGGCTTTTGTGCTGGTGAGTGTCCTTTATCAACTATTTCAAGATGTTTCTGTTTATTGAATTCTGACCCATGTCCAGATCGTTGTACTATATCTTCTAATGCTTTTTTTTTATCTAGTAAAAAGGACATAAATGCAACTTCAACTGAAAAGAACTTAAGGTGAAAACCATCACATTATTTAAAGAAGAGTAACTCCTCAACTGCCCAAATATTTATCACACAGAGCCACTGTGACACCAGACAGAAATCAAATATATCCAAAACAATTCTCAGTCTTTAAATCTTCACTTATGAGCTTATCTTACACCAGTGGTGCTCAAACTTTTGATTTCAGTATCCATCTTCACTCTTAAAAACTGAGGGCTCCAAGGAGTTTTTGTGTTTAATTTATTAGTATCTACCATAAGAAACTGAAATCGAATTTTTTTAAATATTTACTAATGCATTTAATAATAAACTCCTGTGTTACAATAACATTTTTAGGAAAAACAACTTTAATTCCCCAAACAAACAGAAAATTAGTTAAATGAGTAGCACCACTGTGTACCTTCCCAAACACTTTCATGTTGGGCTTAAAACTTGAATTCTCAGATCTGCTTCTGCATCCAATCTGATGGATACGTTGTTTTGGTTGAAATGTATAAAGGAAATTCAGCTTCACAGACATATAGTTGGAAAAGGGAAAACCTCAGAGACCTCTAAAAAGATCTCAGAGGACACATATATGAGCTATGTCTAGAAATGTCACTAAACCAATATTAAGACACAGGTTGAAAATATGAGAAATTTCAAAAATCTTTTAGAGTAATTCATGGGCAAACTAAGATCTTGGCATATCAGTGGTTTTTACATTTCATTTTGGGTAGACAGATACACTCTTCCACATTTCTTCTGATAGTTAATAAAAGGAAGAAGAATGGACTAGGTTGGGATGTGCGCCAATTTCACAAAGACATTCTAAAATATAATAAAAAAGAATATTTCATTTCTCTCTTATTAAAAAAGCTAAGGCAAATAGTTCAAAATGTCAATTTTTGTTAAATCTTGATGGTAGTATATAAGTCATGATTTCAAACTTATTAAAAATATAGAACTTAGGGGCGCCTGGGTGGCACAGTCATTACAGGGCGTGATCCCAGGGTCCTGGGATCGAGCGCCGCATCGAGCTCCCTGCTCAGCGGGAAGCCTGCTTCTTCCTCTCCCACTCCCCCTGCTTGTTCCCTCTCTCGCTGTCTGTCTCTCTCTTCTGTCAAATACATAAATAAAATCTTAAAAAAATAGAACTTAAAAATTCAAACAAAAAAAGCCTAAAAAATTTAGTCAAAATAAGTGAATTTATTATGTTGTATTATATATTATAGTATATATTATTATTCATAACCATAAGTGTACCTGATGATCTCATTGATCTCCGTGATATCTTTTCAGGACTAACTGATCGAAAACATTTTGGACTACCTCTAAATGGATTTCTCATTCGATACGGTGAACGGGATCTGGATCTGTATCTAGAAATGAAACGATGGCAAATTTTTGGACTTCGACTTCTTGGTCTGTATATATAGCGTATTGGGCTTCGAGATCGACGGAATCTGTGACTAGAGCTTGATCTCCTAGAACGTCTAGGACTGGGGGAATGAGAACGTCTTCTTGGAGTTTCATTTTCTTTTCTATTGCCTTCATTTCTATAAAGTATGGGGGGGAATCAAAAGATTCAGCAATTTAATGTAAATTTAAGTCATATTAAGTTAAATGACAGAGTTCCTTCTTAACAACAGACTATAAACAAAACCAAACTCTGATACCATATATTTATTTAAAACAAAAACCTATTTGTTATGACGCAATTCACCCTCACAGATAAATAAGAAGCAATCAGAACAGATGCTCGGCCCTCTAATTGCTTGGATCTCTGTTTTGCTAATATACAGAAGAATATCCTCCGGCAATTTCTTGGGTTTTTTCCTGTGCCATTTTATAGCTAACTATATATTGAAAGTATTAAGTTATATAAAGAATTTAAGAAATGATTTATATAAATTTTTTTCAACTTTTTTTTTTCCTGAGAGATTATGCTATATACAAATATTTCTTTGACTGCTGTACTTGTATATACAAACATTAAACAGGGACCTCCTAGGGAATATAAAGCTTAATAAAACCATTCCCAGGGGCGCTTGGGTGGCTCAGTCGTTATGCATCTGCCTTCGGCTCAGGTCACGATCCCAGCGTTCTGGGATCGAGCCCCACATCGGGCTCCCTGCTCAGTGGGAAGCCTGCTTCTCCCTCTCCCACTCCCCCTGCTTGTGTTCCTTCTCTCACTGCCTCTCTGTCAAATAAATAAATAAATAAAATCTTTAAAAAAACAAAACAAAACAAAACCATTCCCAGCCTTCAAGGCATTTATAACGGAAGACCCCACACACAAAACAATAACAAAAGCATTAAGTATTTTCAGAAAAGACTAAAAAAAATAGAAGTTCACAGAGGCAAGCTATCACATTTAAGCTGGGATAATTAAAGAAAGATTCATAAAGATTGTTGCATTTGTTTGATGTTTAAAAGTAAAATGATCAGGGGCGCCTGGGTGGCTCAGTTGTTAAGCATCTGCCTTTGGCTCAGGGCATGATCCCAGGGTCCTGGGTCCAAGCCCCGCATCGGGCTCCCTGCTCCACTGGGAGCCTGCTTCTTCCTCTCCCACTCCCCCTGCTTGTGTTCCCTCTCTCGCTGGCTGTCTCTCTCTGTCAAATAAATAAATAAAATCTTAAAAAAAAAAAAAAAAGTAAAATGATCAAAACAGGAACTCAATTAAAAACAACACCTTTTTTAAAAAAAGAACCTGTTTACTTTTAAAAGAAAAATCAAGCCTCAACAATACCACTATTCAAAAGAATTACCTTCTTGATGGGAGGATCTCAGGATTCCAATCAGGATACCTATTTTGAGAATGAACAGTATTAATGAACAGTTAAAATGAGACTATATGTCTCAATCTTTCCCTGCAATGTATCAGGAGGACTGTTCAAAGCCTAAGTTTACATAGTAATTTATTAGTATATTAAAATATGAACATTTTCTTGAAAGTATGATTTGAGTGTCTAATCCAATAAATAATCAAAGCATTATTCAGTAGGCAACTCAAGGAAAAGAAACACACTCCCAATACATTAAAGACTTCAAAGTTTATTTAAGTAAAATAGGCAATACACATACAAGTGTTAAGATGTACAGAATAGATACATGACACAAATTTAGGTAAGGGTTAAAAGACAAAGACAGTTCACGTGCTTTGCAGAACTCCAGGGGGCCCCACTCTACAGAATACAACATGTATGGTGCCCTTTACACTGTACCAAGCAGCCCTCGAAGATACACATCTGGTGGAAGAATCAGGGGAGAATTTGCAGAAAAGGCCACTTTTCAGGTAGCCCTTAAAAAGGTCTACCAATAGGCATGGTAGGTTTCATGCAGTGGCCATACCTAGAAGAATTTAGAGGCAAAACAAGTGTTCTATTCCAGGAACTGGTCTGGCTGTGGCATGGAAATGATGAAAAGGAATTATGAGGGGGGAAAACCTGGAAAGGCAGCTCAGAGTTCCACAAGGAACTTGTGAAGGTCCTTGAAATCACGTAAGGAGGTTGCACATAGGTAAAAGGCAACAGGGAACCAATAAACATTTCTGAAGTGAAGAGAACAAAGGAATATTTTCAGTTCAGTTGGAAACAAATATCTGGAATTATGGGGAAAGATGAGGACTGAGATATTTAAAAAATAGGCATGCAGAAGCCACAGGTATAGTACAAAGATTGTGTAAGACTAACACAGAATATAGTTTGTAGGGAAAAAAAGGGCCGAGGACAGAATTTATTCACACCAACACCAAAGACTAAAGCAGACAAAGACAAACCAATAAGAGATTCAGTAGTAATCATGGACAGAAAAAGTACACGGAAGAGTAACATCACAGAAGCCTACAAAAAAGACATCTTCCTCAACTTTTCTAGAGAATCTGGACTCTAACGGTTAATTGGGGGGCTCCTGGGCAGCTTGGTTGGTTAAGTGTCCAACTCTTGATTTCAGCTCAGGTCATAATCTCGGGGTCGTGACTCCTGATTTGGGAGTGTGGTTGGGGGGTTAGCAGGGATTCAATGGGGTTATAACAGATAACCACTGTAGAAACAGTTACTTATTCTTAGGAGATAGAGGTTGAATTTAGGAGTAAAGTTATCATGTTTGCAATTTATTTTCAAATAGTTCAAAAAAGTTTAATAAAAATATAAAACAGATGTGGCAAATGGTAATAATTGGTGAATAAAGATGAATAGATGAATGTTTACTATCCCTTCAACTTTTGCAGCTTAAAAACTTTTCAGAATAATCTGTTGAACAGAAAAAGGGGAAAAAGAGTAAAGATCCATGGGCTAGACAGACTAGTTATAACTATTTGCTGTGGGATAGCAGGGAAGTTGACTCTCTATGCATCAGTTTACTCACTGGTAAAATCACAAATAATCATTATACATACATCTCACAAGGCTGCCTTAAAAATTAAATTATGTAAAAGACTTATAATTATGCCCAACATACAACAAGAATATAGCTATTATTATTTATTTTTAATACTAAAATTCTGATGTACTGTATCTTTTCTCAGGTTAACCAACTACTCCTGTACCATAATCCAGAAAGATCCAACAAAGACAAAGACAGGGAAGAGATAATCAGCCTTAAGAAAAGGAGTAAGAACCTAAATATACATCAGCAGGTGAATAACTAAATACATTAAGGTACAGAAACAAAAAGAAACACAATGTAGCTTAAAAAAACAAAGAATGGAACAGCATATATTTTGCCATGGAATAATCCCAAGCACCAAATCAAATCTATTTTTTTGTCATTATTTTTTTGCAATACAGAGAAAGCCAAGAAGGAATTATTCAAGAGCACACAACCTGAAAAAAGTAAATATGCAGGCTAGAGTAATAAAGTGACAGGCACAGAAAGCACTTTAAAATCAGGGCCTAAGTGCATGAAAAAAAAAAAAAAAAGGCTAGCTACACAGAAGGCTTTAATAGGCATATGTGCCATTTGCTCTAGTAAATTAATGGCAGTGTATGTAGCTAGAATCTTCTTATTAACATGAATGCCTACCTACAGCAAATGACTCACTACCACTTAAATCCCTCACCTTCATAAAAATTAGACCTCCTACTGGGTATCTGTGAGAAAATTTGTGGCTTAGGAGAGATTTTCCATTTACAGTGGCAGCTAGGCCTATCTAATTCTAATTCAGATAACAAATTATCTCCTATGTTTGTCTGCACAGCATTTACACAGGGAAGAAACTCTATCTCTACTCATAGTCTATATGACTCAGGTAGGGCTTATCATCACACTCAACAGCAGGAGTGGGCAAATGACACATTGGGTAGAGTACCCAATTCTCACAACTATTATAACTGATTTCAAGACAGACAACTAACTCAAAGTGGACCAATAAAGAGTCAAACCTTGGACTTATATAGGAGTTATGAGGAAAGAGGGTTTTTTGAGGGTTTTTTTGTTATGTTTGTTTCAAACTCCTGGAATTACTAACTACACAGTTCATTTAAGTCCAGAATTATGGGGGTCATTTTGCTTCGTGGAGAAGTGTACCTGGGATCTCATGAGGCCAAAGCAGAAGAGAATAGAACAGCCAAGAAACAATTTCTGACTACTCTGATTTTTGTTTCAGAATCCAATTCAGCTGTTCCTAAAACTAGAATCACTTCTTATGCTTCCCAGTTAAACAAACTAATAAATTCCCTTACTTTAAAAACGACTTTGGAGTACCTGGCTGGTGCAGTCGCTTAAGCGTCAGACTCTTGGTTTCAGCTCGGGTCGTGATCTCAGGGTCATGAGATGGAGCCCTGCATCGAGCTCCATGCTCAGTGTAAAGTCTGGTCAAGATTCTCTCCCTTCCTTTTCCCTCCCTCTCCACTCCACGATCTGCTCCTCTCCCTGCTCAAGGTCCTACCCGCCCTTGCTGGTTCTCTCTAAAATAAATAAAATAATTAAATCTTAAAAAAATAAAAATAAAAACTACTTTGAATTCAAAGTTTATCACTTATGACTGGAAGAGTCCTGAATAATCTCAAAAAAATTTGGTAACGTTTTCATAAAAAACAAAACCAAAACCCAAAACAGCTGTGACAAAATCATCTGCCCCAAAACGTGTTACTATTATCAGTCTAGTGATCGGTAACTTGACACACAACTATATCATCATATTTAATGATGTTTAATGATGTTTGTTACTCCAAGGGATATATGAGTTTCCTGTTGAAGTCACACTTTTCACCTTCATAGGTGTCTGTCTTAAAAAAGCAAAAGGTCGAGGAACTGAAGAACCAATACTGAGGAACCAACACAATCTAGCTTGTTTATCTCCCACTTAAGGTTTATTCCTTTATTTTTTTTCTTTAAGATTTATCTATTTATTTGTGAGAGAGAGAGAGAGAGAGCGCACACACACGTGAGCAAGCAACCAGCGGAAGGAGCAGAAGGGGAGGGAAAAGGAGGGGGGGGAAGAATCCCAAGCAGACTCCGCACTGAGCCAGCCACAGGGCTCAAGCTCACGACCTGAGCCAAAACCAAGAGGCGCTTAACCGACTGAACCACCCAGGTGCCCCTAAGGTTTATTCTTAAAATAGGTTCTAAACCAGAGGAGAGCTTTACTCCTGAAATTAAATACTGGTGTTTGGTTTGGGGTTTTAGTTATTTTAGTTATTTATCCTTTGGGAAAGTGGGGCAGACAGGAGAAGGGAAGACTATCTACTCTAAAACAGATAAACCATTGCAAGGAAAGCAAGCCGGCAAGGAATGAACCCATGATATTAAAAGTCTATCTACCGGGAATAATTAGGAGAGAGTCAAAGAAAAGATCATATTTAATTCTCTCCTTTTGGAAAAAGATAATATATCCTTTATAAAATATTTCAAATAGGTAATAACGTTTTAAAAATATTTTTCTCTAAAGTACCACACTAAACAGTCATATCTGAACATTAACTATTTCATAAATTCGCTACCTAAAAAAAGGAAAAACTTGTTCTTACTGTTGACGTAACTGGCGGCAACTCTCAATATGAGTAGATGTATTTTGATGCTGAATCCAATCCTATTGTAAAAGGAGAAAAGTGCTGAAATTAGAATATTCCTCACATTGACTAATGAAATTAGGCTTTTAAGAATGACACAGGATAATTTTTTTCCAAAAATTAACAAATTTAGTTATAAGAAACATTTGATTACTCAATAATATTTCACAAAAATAAAGCACCTTCAAACAAAGGTACTTAATACCAGACCTTATTGATGCCATTTTGAAACCTTTTAGTATACAAAACATTTAAAAAAATCATACCATGGAACTCATTTGAAATCAAATATATATTTAAACTTGGAAAAAACAAAAGCACTGATCAGAAATAATTCATCTTACATATAAAAATACTCCAGAAAACACCAAAAACTCTATAAATAAAACAGTATCTGAAATGGCATCTTCAAAATATAGTGTCAGTTACTTATATCTCTAAATTCAAGCTAACAACATCAATAACAAAAAATCCTACCTCTTAGGCCAGTACCATTCCAAACAAGGTACCCACTATATTGACAAAGGATAAGATTAGTAAAAATATGAAAAACTGCTGACTAAATCTAATTTATTTTCAGTACTTAAGGGAAAGTAACACCATTTCAAAGACACAATATCCCTAACACAGAGTTTTACATTGAACAAAATGGTTTTTTAATACATTACTTCATTTACAAATCTGCCCTGAAATTACATTCTGTACCCATAGTTCTTGGCAGATACATCTGATTAAAATTTTCAAAAAAGACAACATACAGTTTTCAAAGATACAGTCCCCCAAGTGAAACAGTTAAAAGCAACATGTATTATTACTCAATGTTTTATTGTTTCTCCAGCATTTGGATAGGTAAAAAACTTACTCAACAGTTCTATATTTTAAAATGTTCCTTGAGGAAAATGTTATTCATTTCCATCTCAAAAACATTTTAGTATGTCATTGCTACAAACTAGAAGTTTCCACAGTTAAAACCACAGTTGACACTAATTTTGGAATCCGCCTTGTCAAGAACTATCTGAAGACAAGTGCATTCTATTTGCAATACTCAGCAACAGGTTATGAAAAACCCTAAACTATTTCATTAAGCCATGGAACTGACTGTGGACTGCAAAAAAATGTTTGCATATCCCGCTCAATGCTACATATAGAAAGGTAGAAGAGATTGGCAGTTAAGAGTCTCTAGTACTGCTGAACCCATGTCTTTGACATTAACTGAACATTGTTTACATAAAACAGACACACTGGCAAATAGTGGATTGGGCATGATTTATTTAGACCATAAAGCATTTTATTTGAGTAAGTTGCTATCATTTAAAAATCCAGTGATTTTACCCCCAAATCCAAACTTCCAGCTTTTCTTGAAAAAACAATACCGGACATGTATTCTGTATAGCAACTATCAGCTGATGCTGACAGCTGCCCTATTTAAGGCATACTCTCCAGTTCTACACATATATTCATATATATATATATATATACACATACATACATATATATATATATATATATATTTATGTAAAAACACATACACACACACACACACTACTATTTAACAGGCCCACTTTCACTCACTGGTATTATTTGATTTAAGCTCAGTAAATATACCTATGCCACCCCAATTTCTAGACTCTCTAGTAACAGTATCCAGATTAGATAATAAGGGTCCAAAAGCAGTACTGCCTCTCCAGAGAAAAAGTGATAATTACCTACTAAGCTGGAAATGCCGTAGACTTGAGTAGGCCCAGAATCAAACTATGAAAATACCTACCCATGTAAGAGTTTACCCTATCCTCCAACTACTCAAAAATCTTTTATGTCAATTAATATTTTCTCAAACTGAATTATTTCAGTCAGAAAGACAGCTTCTAAGCTGAGGACAGCCAAAAAGACGTAACTTCTAAACCGAGCACAGCTCCTCCTCTGACATCTGAATCCCAATTTAGAAAAGAAATACATTTCACATTCTACTGTTGCTTTTGGCAGGCTATAGTTTTAAAGATTCAGCGATGGAGAACGTACTTGTCAAATGTCACTTAGCAAAAAAAAAAAATTGCAACTGGTAATTTACACTTATTGGCTATATTATTTACAAGGTCATACATATGCACATTTACAAGGCAGCAAGATATATTACACAGAAACAAAAGGTAGTTTGTACCATCTAAGTCCATGTTCACAAATCCCTATCATGTAGTCATCCAGTAGTAAAGAATTCATTAGTTAGATCCATCATGCTGTTCTGTTAAAAAAAAAGGTGTTTTTTGTTTTAAATGGCAATCTCTGCGAACTCTAATGAATCACTAATGATTTCTTTTTCTAGTTTTACTTTTATCATATTAACCCAGACTTTCACCATCTTACACTTGAAGGAACTAGGGAAGTCTCATATGCAGTGCCCTACCATATCTCTTCTCTTTCCTATTCACCCTGAATACATCTGCCAGATTTATCTCCCTAAATACACTTTGAACATGTCACTTCACATACCAAAACTTTAATTAGCTTCCTAATGCCTCTCACCTCAAGTCTAAACTCCTTAAGCTAAGCTTTTGAAGGCCCTTGGTACCTATTGTTACTGCTGACATCTGAAATGTCATCCTTCCACCCGTAGGTATATCTGAAGCCTACTCATTATTTAAGACCCATATTTAACCAACTCCATGAAGTCTTCCCTCCCAAATCCTTCCAGGCCAGACTCGATACAGTTAGTCACTGTCACTTAATCTCATCCAACTAGTCTTTTGATGTCAGCAAGTATATTTATACTTTTTTTTTTTTGCGTTCTCTTTTTGTTTTATCTGTGTGAGATGATGATGGTAACTACACTTACTATAAAAAATATGGAACATATCACGAATTCACATGTCATCCTTGCACATGCGCCATGCTAATCTTTTCTGTATTAATTCAATTTTAGTATAAGTGCTGCCAAAGTGAGCATTATTTATACTTTTTAATTATATGCTGCTAAATACACATTAGGTGTTGATAAACTGATAAAGCTGACCTCAATGGATATAAGCCTGAAGTCAAGATTGAAATATTAAATCTCTCTCCCCACAGCACACCCAAACAAGTTAATTGCAATCACTGAACCATTTGATGTCCTCGAATTTTTTAAATTCCTTAGGTGTGTCATTTTTCCTCTTCAGTGAGGCTGCCCAGCATCTAATATAGCCATGTATGAAACTGGTAATCAGTAAATACCTACTGAATAAACATATACCTTTTCCAGTCTAAGAAATAAAAACTTAAAGTTCTTTTAAGATACCTTTCTTGGATTCATCATAACTAAATAAAAGTTCAAATGGAATACAGAGAGCCTATTACTCAATTCAGAACTCAGGCCAGCGCTACTTAAAGATTAAGTGCTATGAATTATTCTGAGATTTTTCAAGACTTGACTACCTCCCTTGATAGGGAAGGCAACTATTATTTCATTAGAACTCAACAAATTTGGCTAAAATGAGGAGGAATACTGCTTTCCTTTGCTAGAGTTAGCAAAAGCATCAGCTGAAATCTGGTGAGTGGATAATACAAAGACAATAAATGGGCAGCACTGCAAGAAGGAAAAAAAAAAGAGAATTAAACACCTATTGGTTTTTAAGCCTATTCAAAGTATATAACCAATGATCGAAGCTTATTCCATGGGAAGTACATTCCTTCCTGACCACTTATAATATAAATCTACAAATCACATTAGTGAACAGAAATAAAAGTGGTTTCCAAATATACATTAAGTAAATAAAACATACTGGGAAATTCCTACACAAATCCACCCACGATTACAGCTGACCCTTGAACAACACTGGTTTGAAGTGCACGGGTCCACTTACACACAAACTTTTATTACAGTACACATAAATACATTTTCTCATGATTTTCTTAACATTTTCTTTTCTCAAGCTTACTTTATTATAAGAATACACCATACAATACTATTAACATATAAAATGTATTAACCAACTATTTATATTGTTGGTAAGGCTTCCGCAGTCAACAGGCTAGTAGTTTTTAAGGAGTCAACTTGGACTTTCAACTGCAGGATTTGGCACCCCCAAACCCCAAGCTGTTCAAGAGTCAACTGTACTATCTAAGAGTACGTTCTATGTTACTCTTCAGCACCTCTATAAAATACTTTCTTCTAATTATACTGACCACAGAGGTACTAATGCCTTTTTTTATTTTTTTAAGATTTTTCTCTCTAAATTTCTACCATTTTACACTATTCTCTGAGCTGACAGCTGACCCCAAAATAATTACTCTTGACTCAATTTTGTTATGGATTAAGTTATTTAGGAAGCTCCTTCTCATCAAACACTAAAAATCCTAGTGTAGCTAGAGTCAGAAAATATTTAAGTCAACATTAACTGTCTTTTAGCCAAGACACGAAGATACATGCAAGGCTACAACATACTCTCTCTTAAAGTGTACAGTACAAATATTTTATTCCAACTTTTTATATTTGTATAGTAACAGATTTATTTAAAGTTGACTCATGTGATTGTTTTATAAGTCCACAGTTTGTCTTATAAATTTTATGTTGCATGAATTTTCTGAGAGAACTAATCAAAAGTTCAAAGTACATGGACAAACTATGTTGTATGCCCAGTCACAGGAATACAGAAAGCCTAACACTCAAGTCAGTATTTAGGCCAGGACTACTTAGATTACAACTAAGTGGTGATGTTGCAATCACAAATAATTTCTGCCATTTCCTCAACGCCTAGTTAACACAAGCATAATATGAAAATTTAGAGGAAATCTGGGCCCTGAGTATCATTATACAGTGATCTTTAAAAACACTCACCTTCAAATGACTACATTCTACGTTACACAGAGAACACAAATGTGGAAATATTCTTGGAGATGCTGCATAATAATCATTCATCATAGAGGGAGTTGGAAGTCTCTTCATCTTCTGGGCATCAGCATGTGAAAACTTTGGTAACCATGATGCTTTCACAATCCCAAAGGGCGACTGAATGGGAATGTCAGCCTCTGACTGGTAATTCTTTTTACTTCCTCCTGATCCATGTACATTAGATGAATTAATCACAGGTTCATGTGGGATCCGCTCCTGCTGGCTTACAGCTGAAATTAATTCTGATGAAAAAGGCTGCTGGTTCATAGATGGAGGAATAAGAGACTGATTCATTGTCTGGTTAACTGTTTGGCTAATGGATTGACTGACGGATTTTACAGGTTCAAGGACTGACTGTCCTCCTGAAATGTGTAAGCCTGACATCTTAGTTCCACTCTCAACTGGGAAAAAGGACTGATTATTAGAGGACTCACTGGGGAAGTCCATCTGTCGAAACACATCTTCAACAGGAAACATAGAATTACATATCACATTTGGAGTGGGAACAGATGCAGAAATGCTCTGCTGTGACCGAAATTCATTCTTGACCTCATCTGTTGGAATTTCAGGATCATAAATACGTACTTCAAGTGGATCTTCTGTGTAGCCATATTTGCTTGCATGCCCATAATCAATCACATTACTCGAAACTGCCTCATTACCAAGCGTTTCTTTATTTCTGCTCTGAGAAGGTATACTGGGTAATCGGCGCCCCATTTTTCGCATTCTTATATCCCTCAAAATTAACGGCATATTTTCAGGAGTTAGCTGTTCATCAGGATAGCGACTGAGTTCTTCTAAGTCTTCATTAGATAATCCAAAACTTGCTAAGATACTTGAGGCACTCTCTTTTGTATAGCGACTCTGCACTTGAGGACTCTGCTCTGTAACCTGTGTTATAGAACTCTGTTTCACTCCCACTGATGCAGATATATGAGGCTCATCATCCCACCGGCTGCCATGAGGCTTCCCCTTCTTTTGTTGTGCTTCATGAAAATCCAATTTTTCTTTGGTCAATCTTGGATCAGTTCGGTGTTGAGTTACCTGAACATTCATTCTCTGTGGTCCCATGTTCTGATAAGATTCATGGCCAGTAAATCTGTGTGGAATTCCACGGGCTCTCCCTGCTGGGTAAAATCTTGGAAGACCCATGGATCCAGGCCTCATAAATGGTCCTGGAGGCCTCATCCCAGAAGGGTTAGGTGCTCGTGGCCTCTGAAGTGGAAAGTTTCCTCGAGGATTAAACCTGGGTCTCGACATGGCTATTTTCAAGAAAGCCTGATTTAATAAAGTATAAGGTGGTGTTGAACTATGTGAGGCAACGGCATTCAGCTGCTGAAGCGCCAACTGAGTCTTAATCTGAGCAAAGTGCAAAGGAGATGGGCCCAACAGAAGTGGGTTTGCAATGCCCAGGTTCAAGGAATTCACAAGTGGTGCGAAATTTTCCAAGAATAACACAAAGCTGAAAGTTAAAACACAAATATTAGATCATTTTAACTCAAAACTACTTCATGAAGTGGGTTCTACAGCCAGTGTAAAACATTCTGAAATAAAGCCATGAAACCATCCTCCATTTCATATACTTCTAGAGTGTTTACGAGAATTGTTAACTTTCCCAAAAACGTTCTCTTCTTTTCTTTCCTGAATCCAGAACACAAACCCCAAACCTCAAGCCAGAGTTCATGTACAAAGTGTTGCATTGGGTGCTGTCCTAGGTGCTGAGCGGTAATTATAAATCCTTTTAAATAATCTTGAAAAACACTGGGGATTTATTTCACGCTTTGTTACTGGAAAAAAAGATGAAGGCATTAAAATACTTAGAAACAGACATACACTTAATATGTATGTTATGTACAAACCATTAAAACAGAAACGGTAAGACTAAAATTTTACAAGACCCATTTCTCCAAGACACAGTCTTCCTTGGAATCACATCTCACAAATTCCAAATAGCAATTAGACTATTGTTAAATAAACTAGACTGTTGTTAAATAAATTTTAAGATGAAAATTTATCATCAATAACTTAACTAGAGTCTGACAAAAGAGTGTGCAGCAGCATGGAATTGATTATAACATACAACATAATATGTCGCACAACCACCAGTCACCTTTCTCTTGGATTGATTCCCTCCATAGTGTACAGGCAAATATATATCGACAATAACAATGACTAAGTTTATACTGCTCATGTGCCAGTGACTGTTCTAAGCACTTTACATGGATTGGTTTAATTCTCACAACAACCCCTTGAAATATTTAAGTTTTACAGACAAGGACACTAAGGCACAGAAGTTAAGTAAATTGCACAGATAATAAATGACTGGGCCAAGATTTGCACTCAAGGTAATTTAGCCCCATAACGAATTCTCTTAACCACTAACAGATGTAAGCAAGACTATTTTGCAGTTCCCAGATACTGTATTAAACTGGTTGCTGTCCAGCCATCAGAGCACAGCACAACTCATTCCAACCTGGGTCTCAGAAAAATAGTAGTTTAGCTATCATTCAGGACCAAGGTCAGCAACCACCGAACTTGACTTCCCTCTTCTAGTTTAAAACAAAACAAAACACAGACTATGCCTGTTTTCCATCAGGTCCCTACTTTTATACCTGACAAAAATGCGAGGTGGGAAACATGAGGTCTTGAGGCATCTACACCTACTATGAAAATCCACAGTACAGATGATATTTGACGATCATCACTTTCTGGTTCAAGCTACAACTTCATCCATACCTCAACTATACCCTTTTTAAATTTACACATAATGTTAGTGAAATGTTAATTTGGCTGAGAAGTGGGCTTTATCTGGTTAACACACTCCCTTCCAACCATCTCTTCCTATCAAAACAAACAAAATAACTTTGCCCTGGACCTGACTTACTTGATTTTACTCAATGGTCAGCCTCCATTAAACCTTTTTTGACCACCAAGGCCCGGTGAGTCTTTCAACAAACTTTATTTGTTCCTTGTACCATTTGGGATTCATACCTTTTACTACGATTTGTATTCATATGTGTCTTTTTTTAAACTATCTACTATCAATTAAAAGCATGTGTTTACTGCTGTATTATCTTAAGCATAAACTCTTCTCCTACTTAAAATACGCTTAAATATTTGTTAAGCTATTTGATCAAAATCAAAGTCATTATTAACATACATAATTAATTTTAAAATCATAATGAAACACAACACTACAATAAAAATTACACAAGCTTCTAATTCAACAGATATAAGCAGCAGACACAAGTTTAGCAAACTATGAAATGATACCCACATTCTCTGTTAATAATGTTCACTTATAACAAACTCCAGGTCTTTTTAAACAACAGTCATATGAAACTGTGTCTATTTTCTACAAAATTAAAATTTCCAAGAACAACTTTGTCTTATATAAGCAGTTTGTCATCTAGTTACTCAAACTCTTTCAGCACCATTTTCCTTAACTGGTGAAGACTCCCACAACATTAGGAACACAAACTCTCCCAAATACTGTTTCTCCTCCATAAGGAAATAAAAAAGAACAGATTTCAGTCAGTCATCTAATTACCACATGGAATTGTGAACAAGTATCATTTACAGGTATCTACGTCTTAAGTTCTTTAAAGGCAAAAACTTATCTACATATTTCCTAATGTGTCTAGCACAGCCTTACACTGATATGTGTACATATATATGTTTATAGAATGAAAGACAGCAGTCCTTCATGAACTGTATTCTGCAGAAATTACTATCCTGTATGACTGTAGGTCTTCCACAAACAAGTTCCCCGGTCAAGAAAGTCTAAAATGCATGCACTAGATACCCTTCTTAGAAAGACATGATGCCAATGTACATTAAAGGCTCTATGATACCACTGTTTATCAAGAAACTTTTTCATTTTGTGTTTCCTAAACTTGAGTTTTCTTTATGCTTATACCCAGAGGTGATACTTGAAATATTTAGTAATTGGTAAAGCACAAGCAATGAACAATTAGAACAGTAACTTGTGACTTACAGTGTGCAACCAGGGTCCTGAGCCCTTCCTTCCTCTATCCCCTTAAGCTTTTAGTTGCTGGGGGAGAGGGGGACAGTCCTCAGGGAGGGACTAAAAGATTGGGGAAAGTGAAGGTCCACCCTTGGAGAGAAAGCTACTTAATCAGGGCAGAATTATTTCCATGTTTCAACAAATGCCATTATCTGTATCAGTGTTGTAGTCATGAATATCAGTCCTGAAAGATTCAATATCCATAGAACAGTGTGGAATATAAATGAAGAGAAGAATTAAAAGGCCTTTCCCTAATCTAAATTTCAACTCTGAGTAAGCAGAGATTTGGCTTATTTGCATTTTTTAGGAGGTTTAAAACCCACACGTGCGCACACACACTAGAGGTCTTATGTGGTTAGTCCCAATGTGAAATTTAACATAATAAGGACACAGTAATAAGTTAACAGCAGTCCTGGCTCTCCCAAAGAGATTGTTCTCCATTCTCTCTTGGTAAGACAAGGGGCTTTTTTAGTCATACTTATTTATGAAACATTCAGATTCCAGGACCTGCTGCTGGCTAGAATTAAGAAAGTTTCTCTCCAGATATGCATATCCTGGCAAATCCGTCATTATAATTAAATGTCACTCTTTTAATATGTCACTTCAACTAACCTCCTTACTAAGAACAAGTTTAATCCTTCTGAACTTTAAGCCAACACTTCCAACTTTTATCCCAAGACTCCTTCTGAATTTAAGACCTATTCTAAGTATAGTGTTTCATTTTAGATTGCATTTAGTAACATTTTCAGACACTGACCCATTAATGTAAAACCATCAAATACCTTCTTATGCTACCATTATCATTTTCAATCCCGGTAGAAAAATTTCTTTTTTTTTTTTTTTTTAAGATTTTATTTATTTATTTGACAGAGAGACAGCCAGCGAGAGAGGGAACACAAGCAGGGGGAGTGGGAGAGGAAGAAGCAGGCTCATAGTGGAGGAGCCTGATGTGGAACTCGATCCCAGAACGCTGGGATCACGCCCTGAGCCGAAGGCAGACGCTTAACGACTGCGCCACCCAGGTGCCCCAGAAAATTTTCTGACAAAGTAGTTCATCAAAACAACATCACTAAAAGAGAAATTACGATGAATTCCTTTACTATACAAGTGCTCAGCTCTCTCCAGTTCTATTCCCACTACAATGACATGAATGTTAAATCAGAAGCATGAAACAATGTGGAGCATTGGTAAGAACTGACACAGACTATTTTAAAAATATAATAAAAAGTCTACCTACAATCCATATGCCAAATAACAGATCTTCAATGGTTAAAAAAATGTTGAGTAACCTTGTGGGTTTTTTGTAAATGAAATTTAAGGAGTACACCCATATTTCATTTGCATAACTGTCTTTATATTTTGTAAGTGTAAGCACATTTCCTAAATGATTAAAAAATCATTTTTTATGATCTTCTAATGATTTTTTAATCATTTAGGAAAGTTATAGTTTAATCTCTCTTAAAACTATCACTCACATTCACTGCAAACAAAATGTTTTGACTAAAAAGGTGCTGGTATTTATAGTTCAAGCTTTCTATTTGTATGGTATTACAAACTTCCCTTTTGCAATTATATAATTTTCCAGCCTCATTTCTTCAATTCTAATTTAAGGACAGGCAAGCCCCACCAATCAGCATCCTTTTCTTTGTTGCTTAACTTTTCTCCCCTTTGTTTAAACTTCAGCCCTAACAATAACGCCTCAGAGTACTACTACTCAATGCAAATGATAACCACTAGATGAAGCACAGGAATTTAGCACCTTCTCAACAGATTCAGAAGGAAAATTCCAAATCGACTATGAGCTCTTTCAAGATACCTAAAAAAAGATGCTAACTACTCCTAAAAACTTAAAGAAACTGTCTTCTTAGCATAAGTATGTCGGAATAACTTCAAACCCAAGCCTTATTCATCCACTTAACAAATACTTTAACAGTGCTGGTCTACATGGGGAAGTAGCAAGGCTATTAAGCCCAGAATAGATCCCTTCCTTTATAAAGCTAACACTCCAGTTCTTAAGATGGAGTTAGTGTCTCATAAGAATCAGAGAAACCAAAATGATAAAATATAGTTAAAAATCTGGATGTTTCCCTTTTCACACCTCTCCAATTAAGAGGGTTTGGAGAGACTGGAGATTGGTCGAATAAACTATGGTATACCGCATTTTGCAGCTGTAAAAAGGAATATTAAACATCCTTGGTAGGATATACCCTAAGGATAACAACTAGTACATAAAACCCTTCAAGTTGTTTTCATTTTTTTAAATTCACATATGGACAAAACAAAATGCTGATTAAAGATAAAATACCCATATAATAGAATTACGTAATAAATACGTAGTACTACCATCACATATGTCTAAAGTCAAGCTGGTTTCAGGGGCGCCTGGGTGGCACAGCGGTTAAGCGTCTGCCTTCGGCTCAGGGTGTGATCCCGGCATTATGGGATCGAGCCCCACATCAGGCTCCTCTGCTATGAGCCTGCCTCTTCCTCTCCCACTCCCCCGCTTGTGTTCCCTCTCTCGCTGGCTGTCTCTATCTCTGTCAAATAAATAAATAAAATCTTTAAAAAAAAAATAAAAATTAAAAAATAAAGTCAAGCTGGTTTCTAAACCACAAATAGCAAATGTAAGAGAATCCTTGTTCTCCAAATCTGCTACTACAAGAAACCCGAGGGGTTTCACCAAGAATGGCTTTCAGTGATATGACAGTAATTTGTAAATTTTGGCAATATCACAGAATCTATACAAAGTAACAAGTGATAGCCAGAACAAATGCCTGACACAGTAAATATAATCTTTATTGACCATAACTATTAGAGAATATGCCATTTTCTGGGTAACTGAGCTCTAGCCATAGAGGATGGTTCACCTAGAGCAATTTATGAAATCACTAAACTTTGAAAAACCTGAGTTAAGATCTGAGTTTTTCATTATTAAAACCCTGCTTTGAAAACAACTGCAACTAAATATTAATATTTTAAAATAAATTTTACTCCTGATTATATAAGTAACATATGCTTTTTATAGAAAATAAAAAATATTAAATTAAATCCTTACAATTAAAAAACCATGATCCTAGAATGAACTAGTATTTTGATATAACTTCTTTCAGGCTTGTGTATGTAAATACACACATGGATGAGAAGGGGAGAAAAATACACCAAACCTTACTGTATGAAATTAGAAATATACTATTTCCAGTTAACATTTTATTTTCCTATATTTAATATTTTCCAAAACCAGGGTATTTATTGGTCACGAAACATTCTGAACTCCTGAAAAAATTATATTACTGAGACAAGTAGCAGTTAACTCTTTCCTATGCCCTTTTAAGAACTGAAACATGCCACTCTGAAACAACAAATATTCAGTAAAATAACAAACATAAAAATTCTTTTAGAAACACTTAATAGAAACTGACCTTTTTGAGTCAGGCATGCAGAAATGGCTTGATGGACTAAAAAGATATTGAACTAGATCCCATGAAGTCTTTCTGAGATGTCCACTACCATGGAATATCAAAAACTGCCTGTTACTCTAATGTAATCTTTCAGAAGAAAGAGAATCCTTTATTTTCTTTATAGATACTGGTAAAGAAATTGGAAATCTAAAAGCATCATCAAAAATTAGTCAGCCTGATCATAATGGCTCCATTAGATTCATAATGGAAAAATTTATATCAAACCCCAAACATCAACTTTATAGTACTTCACAGTTTACAAAGCACTTTAACATTCATTATCTCACTGGAACCTCACAACAACCTGTGAGCAAGGGAATCCCAGTTTTTCCAGATTAAGTGAAGCCTCAGAGCTAAGATGCAAGATCATAACTAAAACCTGTAATTCCTCTGTATTTTTTCCATGCTATATTCTAGATATATAAAATGTAAATTTTATAGCTTTGCTTTTTCTCATTATAAAGTAATAATGTTCATTATCACCCCCCGCCAATAAAGAAAAATCACCCTCATGACACACCGAAGAGTTGTTTTCTATAATCTTAACATAAAGGGAAAACAACCATTGATTTTTCTAGATATATACCCACATGCCTCATTTGGTATCATCTTGTTAGAGTGTCTGTCTGACAACATATAAATCCACTTTCATACCTAAGAATACAGGTATTACACTGGTCAGTTAATATAAAGAGTACATATCTTTCTATGCTTTCCTCAGTTTAAACTCAATCTGCTCATCTTCTAGTATAGAGATGGATCCACTCACTCAGCCAACTCTTTTCTACCATTACTAGTGTCCTTTCATGTCTCACAAAAGGTAAGTCATAACTCTGAAGGTGCCACCAGCCACACTGATTAGAAGTTAAAATGCCAAAATGTGGTACCTCAAAGAAATTGTCAAAAAAACAGAAGAAAAAATAAGACAATTAGAAACATTATTTGGTATCATGGAGGGCATCACAAACTTCACTGTCACTTGAGCGGATTGATAAACATTATGATTCCATACATAAAAAAAAAAATGGAAGCTCAACTTACTAATGCACAATGCCAGGAACAGATCACCATGAGAACCATGCATTACCCATCTCATATAGCAATGATTTAATAGTTACTATTTCCAGGAAAACAATTTTTTGATAAACAGGATGAATATATTAATTACATGTACTTTTTTAAAAAGCAGTGCATACATAAATGGGTCTTGAGAGACCACACTGTATTCATAGTAAATAATGCCTCCCTGAGAAGTGCTTCGGTGAGCCTGCTTACCTTGCTATCCTCAATAAATGTAATGCATGAATCAGAGAGAAACCCCCTGATCCGAGATGGAATAAAGAAATCTTCCCTGGGATTGTTTTTAAAACTAGAAATGAGAAAAGTGGTGGGTGCTGATAAAACCCAAATGCTACTGATAGCATATTTACTGCCTGAGAAAGCACAAGCACTGAAACAAAATAAAGCCAACATAACAGAGGTCAGCAGGACTAAGAAGTAAATATAGTATCGAAGACATTCACTACCCAGACACAAATGTTCTGAGGCGTAACTGTATTCTTGCCTTCCCTGCCATTAGGTTGTTCACTTTCATGAAGCATACAGGCCAAAATACATCTGTCTCTGCCTAAAACGAGTTTCCAAAATCTTTGGTTAAGCATACCTAAATTATTTGGTCAAATTCCTTAAAATGCCAAATTCCTTAAAGTCTTCACAAAGCATAAAAAAGCATATATAGCACGTTACTTTTTTTTTTTTTTTTTGAGGCTTTTATTTATTTGACAGAGAGAGAATGAGATAGCACAAGCAAGGGGAATGGCAGAGGGAGGGAGAGGCAGGCTCCCCGCTGAGCAGGGAACCTGGAGGTGGGGGCTTGACCCCAGGAGTCCCGGATCATGACCTGAGCCGAAGACAGACACTTAATGGACTGAGCCACCTAGGCGCCCCAGCATGTTACATTTTGTATAAAAAAATTAAAGTAAGAAAATACATATATCTGCTTACAGTTACAAAAAGAAACACAGGTAGGATAACAGACAAAAAAAAGCTGATTACCTATCTGGGATACTGGATACAAAGGACTGAAAGAAAATGGGAATGATATTTCATGGAGTACATCTTATTATATAGTTTTAACTTTCAGGAGCATGTTAACAACCAACACTAGGATGGAAGAAGGTAAAAAATCTAAAACTGAAAGCGAACATTCATTTTTCAAATGCATACTATAACCCACTTAAAAAAATTAATGCAAATAATTTATAAACCCACTATTTGATTTATATATTCTCAGTTTTAGAGGAGCTAGGAAAAAGGGGAGAACTACAAATAAATTCTTATTCTTTTTAGTAGTTTGTTTTGGGGAGTTTTTTTGGTAATGATATGGGTGAAGCTATTCTTAAATTACTTTAGGTATGTTACAGGATTAAGCGAATAAGTAAATGTTTTGATAGTGCTGGGAACTAGGGCTTTCACTGTGCAAGGCAAGATATATAAATATGAAATGAGAAAAAGAAAAAACTGGATAGTAAAGTTATAAACCACTGAAAAAACCAAGAGCCTGTAACTCCACAGCAATCAGTCACTGCAAATGTAGAGGGACTGCTGACTTGAAAAATCATCATTTTGTAACCGTAATAATAAAGATTGGTTCAGACAAAAAATCATCTGTGCATGTTAAATCTAGAGGGAAATTTTAATAAGTAGGACATTTGCATAGTCTTAAAATGTCTCTCCACAAATTAGTTTCGGGGGTGGAGGGGGGAATCAAACATTTTGACCAAATATGTTATCAAACATAATATTATTCATAGCAGACAGATGGACATCATGCACCTCCAGATTTGATACCGTGGGGACCCAGCATCACTTACGTGATTTTTCTGGCCAGGGACACATAATCTGAATCTAATCAAGAGGAAACATCAGACAAATCCAAAATGAGAAATGTTCTACTACAAAAGAAAAGAAAGAAGTAAAAAGAACAGAGAAGAAAGAAAGGAGGCTGTATTTTTCAGAAATGTCAATTTCACAAAAGATAAAGAAAGGCTCCAGGAAATGTTCCAGAGTAAAAAAGACTAAAGGACATGACAATTAAATACAACTATTTGACTGTAGACTGATACTGTACTGGAAAAAAAAAAAAAAGACAACCATAAAGTGCTATAAAGAAGACTATTGGGTCAATTGACTAAATCAGAAAATGGTAGATTAAAGAATTTTACCAATGTTAAATTTACTAAGGTTGTTAACTATCTATGACTACAAAAGAAAATACCCTGTTCTTAGGAAATAAAATAAGGTTAAGTAGTACAATACTTACTCTCAAATAGTTCAGGAAAAAAAAAAAACCACATGTGTATATGAGTACAAGAAGAGAAGAGGGAAGGCAGGGAGAGACAGGGTATTCCTGTCGGAGATTTAATTCATTCAAAGGTTAATGACCCAACCTTTTCAGTCCAACACCAGACTAACTCCTTAATTATATACTAAAAAAAAAAAAAAAAAAATACTATAAGTATGGAAACAGGCAGAAAACATGCAACACAATAAAAGCATCAGCCCTAAACACATTTTTGTTTTTCTTCTTCTTCATCCTGTTCACTCCCTATTGACTATTAGTCAGCCCATTATGCAATTCATAATAATCTCATCTTTGGGGACATTTCAACTAATCTGATGATATCCACCCTGCTAGGAGGGGTGCCAGTGAATTACTTCATGCAAAATTGGTTAACTCCCGTAAGTAAAATTTAACACTAATGTAGCATAGTGTTTTTTAAGAACTTAGACCTTAAGTTCTGTATTGATTCTGGTCCTGCTGAGTGCTATAAATGTGACCCTCAGCAAGCTGGTTAACCCAAGCCTCAGTTTCATTATGTGAAAAATGGGAATAAAAACAATACCCACTTCAGAATGGCGATGTGACAATTAAAATTATATCTCCTGGCACCTGGGTGGCTCAGTCGGTTAAGCGACCAGTTCTTGGCTGGCTCTTGATTTAGGCTCAGGTCACGATCTCAGGAATAGAGCCCTGCTTCAGGCTCTGCACTCAGCATGGAGTCTGCTTGAGATTCTCTCCTGCTCCCTCTGCCCCTCCCCTCCTAAAATAAATAAATAAATCTTTAAATAAAAATTATACCTAACTCACAGTAGGTGCTCAGAAAGTGTTAAGATAGTAAACAAAATGCTTTACTTAAGAAGTAGGCAGATAGTTGTTTCTTTGAATAAGACTTGGGTAATTCCTGAAAATTTCAATATAGTAGTTGAGATTGAAATTAAATTAATATATGTATATACACACTAGGAGTGTGATATATGAGACACAATTGGGGAAATTTGAACACTGGCATTAAGGAATTATTATTTTAGGAGTGACAAGCATGTTTTTCTCTATTGTAAAGAAAAATTCTGAACTATAAATTGAATGACATGGGATTTGCTTAAAAATAATAGGGTCGAAGGTAGAGACACGACTGACCGTTAGCTTGCAATATTGAAGCTGGGTGATAGGTACACAGATGAATCATTACAAAATGCTCTCTGCTTTTGTATATGTTTAAAATTTTCCATAATAAAAAGTTTTCTAAAGAAATGAAGACATTCAAAAGAAAACAAAGTTGGCAACATTCCCTCAACAGCAGGACAACAGGGAGATTAGCTGAAAGTTTAATAAAATGAAGACTGTAGAAATAAGGCGTGTGTAAAACCTTAAAAGACTGGAACAATAATTATTTCGGTATTTAAGGGAGTCAAGAGTTGAAAACAATCCAAAATATATATGTGCCCAAGGTAACACAAAGAAAGTATCAAAATATGTGTACTTAAAACTCTCGTGTACTCCCTGAATTCTTTCCTCAGGACAAAACCCTTGCTCTTGACCCTCACTGACCATTATTATAGCTATGTTTTATTTCTACACCTCATCATCTTCCTTTCCATTATTCCTTTATCTTCCAAATAGCTGTTTTCATTTTCATTCTCAGCCACAAATTTCATACTACATCTATATCGAGTTGAAGTAATAAAAGAGCAAGTAATGCTGAATACAAAATGGGGCTTACTGGCTTCAGCCACAAACAGAATTACTTTCAAAATCTGAAGGAGGTCTAAACCACGATATGCCACCATTCAGTAGCTCCGCTTTCCTTGCAAAACAGCCCAAACAATGTTACTGGGTACCCATACAGGAAGCACTCATTCTTAGTATATAAAGCAATTTATAAAGAATTTGGACAGATTTATTCAAACTTTGACCAGTACACATTAAGTCATGGCAGAAAGAGCACAATTTGGACTCGGAGGGCTACGTTCTTACCCAGGCTCTGGTAACTACCAGCTGAGTTCATTCACTCAACTCATGCTCACTCAGGAGCATGGAATACGTACCAGGCACTGGGACAGATACAAAGATGAACATAACAATCATATAAATAAATGGTTACAATATATTTTGGTAAGTGCTACAAGAGAGACACATATAAAATTTATAAATAAACCAAATATTTTAATGAAATATTAGATGATTTTTAGCTCCAAAATTCTATCAATTTAATCAGAATTCCTTTAGGCTTCTTTTTAACTAAAAGGGAATATCCCAAGAGACAAACTATCAAAAGATGCTGCCTGAAACTTAAACATTTGTAATAAAAGTATCAGCTAATATTTATTAAGCACCTAGTATGTGCCAATGGATATTTATTGTCTCTCTCAATTCTCACAACAATCCCACGCAGGAAATAGTATTATCACCATTTTACCGATAAGGAAACAAAAGTTCAGAAAGACTAAAGTAACTTGCCCAAAATCTAAGACATACAGTAAGAAAAAAACAGACATTTGAATCCAAATCTTCTGATTCCAAAGCCTATTCTTTCACTAAACTATTTGTCTCGCATTTTCTTTCACTACATAAAAATTTCCAGAGATCACCTCCTTAAGAGCACCCAAGAGAAAAAATCTTTATGACAGCCATGAAGTACAAAGTGATCTCTGATTGTAGTAAGTCTTTTCTAAACACGAGTATCTGCTATGTACACCCTCCAAGACAAAAAAGATTACAAGACTAAAATATTACCAATATTCAGGGTAATAAATATGTGACATGAATAAATACATTCTGAAAACTAGTTAATAGAAACCAATGAGATTTTGTGATTTCTTCCAACTGTTTTATCTTTCCCCTTACCAGATAGCAACAACCAAGCAGGAAATGCCCCAGCATATTTACTGTATTAACATGTTGGATTGCACATAATTATTTAAAAGTGCATATTAGAGTATGGGGATACAAAATAAAACGTATATGAAATGTTGTCAAATTAAAAAAAAGAATGCAACATAAGCTAAGTCTAGAATGCCTAATAAAATTAAAGCTGCTAAAATAATACAAATTATGCATTTATTTTTCTGTATAAACCTCATTAATCATTTTTGGAAATTTATTTTTCCAATTTATCAATACCAACTGCAAATCTGAATCAACAAATATCCCCAATAAGTAAGTCAACCCTTTACAACAAATGAGGGGGGGCAAACAAAGAAATTTTTTTGTGCACAATTTCAAAGCCGGTTAGAAAAAGAATCTGAATCAACTTCAGTTGCCGGATCCTGGTAACTTTTAAGTTTTTCTTCAAAAAGCCTTCAGATTAAAATAGGTTTTTTTCCCCCAAATTTCTCCTTAGAGTAAATCTTATTAAGATTAAGAAAAATTAGCTAGAGGCAGCCGTCATTGTCTAGTTCAAAGATTTTGTACTAACAGAAGTCTCCTTCATTCGCAATTATCTCAAACAACAAAAGATCTGTTTCAAACGTCCTCAAGGATTTAACTGTGTGGTATACATTCTCCCCCCACCTTTAAGAGAACGGGGCTCAGCCTAGGAATCACACACAAACCACTAACGATCCGTATTCGCGACACCTCCGAGAAATGTGTAAATTAAGTATCAGCCGTTTATGAGTCCTCTGTATCCCGCAGAGAGGTGACATTTTCTTTGCTTTCAAGGCCGCAAAAGGCTGGCATAGGACACAGCGACCAGCAAAAGCCGCTAGATCTAACATCCCCCCCTTCACCCCAACTCCCCCTTCCCCAACCCCAAACACAAACATGCCCTTCTCTCCACGCTTTCTTGCACAACATCGCTCGCCACAGGGCTCAGCTCAAGCTCCACCGCCTCGATTCAAGGCCCGACGGGAAAGGTTACTCCCTCCTCGGTGCTCCCGCACCACCGCTTCCTCTGGCTGTCAGGCCTGGCGCGGCCTCGGCAGGCCCTGCGCCGATGGGGAAGGGGCCGCCACAGCGTTGCCAAAGGGCTGTTCTCATTCCTCGGCCCAATGCAACGGCGTCAGGCGGCTCTTCCTGAAGCAAGGTCCCAGCGCGGTTGCCCGACCTGGCCTTCCAGGGTAGCGAAGTGAACCGACGCGGTAACGGGGCAACCAAGCTTCCCTTCCCATCCCGGGGGTCCCCCAACCTCCTCCCGCCCCCGCCGCCTGCCCGCCGCCATTTTGTGCGCAGCCGCTGCGACACAGATACAATAGTCGGCCCGGACCGCGCAGGAAAAGCTCAAGACCCCCACGCTGTGGGCTCCCGCCTTCCAGCCCCCTACCCGCCACAAGGCAGCTGTCCTACCTATGCCTACCCGACTAACAGCCGGATCCCATTTGCGCCCCACACAGTTTAGCACTCAGCCTCCAGTCTCCAACGCCGAAGAAGCTACCGCCTCCAAAGAGCTGCACGCATGCGCGCCTGTCGAGCCTTTGCGAGCCCTCAGCTGCTCCGGGCGCCTGCGTACCGCCGGCACCGCGCTCGCCGGGAGGCACGAGAAAGGAACCAGAGGAGCTTGATTCCGAAAGGGGGCGCTCGCGCGCGTAGCGTTGCCGGGGCCCACGGTGTCCTCAGGCGCCCGTGTCCGTGCCTCTGTCTGCTCAGTACCTGTCCCAACCAAATCATGCGCAAACTTTAACACCTGTGTTGTCTCGCCTCCGTGAAGTCTTCCCTGACCATTTTTGCCTTCAATAATATCTCGCCCTGGATACCATATGCTTCGTATGATTAAGATTTTGCCTGCCTTTAAGCTCTCGCCTTATATCTGTTTTTGCATCCCTATAGCAATGATGCGATGTATATCACAGTCACTGAAAATGTCAGGAAATTAGAAGTCAGTTGAAGCTTATCAATCTAAAAGCTTAACAGTCTAAAAATCTTTTCATGTGTCATTTCACAATCAAAATATCTACCTGTATGGTGGATATTTATAACCTTCATTTTACTGATGAAAAACTTTGGGTTGGGAGAACTTGAGTAACTTAAGGTTACTCTACGACACCAACATAAAAGCTCAATCATTGGGCAAAATCTGGCAAAACTCACAAGTCTCGGCTATGGATATCACACAAGTCATAGACCCTAAGTCTCACGTATCAATTTTACCTAGACCCAAACAGATGTATATTTTTCTTTTCTTTTTTCTTTCTCTTTTTTCTTTTTCTTTCTCTTCCTTTCTTTCTTTCTTTTTCGCAGAGCTGTATTTCTTTTATTCACATTAAAATAAGCATAGAGGGGCACCTGGGTGGCACAGCGGTTAAGCGTCTGCCTTCGGCTCAGGGGGTGATCCCGGCGTTATGGGGTCGAGCCCCACATCAGGCTCCTCCACTGTGAGCCTGCTTCTTCCTCTCCCACTCCCCCTGCTGTGTTCCCTCTCTCACTGGCTGTCTCTATCTCTGTTAAATAAATAAATAAAATCTTAAAAAAAAAAAAGTTCCTTTTAAAAAAAATAAATAAAATAAAATAAGCATAGAAAAACAAAAATCTTTTTATAAAATATATCTTACCAGATTTTCATTTCAAACTAAAAATCCTGCAGAGGAAACAAACCAAATATAACAAAGAAAAAGCCAACAAACCAACTTCACATAACCAATGTTAAAGCTTGAAGTGTTTCCTTCCATACATTTCTATATATTCATACTAACATACACAAATATGTTATTTGCACGCAATGGGAAATGTTTTTGCTTTTTTGACAAAAACTTACACATTAGCCTGCTATTTCCTTTTCTGATTACTGACATTTCTCCAAGTAAACCATATAGATCCCTTTTTTAAATAGTTGTACAATATTCATAGCATGGCTCCATGATCAATTATTCAACCTGTTGTTGACACTGAAGTTGTTTTCAGTCTTTTTGATACTATAAACATTGCTCATAAATAAACAGCCTTATCAACTGATTTTTTTTATTTCTGAAGGCCTAGAATACCAAGAGTTAGAGTTCTACATTAAAGATATATATATATGTAGATATGTATATGTAGATAGATTTAATTCTACTAGATATTGTCAGAATCCTTTTCGAAAAGTTTATCCAAATTCCCACTTCCACTAAATGCATAGGAGAATGATCATTTCTCCACAACCTCACTTCTTTCTCTAAACTCTGAAATGACTTAAATATCATTGGACATGTCTGTTCTTTAAAAGTTGGTATAACTAGGGGCACCTGGCTGACTCAAGTCAGTAGAGAATGTGACTCTTGATCTCAAGGTCATGAGTTTGAGCCCCACACTGGGAGCAGGGTTTACTTAATTTAAAAAACAAAACTGGGTGCCTGAGTGGCTCAGTCAGTTAAGCGTCTGCCTTCAGCTCAGGTCATGATCCCAGGGTCCTGGGATCAAGTCCCGCATCAGGCTTTCTGCTCCTTGGGAGTCTGCTTCTCCCTCTACCCCTCCCTCCTGCTCATGATCCTTCTCTCTCTCTCTCTCTCTCTCTCTCTGAAATAAATAAATAAAATCTTCTTTTAAATTAAAAAAAATTAAAATTAAAAAATAAAAATTTAAGTTGGTATAATTAACCTTTGAAATATCTCCCCTGGTGCTTTTTCTAGGGATGGCTCTTGAACAACTTTCTCTAGATGTTTTTATGATATATAATTTGATTAGAATTTCTCTCTCTTCCCTGCAATCATTTTTGTAATTTAATTCTCCTCAAAAACATCCATTTCATCTGGGTTGATTTATTTACTTATTTGAGAGAGAGCAAGAGCATGGGGAGAAGGAGCAGCAGGAGAGGGAGAGTCCCAAGCAGACTCTGCACAGAGCGCGGAGCCCCATGTGGGGGTAAATCTGTGACCGTGAGATCACGACCATGAGATCACGACCCCGAGATCACAACCCGAGCTGAAACCAAGAGTCAGATGCTCAATTGACTGCACCACCCAAGCACCACTCATCTGGGTTTTCCAATTCATTTCCCTAGAGTTGGGCAAACTAACCTCATAAATTCCCTTTTCTTTTATGTTGTCCCCCTACATGGTTTTATTTCTACAGCACTTCTCACCTTCTAAGATACCATATAATTTATTTCTTATTGTTTCTTCTCTATGTCTCTCTACTAGAACATAAGCTCCATGATGTTAGGGATTTTGCCTCTTCTCTTCACTGCTTTATCTCTAATACCTAGAATGATACTTGGCACAGAGTAGGAAAATCAGTGTATATTTTATCAAAAAAATTAATGACCCTGATGGGTAAAAAAATGTGTGTGCATGTGTGTATGAAATTGTTGAGCCTCCTTTCATATCTACTGGCCATGTGCATTTCCTCCTTCAAAAAATCTTTTTAATATATTTTGCTTATATTTCTAATAAGCAGAATGTCTCTTTCTTGTTAGGAGATAATTCTTAGTATATAACAAATATTAATCCTTTGTCAAGTATGTTGCAATTGGTTTCTCCCCACTCATATTTTCTCTCTAAGTGTCTTTTGCCATTATAAATTTTAAATGTAATCACATTTGTCAGTCTTTTCCCTTATGACTTCTGAGTGTTCTTTTTGTCTAAGAAGCCTCACACCACCCCCAAGAAGCATACACACCTAGGCATTATACAAAAATCCTCCTAAACTTGATAAATTTTTGTTTACGATTTCATAATTATTTTTTTTACAATCAGACATGTTCAATCTAAAATTTATTCTTGGGGCGCCTGGCTGGCTCAGTTGTTAAGTGTCTGCCTTCGGCTCAGGGCGTGATCCCAGGGTCCTGGAATCGAGCCCCACATTGGGTTCCCTGCTCTGCTGGGAGCCTGCTTCTTCCTCTCCCACTCCCCCTGCTTGTGTTCCCTCTCTCGCTGGCTGTCTCTCTCTCTCTCTCTGTCAAATAAATAAATAAAATCTTTTAAAAAATTAAATAAAATTTATTCTTGGGGTGCCTGGCTGGCTCAGTTGGAAGAGCGGGGGACTCTTGATTTCAGGGTCATGATTTCAAGACCCACACTGGGTGTACAGACGACTTCAATGAATACATAAGTAAATAAACTTATATAAAATAAAATGTATTCTCTTTGTGATATGAAGTAAAGATCTAACTTCGTTTTCTTCCAAGTATATTAAATTAATCACGAAGTTTCCACGTACTAAAACAACCATGCTTTCCCACCCTTCATTGAAATAGTCCTTCCCTTTAAAACACAAACAACAAAGAAATAAATTCCCATACATAAAATGGATTTATGGACCTTCTAGTCTGTCTTACTTATCTACTTGTCTACCTATGGGCCAATACCATTTGTTCATTTATTAACTGACCCACTAAAACTCATTTGAGGGCCTGCTTCTAGGAACTCCTCTGGCATGGAAGAGTCAGTGGCAAACCAGAAGGCAACACTGACTTGTGCCCTCATGGCACATACAGTCTTGATGGGGGAGACAGACAATAAACAAGGCAATATATAGTATGTCAGATGGTAAGTGCGATGGAAAACAACCAAGCAAGATCAAGACCTAGGGAATAAGGAGGTAACAGAGGTTGCAGGATGGTGATCAAGAAAGGCATGACTAAGAGGGGTCTGACTGGCTCAGTCAGTAGAACACCCAACTCTTGATCTCAGGGTCATGAGTTCTAGCCCCATGTTGGATGCAGAGATTACTTTAAAAATAAATAAATAGATAAATTACTTTAAAAAAAAGAGAGGCATGACTAAGAAGGCAGCATGTGAGCAGAAACCTGACTGAAGTATATGAATAAGCAGTAGAGAAATCGGGGAAGAAGAGCATTCCAGGAGGAGTGAACGTAAAATACAAAAACTCTGAGGTGAAAGCCAGCTTGTCATACTTGGGAAACTGCAAGAAGGCCAAAGAAGCTGCAACAGCGTGAGTAAGAGGGGACGCAGCAGATGAGGTGGAGGAGAAGCAGGCTATATTAGTCGGCTATGGTTGCCATTAGCAAAATATCACTGGCTGGGTGGCTTAACCAACAGGGATTTATTTTCTCACAGTTTTGAAGGCTAGAAGGCTAGATCAGGGTATAGTCACATTTGGTTTCTCCTCAGGCTTCTCTCCTTGGTTTGCTGTTGGCCACCTTCTTTCTGTGTCCTCACATGGGCTTTTCTCTATGCATACACATCCCTATTGTCTCTAACCTCTTCTTATAAGGACACCAGTCATATTGGATCAGGGCCCACTCACCTGACTATACTTAACTGTAATCACCCTTTAAGGCCCTATCTCCAAATACAATCCTATTCTGAGGCATACTGGAGGTGAAGCCTTCAACATATGAATTTGGGAGGAACAACTCAGTCCATAACAAAGGTCATTTTAAGGCCTTTCAGTTTTTCCTATGAATGAGACGGGAAGGTTTTGAACAAAGGAGTGACATAAATCGACTTTCATTACATTGAATACTTACTCTCGCCCCTATTCTAAATACAAGAGGACACAGTAGTCGACAAAAATCAAGAATCCGCTTTCACAAAATTTACAGTCTAGTGGAAAGAAACAATAAACAAAGGAATATATACTGTGGTAAAATAAAATAAGGGAAATAAAGCAGGTGAGGGAAAAATGATGAAGCAGGGCCTGGGTAATGCCTTAGATAAGATAAGCAGGGAAGTCCTCTCTGGTAAGGTGACAGTGAAACAGATATGAAGGAAGAGAGGGGAAAAGTCCTGCAGGTATCTGGAAGAAGAGCCTTCCAACAGAGGACACATCAAGCACAAAGGCCTTGGGACAGGAGCACATTAGGTATGTTTAAGGAACAACTAGAAGGCCAGCACAGTTGAGGTGGAATGATAGAGAGGAAGGACAAGATAAGGATGGAGAAGTACAAGGGGTCAGATCATGCAAACCTTTATAAGCCACTTATGGCTAAAAAGAACATTGACTACATACTGAACTAGGAATCACAAGAGTTTCCTTTCTAGCTCCTGCTCTGATAGTAATCTTACTGGATTTCAGTTTTCATACCGTGAAAAAGCGGAAGGGAAGGGACTAGATTATCTTGCCCATAAGATGTGAGTCTGGAAATCTCCTATAAACTGAAAGAGGCTCATGAATATTTATGGCATTCCTAAGAATGTTTTTTAAATTTTAGAATCTACTCTATCCACACTACTCCACATTTTTGTATCTTCTAGCCATCGTGGACCACTTGTAGAAATTTGCATTCCCACCTAAAAATGTCAATATTCTTGACAGGAAAAAAAGTCATCTTACTCCACCTACTCTTTTGACTGTCGCTCTGGTCCACAATCCTCCTCCCCTTTTTTTACCCCTTCTGTTTTCTGATTGGTCAGACAAGTACTGAGCAGCTCTGTCCACAGCTCAGCTCCTGCCTGCTCAGCACAGCTCAACGCCTGAAAGGATTAGAAAAAAGAAGAGTCATCACAAACCTTTTCCTGTGATTTGTTAACATACATGGGGCTTTGTCTCAATGACACAAAGGATCTCATCACCATTTCATCTCAAGTACAAGAGTAGTAAAAAATAGGAGATGGGGGTAGTAAGTGCCCTCCATATGTCTTTAGAATCCAAATCTAATGATTGGGATAGACACAGGGCCATGCTGAAAGTTTGAGAAATCCCAGAGCCGTATCATGCCCTGCTAATGAATACCATCAACAAAACTTGGTTCTTACTGGTCCTTGAATTTTGCCTCATTGGTGACAGACTATAAGGTGTTACCCATGTATCATTTAGAGAGGAGTTCAGAAACTAACTCAAAAGAACAAGCAGTTATTTTTCTGAGTTTTTATCAAAGCTCGCGCAATGGTAACTAGAAATTAGTTTGTCTCTTCTGGTTAAGGTGGTTTCTAAATATGTCCACAAATTCTTCAACAGGATTCACTTCACAAGGTAGAACCTAATTCCACACTCCCTGAACGCAGGTGGGTCTTAGCCTGTTGTTTCTGTGAATAGAATGTGGTAGAAAGGATGCTATGTGACATCTAAGGCTAAGTCATAACAAGGATGGCTTCCACCTGACTTTCCCTTCTTTTTTTTTTTTTTTTTTGGATTACTTATACAAGGAAAAGTCAGGTTCGTGAGAACATCCAAACAGCCTATTGAGAAGCCCAAAAGGGAAGGAATTTTAAATACTAACAGAAGCAGACAGCATAACAGAGAGACCAGGAAAAGAGACTGTCAAAGAGAGTCCAGCTGAAACACTGTCATCCAGGGTAACCCGTATGCATCTAGGGCTGCTGTCTCTAAGGAGCAAGAACAGAGGCTGCACATTGAAGGGGCAATAGACCTCACTTAAATAGTTCAGTTAAGTTCCTAAACAAATAAATAAGCAAACAACAACAAAAATAAGTCCCAGGAGAAGGGGATAACCAGGATCTAGATGTGCTACTATCTGGTACTTAAAATGTCCAGTTTTCAACATCCAGAAAATTACAAGACACAGAAAGAAACAGGAAGCCGTGGCTCATACACAAGAAAAAAAGATAGACAACAGAAACTGCCTGTGAGAAGCCCAGATATTGGATTTAACATATAAAGACTTCATAATAAGTATTAGAAATATATTGTAAGAACTAAATAAAGGGAACCATGCTCAAAGAAGTAAGTACGTGTATGACCTGTTGCAACAAGTAGAGAATGTCAATAAAGATAGAGGAATAATTTTTTTAAAGAACCACATGGATTATGGAAGTAAGAAATACAATAACTGAAATGACAAGTTCACTAGAAGTGTTCAACAATAGATTTGAACTAGCAGAAGAAAGAATCAGCTAAAACAGGGATTAATATAGGTTTTTTTGTAAAAACAAAGTGGGTGTAGCACAATTTTCAGAAAGTGGGGGATACTCTTCACATTATACCATTTTGGCTTAAGAAATATTTCAGAGGACTGCTCTAGTTTCAGATGGTGGAGGAAACTTGTAATGTGCATTTCCATGACACCAACACTATCTGTTTTCGAGTCACAGTAAAACACACAGAATTATATCCATAATTAATATAAATAACAACATTTCAAGCAGTAATTTCTGTTACGTAGAAAACAAAATTAAGAAAGCAACCATCAGGGTGATGGGCATTGAGGAAGGCACGTGATGTGATGAGCACTGGGTGTTATATACAACTGCTAAATTATTGAACACTCCATCTGAAGCTAATGATGTACTACGTGTTGGCTAATTGAATTTAAAAAAGAAAAAAAGAAAGAAAGCAACCATCATGGGGCGCCTGGGTAGCGCAGTCGTTAAAGCGTCTGCCTTCGGCTCAGGGCATGATCCCGGCGTTCCGGGATCGAGTCCCACATCGGGCTCCTCCGCTGGGAGCCTGCTTCTTCCTCTCTCACTCCCCTGCTGTGTTCCCTCTCTCGCTGGGTGTCTCTCTGTCACATAAATAAATAAAATCTTTAAAAAAAAAAAAAGAAAGAAAGCAACCATCAAACAAAGCTTCAGACAAAGCGAGTCCAAGGATAGCATATGAGAACAGCTGCTGATTCAATGAAGGGGTTCTGGCCTAACCAATGAGAAGGCTGCCGAAGACTAGTCCAATACCAGCACCAGAAACTGCCACTGCGTTGTTGCAGCACCTGTACCAATAAAATTGGCAGCAGTATCACTGTCTCTGCTGATTGCACTCGTCTGAAACTCCCATTGGATTAGCTAAATCACACCTTGCTATGACTCATTAAATACTGTAGAGCCCTCTTCTATCAATACAGCACTGATGTGGCAATGGGTCTGGATGCAATTCTGGATCCAGCTTGGATCAGAGCAGGGGTGCAGGCAAGCTTGGCACAGATAAACATCTTATACTCTTTGGGGGCAGCACAGCTGGAAGACTTGGGTGACAGGCAATATAAGCTCCTCTCCCACTTCCTCTCTTCCAGGAAGGTGGTGGCTGTGGCACAGAGGTCAAAGAAGTGGGGTTCTCTTTCATTTTTTTTTAAGATTTTTATTATTTTTATTGAGTTGAGAGAGAGCAGGAGACAGAGAGAGCACAAGCAGGGGGAGGGGCAGAGGCAGAAGGAGGGGGAGAAGCAGGCCCCCCCCTGAGCAGGGAGCCCAACTTGGGACTCAATCCCAGGACCCTGAGATCATGACCTGAGCTCAAGGCAAATGCTTAACCAACTGAGCCACCCAGGTGCCCCTCTCTTTCATTTTTGAAGGATAGTTCTACCAGATATAGAATTTTTGGTTGACAGTTCTTTTCTTTTAGCACTTGAAATATGTCATTCCATTGCCTTCTGGCCAACATGATTTCTGGAGAGAAATCAGTTGTCCCTGTTAGCGGGGTTGGCTTGTACAAGATAAGTCCCTTCTCTCTTGCCACCTTCAAGATTCTTTGTCTTCTAACAATTTGACTATATTGTGTCTGCATGTGGATCTCTTTGTTGTTTTTTTTTTAATACTTTATTTATTCATTTGAAAGAGAGAGAGAGCACAAGCACGTGGAGAGGCAGAGGGAGAGGGAGAAGCAGACTCCCTCCTGAACTGGGAGCCTGACACAGGGCTCAATCCCAGGACCCCGGGATCATGACCTGAGCTGAAGGTAGACACTTAACGGACTGAGCCACCAAGGTGCCCCTCAATTAACTATTTCCAAGTGTGTTGATTCTTTCTTCTGCCTGCTCAAACCTGTTATTAAACACGTTATTTTAGTTTCTTCCTAATCACCCCTTTAGTGAGAATGGGACTCCCACTCTAGGATTATTGGCATGGATGAACACAGAACACACAACACCCAACACTGAAAATATGAGATTGCTAGCAGTTTGTTGTCACATATATTTACAACCTGGGGGAGGAGGACATCACACATCACATAAGGCCCTGTGAGAGTCATACTCAGAAACAGAGTGAACAGTCACATGTGGGAGATAGGCTTTGTAATTTCAATAGGGTGGGTTAATACCTGGCTCCTGCAGTAAGTTGTGATTATTTTGTTTGAATACTTTCACGGACTTGCAGGGAATGGAAACCTGTTACTCAGGAATAATCAGGAACTGCACCACAGGGGCGCCTGGGTGGCGCAGCGGTTAAGCGTCTGCCTTCGGCTCAGGGCGTGATCCTGGCGTTGTGGGAACGAGCCCCACATCAGGCTCCTCCGCTGGGAGCCTGCTTCTTCCTCTCCCACTCCCCCTGCTTGTGTTCCCTCTCTCGCTGGCTGTCTCTATCTCTGTCAAATAAATAAATAAATAAAATCTTAAAAAAAAAAAAAAAGGAACTGCACCACGATAAGAAAGTTTGTTTGGCTAGGGGTATAGAGCATCTTTTTAGAGTGATGAAATGATTCTAATATTAATTGTGGTGATGGCTGTGTGAATATACTATAAACCACCAAATGGTACACTTTCAATGGATGAACTGTATGGTATGTGAATTATATCTCAATACAGCTTTTATATTAAAGGTTCCTTCCATACTTATGAGAGTTTATTTTAAAGCAACAGAGAAGAAAAAAAAAAGTAGAGTCTCCAGCTCAGCTTCTGGAAGGCCAGGTCTCAAAAAGCAATAGAATATGAACTTTTCATCATTCATGACCCAAGAGCAGCACTGCGGACTTTGTCATCTCCGCATTCCCTCTGAAATAGGCAAGTGTTGTACCCTACTTAAATAGGTCTACTGTACAGATGACTCTGTACTTCTAGGTTCCTGCTTCACCTCTAATCTTGGCTTCTGCTTCTCTTTTTTCTGAGAGTCTTGAATTCAGATTTGTTTGGGTCCCCTGGTCCCTCTTTTGGCAGTGTTCTCATACTAGTTCATTCATAAGTCACTGGTCTGGCTAATATATTGTACCTTTTAGCTAAGGCACTTATCCTTACTTTAATTAGCTGTGGCAAAGGCGGTAAGGTAATATGATACATTGCTAGTCGGAATCCAAAATGGTACAGCCATTCTAGAAAATGGTTTGGCACTTTCTTACAAAGTTAAACAAGCATTTTCTATATAACCCTACAATTCCACTTCTAAGAATCTACCCTAAAGCAACAAAAACTTATATTGACACAAAAACCTATACACATATGTTCATAGCAGGTTTATTTGTAATAGCCCCAAACTGGACACAACCAAATGTCCTTGGAAGGGTAAATGGATAAACCAATTTTGTTACATCCATACAATGAATACTAGTCAGCAAGAAAAAGGAACACATTACTGATACATGCTACAACTTGGATGAATCTCAAAACATGCTACATGAAAGAATCTAGTCTCAAGAGTTTACATTCTATGTGATTCCATTTATATACCATTCTCAAAACCACAAAACTGTAGTGATGGAGAATAGATCAGTAGTTGTCAGGGGTTATAGTTGAAGGGAAAGTGTGACTATAAAGGTTTAACACAAGGGTGTGGTTTGAAATGGTAAAACTGGTTTTTATAACTGGTGGTTATACAAATCTATACATGAGTTAAAATACAAAGAACTGGGGTGCTGGGGTGGCTCAGTTGGTTAGGAGTCCACCTTTGGCTTGAGTCGTGATCCCAGGACCCTGGCATTGAGCCCCACATCAGGCTCTCTGCTCAGCAGGGAAAAAGAGCCAATGTCCCTCTTGCCTCCTCCTGCCTCACCCCCACCAATTCTAGGTTGGATAGAGGTGACTACCACATCATAATGAGCTGGTCTGAAATGCACAATGGGGACAAGGGGAGGATAAGCAGTGGCTCCCCACCTCAGAAATGCCCCAAGACAGGGGCCAAGACTAAAACAGTTACATTGAGTGAAGGAGCTTAATAGACAAAGAGCCCTGTTCCAAAGGAACAGAAATGAGTATTCACATTCAATATTGATGGGAACAGTCTTTCTGGAAGTTGTTTTAGCTTAACAGAAACCTTTTTAAAAAATGTCTCTACTCTGGATATAGCAATTCTATATCTAGGAATCAATCCTAAAGAAATAAAGTCTTTTTAAGAGATTTTTATTTATTTATTTGAGAGAGAGCATGAGCAGGGGGAGAGGCAGATGGAGAGGGAGAGGAAAAGCAGACTCCCTGCTGAGTGGGGAGCCTGATGCGGGGCTTGAAGCGGGGCTTGATTCCAGGACTCCCAGATCATGACCTGAGCTGGAGGCAGATGCTTAAGCGACTGAGCCACCCAGGCACCCAGAAAGAAATAAAGTCTTAACTACAGATATAGTCATGTGATATTTAAAATGGCCACCACTGGGGGCACCTGGGTGGCTCAGGTTGTGTTCTCAGGGTCCTGGGATCAAGCCCCAGGATTGTGCCGCACATTGGGCTCTCTGCTCAGTGGGGAGTCTGCTTCTTCCTCTCCCTCAATGTTCTCTCTCTCTCAAGTAAATAAATAAAAAATAAAAGTCCTTAAAATGGCCACCACTGAAAGCAACTTGAATGTCCCCAAATTGCCAAAGTTATGTTTTTCATTTCACAAATACTTACTAAGTGTCTTCTATATGACAGCCATTCTGCTAAGCACTAGGGATACAACAGTGCACATTGAGTTAACAGCAAAAATGGAGAGTGCTCCGAAACAGTAGAGGCCATTTTAAGGCAAACAGGCTGGAGCAATGGAATGCAGAAAGGGCCACAGCGACCACCTGGCTGGATACAGATGGGCCCATTGGGCGCCCACCTCAAAATATCCATAGGCCCTGACTGACCAATGGGCTACTTACAATCAGGCACAGTTCCCAAAAAAGGAAGATTCCATGTGTCACCATACCTCCTCATCTTCCCCCTTTAAAAACAACCCCCTCCTACTGCCTCCTGGCAGACAGCCTCTCCTCTCCTATCCGGCTGTCCCTTCCTTGTGGTGTATTCAATAAACTTCTGTCTCCTTTGTTCTGCCTCCGGTGAATTCTTTCACTGCCGCTGCCACCGGCTACTACCCTATTGTTGCCCCACATTTGGGGGCCCCCATCTGATAGAGAGACACCCCATTTAGGCACCACAGAAATTTTACACCAATTTAACACAGCAGTTTTATGTCAAATCTAATAACAGTGTGTGGCTATATTTTGTATACCTTTGGGTTTTTATTTCATTTGTTTCCAGTAAATTATTTTTATTATATTTCACAAAAATATTGGTCTGTGATAGATTGAACATTTTTAAAAATTGGTCCTTCACCACAGATACTTTGAGAAGCATTGGTGTAGATAATTTATAAGATGGGGGTCTGATTGGATGAAGGAAATCAGTTGGTTTGGCCAAGGATTAGAGCATAGACTAAAATGTTGGCAATGGAGATAATAAGAAGTGGAAAGTCAACATATTTAGGAGGAAAAATCGGTTTAATTTGGTAATACAGTAGATATGTGGGGGATGTGTTGATCCCTAAGTTGACGGCTTATTCTGTGGGACAGATGATCTTGCCATTGACTTAGCTAGTCGACACTGGAAGACTGCAGGTTTGGGGGAAGGGGGGGTTCGTAAGTTCTGCCTAGCTTGGATACGTAGGGTTTGAAGTGTCTTTTTTTTTTTTTTTTTTTTTTTTTTAAAGATTTTTTTTTTTTTTTTTTTATAAAGATTTTATTTATTTATTTAACAGAGACAGAGACAGCCAGTGAGAGAGGGAACACAAGCAGGGGAGTGGGAGAGGAAGAAGCAGGCTCCTAGCAGAGGAGCCTGATGTGGGGCTCGAACCCAGAACGCTGGGATCACGCCCTGAGCCGAAGGCAGACGCTTAACCGCTGTGCCACCCAGGCGCCCCTGAAGTGTCTTTGACACAAGTAGAAATGCTAAATAGACAATGAGATGCCTAGGCTAGGTCTCAAAAGAGGCTTATGAGATGTAAATTTAGAAGTCCCTGGCAGGTATCTAATAATTGAAGCTGTGAGCCATTGATGAGATTATATGGGGAGATAATACTGAGTGAGAAGATGGTCAAAGCCAAGTGTTGAGAACCGGCAATATTTAATGACTATGAAGAAAAGGATGAGCTTGCAGAAATAACTGAGGACAAACTACACAATGGCCTTATAACCACAAAATGGAATATCACTCAACAATTTAGTTTTTTAGATTGTAATATTAACTGAAAAAGCTTAAAGTAACTGTCAAATGTTCCCATTTTTAAATATATATATATATATATATATATATATACACACACACAATCATATAGCCAAAAGTAAATGCCATTAAAAGCCCGGTGTTAACAGTGGGAAATATTGAGAGAGTTTTTTTTCCTGCTCATTTTTATTTCTACTTTTATTTTCTTTACAATGACCACAGTTTTTTCCTTATGACAAAGCAAATTTTATAAAATTTATGTGCACATGAAGATACAGTTCTCAGATTTAAAACTACCTGAAACTTAGGATGTATATTAATTTTTTTCTTTTGCTTATAAATACCTTCATTTTATAAAGCCACAGATCATTCTGTAAAGTGGTTTTTCCCCCCACACTTATAAAAAAGATGTTGACAACTTTTAGAGAAAAAAGGTGAAAATGTTTCTTATTAAGTCAGGGTTACACAAAGATTATATTAAGAGTCTTCAAATTTTGACTAAAGATTGCCAAAGTCACTTAAGGATTCTTTGAAAATATAATCCTTGGGCATACTGAATTTGTATTTTTTTCTGGCCTGGCACTCCTGGCACCTATCACAACTACATACTAGCACCAAAAAAAAAAAAAAAAAAAACGATTTACCAAAAAAAAAAAAAAAATCACAAAAAAATGTCAATAACATTACTAAAGAAATTTTAAAATACTTTCAAAGTACTTTATTATTTCTTAAAAAGATTTTATTTATTTATTTGTCAGGGAGAGAGAGTGAGAGAGAGGCAGGCAGAGGGAGAAGGAGGCTCCCCGTTGAGCAAGGAGCCCGATGCAGGACTCAATCCCAGGACCCTGGGATCATGACTTGAGCTGAAGGCAGATGCTTAACCGACTGAGCCACCCAGGTGTTCCTGAAGTACTTTATTATTAAAGTAAATTTATCTAGGAAAATATTTATAACTCATATTACAAAGGACTAGTTCCCCTATCTAGGACCTGTCAATCAATAAGGATAAAGCACCCAATAGTAAAATGGGCAAAGAATACGACAATGAAAGAAGTACAAAGGACTATTAAACATGCAACGATATTCGACTTAACTCATAAGAAAATGTAAATTGAAACTACACAGAGATACTATTACCCCCCCATCAGATTAGCATAGATCAGAAAGTATCAGTATATTGGTTAGAGTTTGGGTGATCAGCATATTCCCATGTGGAATGTAAATTGTTGTGATCTCTACGGAAGGCAATTTGGCAAATATCTGTCAAATTTACAAAAGCACATGCCCTTTGAAACAGCAATTCCACTACTACGGATTTATCCTACAGATGTACTTATAATTATACAAACATACCAGATTATGCACTGAACACTATTTGAAATTATAAAACATTGGAACATCCTAAATACCCATGGATAAGGAATTAGTTAAACAAACTATGGTACATCCAACCAATAAAAATACTACCAAGTAAATAAAATCTTTAAAAAAGGGGGGGGCACCTGGGTGGTTCAGTTAGTTAAGTGTCTGCCTTCAGCTCAGGTAATGATCCCAGGGTCCTGGGATCGAGTCCCGCATTGGGTTCCCTGCTCAGAAGGGAGACTGCTTGTCCCTCTACTTCTGTTGCTGCCCCCCCCAACTTGTACTCTCTCTCTCTCTTGCTCTCTCTCTCAAATAAATAAATAAAATCTTTAAAAAAAATATTACCAAGTTGTAAAACTGAGCAAGGAATCTGTATAATGATCAGGAATGATCACTGAGCTATATTTAGTGAAAACAAATAAGAGGCAGAACACTGTGTACAGTGGGTAGCTAGAGCATATCCTTTATTACCTTTTAAATTTGAACCATGTGACTACATCGCCTATTCAAAATAATTTTTTTAAAGAATGTAATAAAAAAAAAGAAGGTTCTCTCAAATTTAAAGCTAACAGGAAGAGGGGCGCCTGGGTGGCACAGCGGTTAAGCGTCTGCCTTCAGCTCAGGGCGTGATCCCGGCGTTATGGGATCGAGCCCCACATCGGGCTCCTCCAATGGGAGTCTGCTTCTTCCTCTCCCACTCCCCCTGCTTGTGTTCCCTCTCTCGCTGGCTCTCTCTATCTCTGTCAAATAAATAAATAAAATCTTTAAAAAAATAAATAAATAAAGCTAACAGGAAGAGAGACAGAAATTAAACAAACAAACAAACAAACAAATAAATAAATAAATAAATAAATAAACAAATAAGGTGGTAATATCAGGAAAAAGATAAAGATGCCCATCACGTTAGTTTCCTAGGGCTGGGATAAAAACCACAAATTGGGTGGCTTTAAAACAACAGAAATTTATTGCCGCATTTCTGGAGGCTAGAAGTCCAAAAGCAAGGCGTTAGCAGGGTAGGTTCTTTCTGAAAGCTTGGAGGGAGAAAGTGACATGTCTCTCCCCCCAACACGCAGGTGGTTGCTGGCAATCCTTGGCATTCCTTGGTTTGTAGATGATTACTACAATCTCCTCCTCTACCTTCACACCACCTCCTTCTTGTGTCTGTGTGTGTGACCTCTTATCAGAAGGCCCTCATTAGAGTTAGGGCCTAGCCAGTCCAATTTCATCTCATTCCTTAGTTACGGCTGCAAAAACCCAATTTCCAAATAAGGTCACATTCTAAAGTTACCAGTGGCCATGAATTTTGAGGGACACTATTCAACCCACTATACCTATTACTCCTGCTTTTTCTTGGCATTACACTGGAGATCCTAGCTAATGAGTGAAGACCAACAAAAATGGTATAAAGATTAAAAAGAAATAGAATTATCACTCTTTGAAGATGATAAGACTATGTACAAAGAAAACTCCAAGGAATCTGCAGATAAATAACTAGAATTAATAAGATAGTTTAACAGGGGTGCCCGGTTGGCTCAGTTGGTAGAGCATGTGACTCCAGATCTCAGGGTTCGAGCCCATGTTGGGTGTAGAGCATACTTAAAATATTAATTAATTAATTAATTAAAAAATAAGATAGTTTAACAGAGTAACAGTATAAGATCAAATTACAAAATCAACTGCATGTCTATACATAAACAAAAAAGTCAGAAAATTTAATTTAAAAAATAACTATTTATGGTAGTGATAAAAATTAAAGTACTAAGAGTAAAACTTAAAATGAAATGCAAGATTCCATGTGGACAAAATAATAAAACTTTACTGAAAGATATTAAAGAACATTTAAATAAATGTGAGTTATATACTATGTTCATAGATAGTAATATTCAATACCATATATATAGCAATTCTGCCCTAAAGACATGTATAAATTCAATTGAATTTCAATCAAAGCCTCCACTGCACATTTTTTATAATCTGATAAGTTAATTCTAAAATCTATATGGAAGAATGAGGAGCCAAGAATAGTTAAGACTCTCCTAAGGAAGAAGAATAAGAAGGGGAGCATTGGGGCGCCTGGGTGGCACACCTGGGTGGCACAGTGTCTGCCTTTGGCTCAGGGCGTGATCCCGGCATTATGGGATTGAGCCCCACATTGGGCTCTTCCGCTGTGAGCCTGCTTCTTCCTCTCCCACTCCCCCTGCTTGTGTTCCTTCTCTCGCTGGCTGTCTCTCTCTCTGTCAAATAAATAAATAAAATCTTAAAAAAAAAAAAAAAGAAGGGGAGAATTGCCCCACCAGATATCAAGAGGATTAAAAGTTAATAATATGTTAAAAAAAAAGTGTGGCATTAATAGAACAAAAAATGAAAGCTCAGAAAAAGACTTAAGAATTTATAGAAACTACAGAAATATAGACAGAAAGTATATATAGATATATATATCAATTTATATTTATATTTACATAAAACAGAGGTGGCATGCAGATCAGCAGGGGAAAGTATGGCTTTCCAAATGGAAAAAACAAATGGACTCCCACCTCGCAACATACCCCAAAATCCATTCAGGTACATTAGATACTTGAAAGTGAAAAGCAAAGCTTTAAAACTTTTATAAAAAACATAGGTAAATGCTTCTGTGCCCTCAGGATAGGAAAGAATTCCTCACACAGCAGTCGAACAACACAAACCATAAAAGGAGATATTAATGAACTTCACTACTTAGAATTAAAACTGTTTATTAAAAGATATCAATATTTTTTAAAAAGTTAAAAATTAAGTCACAAAGAGGAAGAATATTTATTTTACAGGTAATTAACAAAGGCTTACAAATCTGGATTTATAAAGAACTCCCCAAAATCAAGGAAATGTTAAACGACCCAATAGAAAAACGAACAAAAGATATGGTGAGGCATTTCACAAATGGGGAAGTATAAATAGCCAATAGAAACCTGCTCGATCTCGTTAATAATCAAGAAAATGAAAATGAAACCTCAATGAGATTCATTCCGTTCAGTCAATGAATATTTATTAAAGCCTAGTGCACACCAGTTACCCTCTAACTCTAGGGATGTAGCAGTGAACAAGATGTACAAAATCCCTGTCCTCGTGGAGTTAGCTTCTGATGGAGAAAGGCAGTGCGAATAAGGGCTCTGGAGAAAAACGAAGCAGTGGAGGGGGAGAGGGAGTGGGAGAGAGGCCCATCAAGTTTTAAAAGGGATGGACTCTCAAGGGCTCCTGGCTACCTCAGTCGGTAGAGCGTGTGACTTTTTTTTTTTTTTTAAGGATCTTATTTATTTATTTGGCAGAGAAAGAGAGAGAGTACAAATAGGCAGAGCGGTAGACAGTGGCAGAGGGAGAAGCAGGCTCCCTGTTGACAGGGAGCCCAGGCGGGGCTCGATCCCAGGACTCGGAGATCGTGACTTGAGCTGAATGCAGAGACTTCACCGATTGAGCCACCCAGGTGCCCCTAAGCATGTGACTCTTGATCTTGGGGTTCTAAACTGGAGCCCCAAGTTGGATGTAGAGATTACTTTTTAAAAATTTCTTTTAATTAATGAATAAATAAATAAATAAATAAGGATGGACTAGGAAGGCCTCACCATTCAGTGAAGGCCTGAAGGAGGTGAAGGGGCCAACCATGCAGATATCAGGGGGCTGAGGACAGAATTCTATGCACACCAATACTGAAGAGTAAAGCAGACAAAGACAAACCAGTAAAAGAGATTAAGTAGCAATAACAGAAAGAAAAAACTACAAGCAACAGTAACATCACAGAAGCCTAAGATATTTTCCTCCTCAACTTTTCTAGAGAGTCTGAACTCTAAAGGTTAACCAGGGGGCGCCTGGGTGGCTCAGTCAGTCAAGTGTTTGACTATTGATCTCAGCTCAGGTCATGATCTCACGGTTGTGAGTTCAAGCCCTACATTACAGTAAAATAAACTTTATGTTAAAAAAATATATGAATATATACACTATCTTTTGGATATAAGTATTTTACCTAAAAAGTTTTGTTTTCTAAAGAGTGAATATACAAGTGTCGAATTTCCTTGGTAGATAGTTTTAATATGATCCTGAAATGGTTAGATAAGTAAAGCACAGTATCTTTTAAAATGAAAGCTTCCAGATTATTGAAAAGGTCTTTCTTCTATTCAGACAGAAAATACCTAAAAAGTAAAAATCTACCCTGCTTGAATCTGGGTTTTTTTGTTTCTTATTTCACTTTCTGGGAATATAACAACCCTATATCCTTTAATAAAATTCTGATGTATAAATAAACACAATCCCTGTCATCTTCTTTTTAGTGACTAATATAAGGGTGGGAAATAGGAAAACATGACTGACAAAAAAAATTTATGAAATACAGTCTCCACCAAAAGCACCTAAATTTGATTTGGATGTTTTTGGGTTTTTTTTTAACAAACGAAAATCCTCAAATAGTTCACACATCTGCTTAACAAATTAAAACATGGTAATTCTGTAAATTAATAGAAAAAAATTGAAACTTTAATTCCATAAAAATTTAACATTTTTATCTGCCAGGCATTGTTCTGAGAGCTTTTACACACATCAATTCATTTAATCCTAAGAATAATTCAATGAAGTGGACAAGGTCATGTTCCCCATTCCTTGGAAAAAGGAACCAAGGCCCAGAGTTAACTGATTTGCTGAATGTCACCTAGTTAATAACTGGTGGCCTCTATGTGAACTCAAGCAGTAGGGCTCCATAACCCACACCCTTAATCACATTATATTGCTTTCCTCATATTATAATGTCCTGGTGGAAGGAGACAGAAGGACAGAGGTCAGAAAACAGAAAAAAAAAAGATAGCAGAAAGCTAAGGAGGCAATATTGATGTCTGTTAAGTATCTGATATATCTGACTGAGAAATCTTTAACTCATCTACCAGTATTGGTCTTTTTTTTTCTTTTTTTCAGCTTTAGTTTTTTAGCTTTTTTCCTTTTCAAATTTTTATTTAAATTCTAGTTAGAGCTTTATTTTTATCACAAGTAAAATTGTAAGATATTTATACATCAGGATGATTTGATATACATATAAATTGTGAAAGGATTTCTTCCATCTGGTTATCTGTCACTATCTATGTATTTTTTTTAGAATAACACAACAGAGGTTTATTTTTTGCTTGTGCTGCATGTCCAGTGCAGTTTAGTAAATGGGTTCTGTCCCAAGTAGTTACACAGTGTCCCTGGCAGAGTCCATATTCTTGTGATATTGACATCTTAACATGTAGCTTTGTATATACATGATGGATGTGTTAATTAACTATTCACACACACACACACACGATACACACACACACACACATATATATGCTCTTTTACATATATACATTTTTTTATAAGAACATTTAACTTCTACTCTCAGCAAATTCCAATTATACAATACAGAGTTATCAACTAGAGTCACCATGTTTTACATTACATTCTCAGACCTTATTCATCTTACAAGCAAGTGTTGCAAAAACTTGCCGAGCGAGTATTTTGATCATATAAGCTTTGAAATATAGACATTCTTAAACTTTCTCATCCTTGTTTTTTTCATCAGGGAACATCTGATCTGAAACAGCCTCTCCCAAATCTACCTTAAAAAAAAAAAAAAAAAAAAAAGGCATTTTAGAGCTCTTTTGCCATCTTGTGGTCTTTTTCAGTATTGCTACTGAAACTTCAAACGCCCCTGGGCTGGGCTCCGGAAAAAAGGTCAATGCCAATCTTAGGGCTGAGAGTTTGCCTGCTTTTGATCATTTTGATCACCTTCTGTGGGCTCCTAAATTTATCTACATCTTTTTAAAAGTGTGGTAATCAAAGCTGGACACAGTCCAGTCTATTTATGAAGTCCCGGACCAAAGCTGGCTATGATCAAAATCTTTCTGAGGAAAGCTGTCCCAGCAAGCCCCTGCTGGGGGGAAGTTTGTGTGACTTTTCACAGTTGTAACAGTTGCAAGACAGGTCTTCATGCTGAATTCATTCTGGGTCTCCTTAGTCTAATCCAGTAACACACTGCATCAAATCAGAATTCTAAAATTAGTCAGTATCCTATTTCCTCCTCAGGGCTGGTCTCCCCCCTCAAGGATATTTCCCCTTCCCCTTTTCTGGAAGGGAGGAGGGACAGGCTGGCACTGGGGAAATAAGGCAAGTACCAGGGGAACACTTCATGGAGAGGCTCACAGGGGAAGATTGAAGAGTCCTGTAGGCACATGGCCATTTCCTGGCAGCTCCTTGGTGTTGGCAACTGAGAGCCTAACGTAAACCCCAGATAAAACTTGAGTGCCCCCACCCTACCTGCTTTTCTGCCTTGCTTATGGTCAAATTAATCTTTGAAAAGTCCTTAAGTTCTTTAATCAAATACAGCATACACACTTCTGTATAATCAAACCTAAAGACCTCTAATTCTTCACTCAGCTTTCTTGTGACCTTATATTATTTCTTCTTTTTCTCCTCTTATGTTCCCAGTTTGAGACAGCATGATCCCAACCCCTGCCCCACCCACTTCTGTTTGAAGATCTGTGGGGGTGGTTCTCTGCTTGACCCAATAACTCAGGAACTACTGGCATTTCACGGTTGAGGGCCAAATATATTAAAAATCCTGCAATATGTGTGACACCCTCTTTTTTCTTTTTTAAGATTTTATTTATTTATTTGACAAAGAGCGAGAGAGAGATAGTGAGAGAGAGAGCACAAGCAAAGAACTGCAGAGAGAGAGAGGGAGAGGGAAAGGGAGAAGGAGAGGGAAAGGGGGAGGGAGAGGGAAAGGAGGCTGATGCGGGGCTCAATCCCAGGACCCTGGGATTGTGACCTGAGCCAAAGACAGATTCTTTTTTTTTTTTTTTTTAAAGATTTTATTTATTTATGTGACAGAGAGACAGCCAGAGAGAGAGGGAACACAGCAGGGGGAGTGGGAGAGGAAGAAGCAGGCTCCCAGCGGAGGAGCCCGATGTGGGACTCGATCCCCGAACGCCAGGATCACGCCCTGAGCCGAAGGCAGACGCTTTAACGACTGCGCTACCCAGGCGCCCCCAAAGACAGATTCTTAACCTACTGAGCCGCCCAGGCACCCCAATGTGACACCCTCTTATAACAAATAGTCCTACACAATAGTTAAGAAAACCACTACTGTTCACTTGTCTGGCCTCCTGTGTTATGTGTAATTCTTCTTTATAAATGAACAATAAAACCCTTAAAATTATTTGGATGCTATTTCCATAGACTGTTACAGGACGGAGCATATACTCATAACGTGGGAAAATAGCTATGGCAGTCCCCGCCCCTGTTTAGTAACATGGGTTTCTCTGTTTTTTACCTATATGCTTTAGTTGATTTTGAGTAACATAGGTGAATATGTGATGACATTCCACCGTATATATTCCTCTACTCATTTTTACTTTATTTTATTTTATTTTATTTTATTTTATTTTAGAGAGGGCGGGGGGGGGGAGGGAGAGGGAGAAAAACTTAACGTTAATCTTAAGAGATCATGACCTGAGACGAAATCAAGAGTTAGAGGTTTGACTAAGCCACCCAGGGCCCCCCCCCACCCGTTTTTAAACATGCTGTTCTGCACCTTGTTTTTGACTTAACAGTAATTCTTTGAGGTTATTTTATATTAGTACAAAGATCTCCACCTCATTCTTTTTAATGACTGCAGAATACTTCATTTTATGGAGATAGCCTAGAATTTACTTAACCAGTCTTCGTGGAAGGATTTAAGCCAAAGAGTATCATAATGAAAGGTATATTCTGAAAAGGTCATTCTAGGTGATAATTGCCAGGTATCATTCACTGCGGAGAAGGGTTTGAAGATTTGCAATAGTTGATGTGAGGGTACCAGTGAGAGGATACTGCCACAGTATTCCTAGTGAGAAGTAATCTCTTTTTATCGTTCCTCTGTGATAATTCTTCAGCAGGGCTGAATCTGGGAAGGAGGGGTGGGAGGGAGGGAGGGAGGGAGGAAAAAAGAAAGGTAGGTTTACTTTGCATTTCACTATTCACTAAAGATAGTAAGCTCCTTTTTATATGTTTACTGGCTATTTGGGTAGCTACTTTTCTGAAGTCCTATTTAAGTCTCTTGCCTATTTTTCTTTTGGGTTGTTTACCTTTTTCTTATTGACTTGTAAGCTTTCTTTCTATATTCTGTATATTAATTGTTCAGTATTTTCCATTAGAGTTTTCCAAATACTAACATCTCCCTCACTGTGCTTTGTCTTTTTACACTGTCTTTAATGGTGACTTTTGATGAATAGAATACTTTGATTTTAATATAGTCCAATTTATCTTTCTCTTTACAATTAGTGTTATTTGCATCCTATTTGGAAAAAAAAAGTCTTTTACTGTACAAGGGTTATGAGATTTCCCCTATATTATCATTCAGGTACCTCATTGTTTTGCTGTTGACATTTAAAACTACCATCCACTTGGAACTATTTTTTTAATAGTGTGGTTTGGTTTGGTTTATAATTTTGTATCTTTATTTCTTTCTTTAAAAAATAACATCTGATTGTCTCAGCACCATTTATTGAAAAAATTAGTCCTTTTTCCTCTTCTCTTTAGAGTCAACTTTGTCATGTATCAAGTGTCCGGATATATGGGAGTCTGTTTCTGGGCTCTCTGTTCAATTCTATTGATTAATTTTTCTATCTTTCCATTAATATCTCACTTTCATAGTAACTGCAGCTTACATAAGTCTTGATAGTCAACACAGCTAGTCCTTCCTCTTTTGGAGATTGTTTGGGCTCCTTTTTGGCCCTTTGCATTTCCATGTACATTTTTTTGTTTTGGTTTGTTTTTTTCTTTTTAAGATTTATTTATTTTAGAGAAAGAAAGAGAGAACATGCGTGCATGAGACAGAGCAGGGGAAGGTGTAGAGGGACAGGGAGAGAGAGAATCCTCAAGCGGACTCCCTGCTGACTGCAGAGCCCAATGTGGGGCTCAATCCCAGGATCCCGAGATCATGACCTGAGCAGAAATGAAGAGCTGGCCACTTAACCAACTGAGCCATCCAGGCACCCCTCCATGTACATTTTAGAATCAGCTTGTCAAGTTTTCAAAAAGACTTACTGAACTCTGGGTTGGGATTGCATTGACTCAATAGATCAGTTTGTTAAGAAGTGAAATCTTTACAACATGGAGACTTCCAATCCATAAACATGGTATATCTTTCCATTTAATCCTAAATTCTTTAATTTTGGGGTGCCTGGCTGGCTCAGTAGGCAGAGGATGCAACTCTTAATCTCAGGGTTGTGAGTTCAAGGCCCACGTTGGGCGTGGAGCCTACTTAAATTTTTTAAAAGTTCTTTAATTTCTCACAATAATATTTCATGGTTTTTGCAGTCATATAGTATATATACATTATGTTAGATGTATTTAATATTCCTGATGCTTTTTTTTAAAGGAGATATTAGTTTATTGAATACACCAAAAGGGAGCAGCGGCAGGACAGAAGACAGGCTGTCTGCTATTCCTGATACTCTTGAAAATACTATATTTTTTAAAAATTTGTTTGTTGTTGCAATATACAAAAGCAATTGATTTTTGTATAATGGCCTGGAATCCGTCAATCTTGCTGAACTTACTAGTTCCCTAGATGCTTTAGTATTTTCTATATACACAATCATTTGATCTATGGTCATTACAGTTTTATTTCTTCCTTCCCAATCCTTAGTATAGTTTAGCAGGTTCTTTTTCTTGTTTACTGCACAAGCTAGGATCACAATTACAATGCTGAACACATGGGTAATAGTGGACATTACTGTTTTATTCCCAATCTCAAAAGGAAATCTTTCATCTTTCACTGTTAAGTATGATGTTTGTTGCAGGGGTTTGTTTTTGTATATCACTTTTAATGGATCAGCAAAGTTCTATTTCTTAGTTATCAAGAACTTTTTCATCAACAGATATTCAATGTTATCAAATACACTTTCTGATTTTCAAGATGGTCATATGATTTTTCTCTTTTACTCTGTTCATGTGAAACATAGCACTAATTGATTTATTAATGTTAAATCAACTTAACATTCCTTGGTGTTAAATGGAATACCAATTTGTGATTTATTTTATATATTCCCAGATCTGGTTAGCTAATATTTTATTTGAGATTATACAGCTATGTTCCAATGTTTCCATCTTGTTCCTATGTTTTTCATGTACATAATTTTCCCTTCTCAAAATATTATTGACAAGTTTTGGTATCAGGGTCATGCTGGCCTCATGATAGTAGTTGGGATGTATTCCTGGTTTGTTTTGTTTTGTTTTGTTTTTTTCTATTTTGGGGGAAGATTTGTGAAGTATTGGTATTATCCTTTCCTTAAATGCTTGGAAGAATTCCATACTGAAGCCATCTGGGCATAAAGCCTTCTTTACATAATTTTTTTCTTTTTTTTTATTGTGGTAAAACACACATAACAAACTTTACCGTCTTAACCATTTTTTTAAAGTAGGCTCCACGCCTACCATGAAGCCCAACATGGGGCCTGAACTCACAACCTTCAGATCAACACCTAAGCTGAGATCAAGAGTCAGATGCTTAACCAACTGAGCCACCCAGTGCCCCCCATCTCAACCATTTTTAAGGGTACAGTTCAGTGGTACTAATGCATTCATATTGTATCCAACCATCACCACCATTCATCTCCATAACTCTTTTCACCTTGTAGAATGGAAACTCTATACCTACTAAACAATAATTCCCCTTCCCCCTCCCCCTAGCCCTTGGCAACCACCCGACTACTCTAAGTATCTTGTATAAATGGAATCATACTGTATTTGTCATTTTGTGATTGGCTTATTTCACTTATATAATGCCCTCAAGGTTTGTCCAGGTTGTAGCATATGCAGAATGTCTTTCCTTTTTTAAGGCTGAGTAATATTCCATTGTATGTATCTATCACATTTTGCTTATCCCTTCATCTGTTGATAGACACTTGGGTTGCTTCCATGTTTTAGCTACTGTGAATAATGCTGCTATGAATATGGATTTACAAATATCTCTTCAAGACCATATGGTTTAAAAAAAATTTTTTTTAAAAACGACCACACTGTTTTCCACAGCAGCCATCCCGATTTACATTCCCACCAACTGTGCACAAAGGTTCCAATTTCTCCACATTCTTGTCACTATTTGTTGTCTCTCTCTCTCTCTCTCTTTTTTTTGTTGTTGTTGTAGCCATCTTAATGGGTGTGAAGTAGAATCTCAATGCATTTTGACTTATATTCCCCTAATGATTAGTGATGTTGAGTATCTTTTCATGTGTTTATTGGCCGTTCACATATCTTCTTTGAAAAAATATCTAAGTCCCTTGCCCACTTTTGAATCAGGTTGTTTGTTTTTTGTTGTTGAGTTTTAGTTTTATACATATTCTGGGTATTAATCCTTTATCAGACATATGATTTGTATATATTTTCTCCCATTCTGTGGGTTCCCTTTTTTCTCTGTTGATAGTGTCTTTGGAGGCACAAAATTTTTTAATCTTTATGAAATCCAATTTGTCTGTTTTTCTCTTGTTACCTGTGCTTTTGGTGTCATATCCAAGAAATCATTGCCAAATCCAATATCTTAAAGCTTTGTCATATGTTTTCTTCTAAAAGTTTTACTGCTTTAAGTCTTACATTTAGGTCCTTGATCCACTTGATTAAATTTTTGTATATGGTGTTAGGTAAAGGCCCAACTTCATCCTTTTGCATTATGGACCAGTTTCAAAGTTTGCATTATGGACCAGTTTTCACAGAACCATTTGTTGAAGATACTTGCCCCATTGAATGATCTTGGCACCCTTATCGAAGATCATTTGACCACATATGTGAAGGTTTATTTCTAGGCCTTCTATTATATTCCATTGGTCTGTATGTTTGTGTTTATGCAAATTCCACACTATTTGGATTACTGTAGCTTTGCAATAAATTTTGAAATCAGTAGGTGTGAATCCTCCAGATTTTTATTCTTTTTTAAGATTATTTTGGCTCTTTGGGATCCCTTGAGATTTCATATGAATTTTAGGATGGGTTTTTCTATTTGTGCAACATCACTGGCATTTTGATAGGGATTGCATTGATGTGTAGATCTTTTTGGGTTAGCATGACATTTTAACAATATGATGTCTTCCAATCCATGAACATGAAAAATTTATTTATTTATTTATTTGAGTCTTCTTTAATTTCTTTCAGTAATGTTTTGTAGTTCTTGTTATACAAGTCTTTCACCTCCTTGGTTAAATGAATTCCTAAGTATTTTATTGTTTTTGATGCTATTGTAAATGGAACTGTTTTTCTAATTTCCTTTACAGATTGTTTGTTATTTATATATAGAAATGCAGTTGATTTTTATGTGTTGACTTTGTATCCTGCTATTTTGCTGAATTCATTTACAGAAAAAAAATTTTTATTTTTATTTTAAGATTTATTTATTTCTTTGAGAGAGAGAGAGAAAGCACAAGTCAGGGAAGGGGCAGAGGGAGACCATCTTTCAAGCAGACTCTCCACTGAGCCAGAAGTCCCATGTGGAGCTTCCCATGATCCAGGAGACCACGACCTGAGCTGTAATCAAGAGTAGGACTTGAAACCAACTATGCCACCTAGGCACCCCTAGAAAAATTTTAAATTAAGCTTTTCGGGGCACCTGGGTGGCACAGCAGTTAAGCGTCTGCCTTCGGCTCAGGGCGTGATCCCAGCGTGATGGGATCGAGCCCCACATCAGGCTCTTCTGGAAGCCTGCTTCTTCCTCTCCCACTCCCCCTGCTTGTGTTCCCTCTCTCGCTGGCTGTCTCTATCTCTGTCGAATAAATAAATAAAATCTTTTAAAAAATTAATTAATTAATTAATTAAGCTTTTCATAATTGTAGATTCATATGTAGTTGTAAGAAATAATACTGGGAGTTTCCCTATGTCCCTTATCTAGTTTTTCCTAATGGGTAACATCTTCTAGAACTACAATAAAATATCACAACCAGGATATTGACATTGATACAATTTAGATACAGAGCATTTCCATCACTACAAGGATCCCTCCGACTACACTTTTATACCCATATCCATTTCTGTCTTGCACTCATCTCCTATAACCTGGGGCAACCACTAGTTTGTTCAACATTTCTATATTTTGTCAGTTCAAGAATGTTATATAAACAGAATCAGATGATGTGTTATTTTTTAAGGATTGGCTTTTTGCTTTAGCGTAAGTATGTGCAGATCCACCTAGATTGTTACATGTACCAATAATTCGGTCCTTTTTATTGCTGAATAGTATTCCATAGTATGGATGTACCATAGTTTAACATTCAAAAAAAAGTAATCTCTATATCCAACATGAGACTTGAACTCACGACCCTGAGATCAAAGTCATATGCTATATCGACTGAGTCAGCCAGGTGTCCCTGGGCATACTACAGTTTAAATATTCACCCTTTGAAGAACACGTAGGCAGATTCCAGGCTTTGGTTATTACGAATACAGCTTCTTGGAACATTAGTGTATAGTTTTTTGTGTGAACAAAAGCTTTCATTTCTCTGGGACAAATAAATGCCCAACCGCTATTGGGGTTGCATGGTTAATTTTATCAGAAACTGCCAAATTGTTTTCCAGAGTGATGATGCCATTTTACATTCCTACCAGCAAAGTATGAGTGATCCAGCTTCTCACCATTCTTGCCAGTATTGGGGGTTTTCACTATTTTTTTATTTTAACCATTCTGATAACTCACTGTGGTTTTGATTTGCACTTCCTTAATGGCTAATGATGCCAAACGTTTATTTCACGTGCTTACTTGCTATCCGTATTATCCTTTGTTGAAATGCCTCAGTGTGTCTTTTTGCTTCTTTTCTTTTGCTTCTTTCTTTTCTTTTCTTTTTTAGAGAGAGAGAGATATCAAGTGGGGGAGGAGTAGAGGGAGAGGGAGAGAGAATTTTAAGCAGGCTTCGTGCTCAGTGTAGAGCCTGACATGGAACTCAATCTCACGACCCTGTGATCATGACCTGAGCTGAAATCAAGAGTCAGGTGCTTAACCAACTGCATCATCCAGGCATCCCTCTTTGCCTATTTTCTAGTTTGATTGGTTTTTCTTTATTAACTATTTGTTAACTATTGTTTAACTCATATTTTTGCCAGTGGGTATGCAATTTCTCTAACTCCATTTGTTGAAACAGCTATCTTTCCTCCATTGAATTGCTTTTGCGTCTTTGCAAAAAATCAGTTGGGCATATTTGTGTAGGTATCCATCTGGGTTCTCTATTCTGTGCCATTAATCTGTGTGTCTATCCTTCTACCAACACCACAGTCTAGATTACCATGGCTATATATAGTAACTCCCAAAATCAGAAAGCCTGGCTTCCCTCATTGTATTCTTCCTTAAAATTGTAGCTCTTCTAGTTATTTTGTTCTTTCATATAAATTTCAGAATAATGTTGTTCTACAAACAATATTACTGAGATTTTGATAGCAATAGCATTAAACCTATATTTCAATTTGGGGAGAATCAATATCTTCACTATGTAGAATCTTCTAATCCACAGTATTTATCTCCAAAGAAGTATTTAGATCATCCTTGATTTCTTTCATTAGTGTTGTATAGTTTTCAGCATACAAGTCCTGTACCTTTTTTTGTTAGAACTACACATAAGTATTTCATATTTTTGGAGCATCTTTAAATGGTATTGTATTTTCAATTTTGGTGTCCATGTGTTCACTGATAGCATCTAGAAATACAATTGATTTTTGTATGTTTTTCCTTTATACTGCAACCTTGCCGAACTTCTGTATTAGTTCTAGTTTTTCTGTTGATTCCTTGAGCTTTTCTATGAAGAAAATTATGTCATATGCAAACAGGGACAGTTTTATTTCTTCTTTGCTGATCTGTATGTCTTTTATTTTCTGCAATAATTTCCAGCACTGTTTTTGTTCCCAATCTTAAAGAGAAACCATTCAGTCTTTCACCTTTACATATGATTTTATCCGTAGGCTTTTGTAGATACTATTTACCAAGTTGAGAAAGTTCTCCTCTCTTCCTATTTTTTGAGAGTTTTTAATTATGAATGGATGTTAAATTTTGTCAAATACTTTTTCTACATTGATAAATACGACCATGTGGTTTTTCTTCTTTATCTTGTTAATATGGTGAATTAGATTGATTGATGTTCAGATGTTAAGCCAGCCTTAAATCCCTAGAATAAACTTCGCTTGGCTATGGCATATAATTATTTTTATATCTTGCTTAATTCTATTTTCTGATATTTTGTTAAGGATTTTATTTCTGTATGAGAGGTATCAGTCTGTAATTTTTATATTTATCTAGTTTTGGTATTGGAGTAATATTAGCTTCACAAAATGAACTAGAGGGGAAATAAAACACATGATAATCTCAACTTTTGCAGGAAAAATACTTGACAAAATTCAACATCCTTTCCTGATAAAAAACACTCAACAACTAAATAGATTGGAAGAGTTGAAATTGTTAAAATGTCAATAAGTCTCCCCTCCCCCATTCTCTCTCTCTCTCAAAATAAATTTAAAAAATGTCAATAATTCCCAAAGTGATCTACACATTCAGTGCGCAGGCAACAAAAGAAAAAACATATAGAAAAAACTTTATCAAGATTAAAAACTTTTGTGCATCAAAGGGCAGTGTTAACAAAGTAGAAACGTAACCGACGGTAGGGGAGAAAAAACCGAATGCAGTTCGGATGATGGAAAAGTTCTGGGGAGGGATGGTGGTCATGGTTGCACAATAATGTGAACATGCTTAACGCCATTGAACTGTACACTTACAAATGTTTAAAATGGTAGATTTCATGTTATGTATATTCTACTGTAATAAAAAAACTTGAACACACAATTTCACATACAAATTCATATACTCGGTGATTTTTTTTTCCTCCAGTGGATTACTTACGTTAAGTAACCAGAGGGATTACTTACATTAAGTAACCAGAGGAGAATAATTGCTTGGTCGTGTCTCGAAACTAGCTTTCCCTCTGATCAACAGTTCTTGGGATGCCCACTCTGACTTCTTCTGGAAGGGCCCAAGGATCTGTCTCACCTGTGACCTCAACAATTAGTAGATGTCATTCAAGGCAGTTAGCTGACAGTAGCCACCATGAAGTCCACAAAGCTGGGATTAAGGTCTGCGGTTCACCACAATATATACTTTATCCAGACTCCCAAAGCAATGAAAGGAAAGCAGGAAGACACTACAGGAGTTTGAAAACTTTTCTCGGTCTCCACATCTAAACCTAACACAGGCACAACTCCAGTTATATAAAGCAGTGGCTCTCAAACCTCAGTGCACATCTGAGTCACCTGAAAGGTCTGTTAAAACACAGGTTGCTGCCCATCCTACTCCCCGAGAGTAGGCTCTCATCCTGTAGGTCTGAGATGGGGCCCAAACATTTGCATTTCCAACAAGTTCCCAGGCAATGCGGGGAACTGCTGGCATGGGGACCACGCTTGAGAACTACTGAACAGTGTATTCAGAAGCATAATTCTATCTGACCCCAAAGAAGGATCAAAGGGAGCAAGGAGAAATGTGAAGGGTGGTAAGTTGCCATTCCTCCCCCAACCCCGATATTATTGTTTCTTAAATAAATATATTTTTTCTAAACATTCAGCAAAATTAAAATTTAAACACCCAACTAGATACTGAACCTTATGGGTGAAAAAAGTATATATTCATAGTGACAGTTCAGTACCACCAATTATTTAGGATTTAGAAAAACATTTTCCATTGTCCTCTTTTTCTCTGTTTTCCTTGAGCTGGTTTGGGAACTTCAGCAAAAAAAAAAAAAAAAAAAATAGTGTGTGTGGTCAAAAGCGTTACTAGAGAGTCTTTAAGGTCTATAATTCTATGAAAAGGCAACAAACAGCAAGCAATTGAGAGGGCAGAGCCATAGCTGTATCCGAGCCAGGGTGAGGGTAGCACTGCCAGGGAGAGGACAGTACCAGGCAGCTTCTCACAGGCAGTAGTCATCTGGTCCCCAACTAAAGAATTTCAATGAGACAACTAAAAAACTCAGGAGTTACTACAAAACACAGCACAGCCTCTGATTCCTCACCTGAACACAATTACTTGTCTAAACAGAGTCTGGGTGGACCCTCTGATACTATCAAAGCTCAGGGGTGTTATTTTTTAATGGTTTGCCTTGAAGCTTTCATAAGGAATTCTCATGGAATATTCTGTAGGGGTGAGAGGAGGGTGAAGGGAAAAGTCTTGTTACGTGATGCTGGGCTGGCTAATATGCACTTACGATGCTGAAATAAATAGGCAGGAATTTTTCATGTTTACTCCCTAAAACTGCCACCATGAAACAAACCACCGAAAAATATGTTTAGTGCCTAAGTTAAGGAAAAGTGGTAACAGTGTAAAATTAATTAGAATGATGTGATCACCATATTTTCATAGGCATCTTCCCCAAGAATATAGCTAAGATTTTACCTTTCACTGACGGCAAGGGTCACAAACTCAGATACCTATAGGGAACCAGCCGGTAACTTATAATAATCGAATAATATGTATTGATAATTGAATATATCAAATTGGAAATAATTGAATATATAATAGTGAAATTGAATGATAATATATTGAAGTGATCAAAATCAAAGAAAATTCAAATGCCAGAAATAGAATCAAACATTATTTTTAACAAACTATGATTTAGACATGTAACATAGTACAAACATTTATGACAGGAGAGATTATCAATTTGAAACTGACAAAATACAAAATAAAAAATAGGAACACTTAATTATTAAGGTTTTCTTATAGCTCACAACACCTTAGACCTAAAACCAAGAATTTGACACCCTTTCCCTTGTACCAAGATGTCAATGTAGTTAGAGTTGCATGCAATGGATAATATGGAATACATCCCTGAATCCATGATTTTCTAATATTTTATTTATTTATTTGAGAGACAGAGAGAGAGAGAGCACAAGCTGGGATGGGGGGCAGAGGCAGAGGGAGAAGCAGACTCCCTGTCAATCCCAGGACCCCAGGATCATGACCTGAGCTGAAGGCAGACACTTAACCAACTGAGCCACCCAGATGCCCCAAGAGCAGTATTTTTTTAAATTGAGTTTCATAAGAGAAAACAACTCCTCTTAAACACAACCACTTTCAAACAAAAATGAAATTTTTGCATAGTGAGATTTGAATTTAAGGTAATTCAAAGGTTGTTTCTGGAATTCTGTTGCTCCAACGTTATAATAATTAGTTCTTATACCTTCATTTGTAGCTATCCATTCACATTATTGCTATTAATTGAGAAATGTTAGCTCATTTTCATAAAGTATAAAATCAAAGAGCCTGCCTTAGAATTCAGTCTTAAATTCCATCGTTTTGGGAATTAAGACCATAATTTTCAATGCTGGAAACTTCAGCATATGAAAATGATCCAGATTATTCCTTACATGTATTTACTAAAATAGGAGAACTGAATCATATAAATGTGGTTCTCCCTGTGAATACACCTGTAAAGAAATATTTGTAGTATCTACTCGAGCTGTAATTTAACCAAAAAAGCCAAATCTTTGAACCAGTCTTCACTGGTAAACTGAGGCAAAGATTCCTCTCTTGGATGACAAGTACAGATTGATTTCTCTTAACAATTGAAAAAACATTTTCAGTCCTAAACTGCATGTAGGAGACTAGAGTTGTACAAACCACGAATCCTGCAAGGCCTTGGAATACTTAAAGTTCAAGAACCAGTATCCAGTTTATGGTGATAATTACTATATTCATTGCATTGTTTAGTTTTTGAACTAAAATTATTCCTAGTGAAATCTGCAATAAACAAATTATTTTTTAATTTTTAAAAGATTTTTTAAAAGATTTGTTTTATTTATTTGACAGAGAGAGAGCACAAGCAGGGGGAGCAGCAGGCAAAGGGAGAGTGAGAAATTTAATAATTTGCAGGGCCCCTGCTGAGCAGAGAGCCCTTGTGGGGCTCGATCTCAGGACCCTGGGTTCATGACCTGAGCCAAAGGCAGACGCTTAACCGACTGAGATGCTTAACTGACTCCATCCACGTGCCCCATTTTAAAGATTTATTTATTTATTTATTTATTTGAGAGAGAGAGAGATCATGTAGCAGGGGAGAGGGGTAGAGGGAGAAGCAGGCTCCCTGCTCAGCAGGAACCCTGAAAATTATTAAATTCATGTCTTCACCTTTCACCATGTCACCAAAATGTCTAATGTTAACCTAAACTATTTATTATTCTAGGAGCACTATCTATCATCAAGCTAATATATTTTTAACTTATTTTCATTAAATTTTGAGAGACTTTCCTAACATACATAAATGAGTCATTTGATACTGGTGTTTTCATGGGTGACAAATCCAAAAGTTCTTCAACCCATTAAAATTTTCAGACACCACAGGTATTGCTGTATGATATTATCTATATATGTATCTTCACGAGCTTGAATTGAAAATGCCATAAATAATTTAAATTTGAAACGTAATCTGCCTTTAAATTATCAGTCATATATTCAAGATGCTAAGAGATAGCATTTCCAATAATATTGACATCATTTTACATTTCATTCTGTTTGAGGTACATAATTTCTGCTGTACTTAAAAGGCATTGCTTTAGGAACTTATCATCTATATAAGGTATTGATACCCAGGAATTTTTTTTTTTACCAAAATAAATAAATACATATCATGGTCGCATCCCTTATTTAATTCTCATCAAAAACAAACCCTATTATATCTTTTCTAAATACTAGTTATGGTGCTTGGTACGTAGGGTTGGCATCTTAGGGGTGCCTGGGTGGCTCAGTCAGTTAAGCGTCTGTCTTCAGCTCAGGTCATGATCTCAGGGTCCTGGGATCAAGCCCCACGTCAGGCTCCCTGCTCAGTGGGGAGCCTGCTTCTCCCTCTATCCTTCCTCCCTGTTTGTGTGTGCTCTCTCTCTCAAATAAATAAAATCTTAAAAAAAAAAATGGCATCTTAATTTGCATCCTTTTGACACAGACCCACTTTGTTTGCATATTAAAATACAGGAATATTCTTTACTTACACACACACACACACACACACACACACACAAATCTCTCTCCTTTTTTTTAAATAATAAAAAGGCCTTTTACTTCCCCACTTTTGAAAGACAAGTGGATCTAAAATATACAGTCTTTCCTTCTTAAAGCTACAGGGTACAAACAGCAGCATAAGTAAAAACAAAAAATGACTACAGATACTTTGCCTAGACATTGGGAGTAAGAGCGAATGGTGGGGATGGTCCACGCGGAGAGCACATGTCTCTCTAAAACTGACAGGTGCTCCCCAACTCCAGCCTTTTGCAGGCATGTGCTAATGTAATCTCCGTGTTCTCAGCGCTTCCACGTCTTTAAACCCTGGAAATGCAGATTTGTGCATGTTTGTGAGTTTATATGAAGCTGCTTTATTTCAAAGTGTTGGCAACTAACTAAAAAATACATAAAACACTGTGATGGTCCAACAAATGTCCATAGCCCATTAATTTGGGACATTCCATTCCATCCATCTTCCCCTAACCCATCATGAGATTTAAGTCCTATCAACATTAATCTATATTCTTAGTAAAGCTAGTAAAGCAAGCAATAGTCTTTTCACACAACAAGGCGTCCCCTCTTTGGCTGGAGCTTCACAGCGGTCTACCAAACAGTGCTTAACTGCCCACAACTCCCAGTTGCATCTAAAAAGCCTAAGTTTACTGTTTTTGCTTTTTTAAAGTCCTTTCCTCTTTTTTGTTATCCAAACTGCTCTTGTTCTAAGAAAACTGAGCTCAAAATGGAGCTGTTTAGCTCTTCTAAACGATGCCTATAGAGATAATCAAACAAACAAGAAAACTCCTGGGATGAGAAATTCCTATTCTGTTTCCGTAGCCTGTTCGGTTCAAAATCTTAAACACGTGGCCCATATTCTCTCTCTTTACCTGAGAAGCAATTAGCCATTCCATCTGTCTCCATTCTTCCCATTCGAGTCTCTTCATAAGGCTACTTGAGTGTTCTCATGACCTGACAGTTGATCTCTCTCAGAGAATCCCAGAGACTACAGTGGAAGCAGCAATGTCTTAATGACTAAGCCTTGGAGTCCACACACTGTCACTTCACCACATATACATAGGTATACAGACCAATCCTGATACAGTGTGGGAGGAACCCATATAAACAAGGGTGTGACTACTGGGAGGCTAGGTCTGATTGGCTTTTTATTTGGAAGGATAATCAGAAGTTCCCATATTTGTATAACTGGAAAAAACATTCTGGTTAAATTCTAGTTTTCCTTCAAAGCCCTGATGAAATGTTAACTTCCCTGCCAGAATGCATTGCTTCCTCCTTTGTGATTCTACATCACGTTTTTCTCAGTGCAGTACCTTTTACACTGTATAATGGTTCACTATGTACAAGGCTGTCTCTCCAATGAGAATATAGAACGGAGGCTTACTTATTTTGATGCCCTTCAAGCTCAGTGTTGAATGTAAAAAAATTTTTTCAGCCACTGACATGTCAGTTTCTGGTAGGGAAACCAGTCTGGGACCAAGGTAAGAAGCCTCTAAGTGGGGTGCCTAGGTGGCTCAGGGGGCGCCTGGGTGGCTCAGTTGTTAAGCGTCTGACTTCGGCTCAGGTCATGATCCCAGCGTTCTGGGATCGAGCCCCGCATCGGGCTCCCTGCTCCGCGGGAAGCCTCCTTCTCCCTCTCCCACTCCCCCTGCTTGTGTTCCCTCTCTCGCTGACTCTCTCTGTGTCAAATAAATAAATAAAATCTTAAAAAAAAAAAGCCTGCTAAGTTACCTATTAAGCTTATCACTGATTTGCCTTATACACCTAAGCAACTTGCTTAAAACAAGCAAGTAACCTAGCAAATAAAACAAACCCAGAATACAAATTTATTCATTTCAATGGTAGATTTAACTTCTCTGTTGACCAGAATTTTCATATAGATAACTTTACAGGAAGGAGCAGGCAAATTAAAATCTCAACATCACTAGGTGAGTTTTATAGGAGAAAATGTGTGCTTCAATGGAAAGTGATCTTTGTTTAGATGACGTCTTTCCAGGTTATCTAATTCCAGCCTTTCATTGCTGTTGAACTATTATTCTCTATTAGTTTGTACTGAAGAAAAGTTAGAGCGATGTAAAATAACTCTTGCCTCTAGGCATGTGAATCCTGTCTGCTGGAGGTTCAAGTGACTCCCTTCCACTGTAAAAGGGGCCAGTTCTGCTTTCATTTGCATTTTCCTGATCTATAAATATGTCTGGTCTTTGGCTTCTCCCTTTGAACTGGCTGTAACCTCTTCCTGGTTCCCTCCTTTAACTAATGAGTTAAATAAAATCTTTAACACTGGGTGGGGGAATGGGATAGGCCGGTGATGGGTAGTAAGGAGGGCACATATTGCATGGTGCACTGGGTGTTATACACAACTAATGAATCATCGAGCCTTACATCGAAAACCGGGGATGTACTGTATGGTGACTAACATAATATAATAAAAAATCATTATAAAAAAAATAAGTATCTAAACTCAAACAAAACAAAACAAAACAAAATCTTTAACACTTGTAAATTTTATATTTGTATGAGAATCATGATTTTTACCTAGTCTTTAAAATTGTCCTTCAACAGCCCATATATACAGGACAAGAGGGATTGGTTGGGTGATCTTAACCAAAATGAAAAAGCACAGACCAGAATTACACAAATCTGGACTCCAATCCTGGCTCTTTAAGCACTTGGGACCACTGCACTTTGCACCTGCAGAGACACACCATTCACACTGAAGTTTCTATGAACGGGCTTCCCCGCATAGCACTTCACACAGGTCTACACTGCCCATGTGGCAGTGCCACTTCCCCCCGCAAGAGCAATTTGTGTGCATGGTGCATGTCCTAGCGGAGGGCCTGTCCCTTGTCTTTGCCTGGGTGATGGATGAGATGTTTTATGAACCAATAATACATGTATATGTGCTTAACTGTCATACTTAAGCAAATAGCATAGGAGTAGAAATGAATAAGGGAAAGAGATAAGAATGGCTTTTAAATATTAACAGCTTTGATCAGCACTGTCCAACAGAATGTTTTGTAATGATGGAAATGTTCTAGGTCTGTGCTGTCCAATACAGTAGCCGCTACTCCCCACAGGTGGTTATTGAGCACCTGAAAGGTCGTTAGTGTTACTGAGGAACTGACTAGTGGCTACCATATGGGACAACACAGGTATTAATACTAGTAGAAAAACAAATTTCTAGACTCAGAAAAATGGGAGATGTAGGCTTCTCAAGCTTTTTGGTGCAAGGACCTACATATTTAAAAAGCACTGACAAGATCTCCTTTTTTATGGCTGAGTAATATTCCATTATATGTAGGTACTACCTCTTCTTTATCCATTCATCTATCAATGGACACTTGGGTTGCTTCTATATCTTGGCTATTGTAAATAATGCTACAATAGGAGGGATGGGTGAAATAGATAAAGGGGATTAAGAGGTACAAACTTCTAGTTATAGAATAAATAAGTCCCAGAGATGAAAAATACATCATAGGGAATGTAGTCAATAACACTGTAATGACATTGTATGGTGATAGATGGTGACAATGCGTATTATGGTGAGCAAGGAGTAATGTATGGAATTGTCAAATCAGTATGTTGTACACCTAAAACTAATATAATATTGTGTCAATTATATTTCAATAATAAAAAAATTGCAACACACACCAAAGTAATACAAAAACAAATAAAAACCATTGAGACTCCAAAGAACTTTCATTTATGTGGGTTATATCTACCAGTAATCATTATCTTAAGAAAAATAGAAATTTAAAAATATTTATTAGTCCATTTACAAATAATAATAAACCCATTATTTTATGGAAAAAAAACTATATTTTCCAAAACAAAAAATAAATCAGAGAAGGGTGGCACTGCTTTATATTTCTGCCTTTGGGCTATTGGAATATCACATAGCCTCTGGAAAACTCCATTGTATGCTCGTAAGAAAAAGGCAAATATCACATCAATATTATTATGGAAAGGGTCTCAGGAATTCCCTGAGACTGCACTTTGAGAACCATTCATCTAGCTATAGGATAAGTAACAGCAATGGTTTACTAATACAAAACGTTTAGATACTCCCTTCTGTAGGACCACTCTCCAACCCTGTTATGACAGGTGACTTCGTCAGCCCCATAGCAGGTGAGAGGCTTTGTCCTCCAGGTTACCATTCAAGGGCAAGGATACGGCACCAGGCAGAAGATAAGGAGGTTAAGTGAAAGCCTACAGAGGAAACTGTGGGACCCTCAGTCCCTGTGCAGAAAAGAATTCTCATAGCAGGCCTGAGACTGCAAGGCCTGCTTGCAAAGTTAACTCTTGGCTAGAATCTGGGAACTTTGATTTCAGAAAGGATCCCACTATTCCCTGACAAGAGTTGTTTTAATACACCTAATCATAGTTTGCACAAACAATGTAGTTTATGCTCAACACCTGCTTTCCCTGGAAGTCTGGGATTTTGGTATGTGCTAGGTGGAGGGTGCCTATGTGAACAGTCCCCAGTAAAAATCTTGGGTGCAGAGTCTCTAATGAGCTCCCTTGTTAGACAACACTTCACGCATAGAGTCACAATTCAGTAATGAAGGAATTAAGCACTCCCTACGTGATTCCACTGGAAGAAGATTCTGGAAGTTTCTGCCTTGTTTCCTCTGGACTTCACTCCATGTTCCTTTTCTTTTTGCTGATTTTGCTTTGAAGCCTTTCACGAAAATTAATCATAACTGTGAGTATGACCATATGGTGACATATGGTGATGTGAATCTTCCTAGTGAATCACTGAACCTGGAGGTGATCTTGGGGACTCTTGACACAGTCCCTTTCATTGGCCCCGCTCCCAGAATGCCAACACCCAGGATTATATCTCACACTGCAGAGGACTGGAGGCTTCTTTCTGAAGAAACTGAAAAATGAAGAGAAATGAAAGGACTATAAAGGGTAGAAATAATGCAAAAAGAAAAGGAAAGTCCCAAAATAAAACTACAATGAATATCTTTAAAAGGATAAGAAAATATACTTCATTTATTAAGAGTAGAATGCTATAAAAAGAAGCAATCAAAATAAGAAAGAGCAATATGAAATTGAAAATATGATAAAATGAAATTCCGAGTAAAATGGCTAGGAGATAGGGTTAAAAACTTGCCCAGAGAAGTTGGGGGGTAAAAAAAGAGAGAAAGAGATGAAAAACAAAAGAGAAAAGATAAGAAAATTGAAGGATCAATCCAGGAGGTCCAAAATTCCAACTAAGAAAAAAAGAGAACAGAATAAATGAAAAGGAAGAAATTATTAGAGTTAATTTCACCACACTACAAAAAACACAAGAGGTGTCAGGCTGTAGGAGCTCACCAAGTGCAGACCACAATGAATGAAAAAAAGAATCACATCAAGGTCACCAACTCATCAAATTTCAGGATACCAAAAAGAAGATTCTAAAAAGCTTTCAGAAAGGAAAAACAAGCCATAAAGGGGTATCAGACTTAATGATACCAGATTTCTTCACAGTAATACTGACAACAGACACTCTAAAATTAAGTCTTAATCATTCTGAGGAAAAAACTAGAATTTCATACTCAGCCAAGCTACAATTCAACATCCTAGCCATGAAGAAAAACACTTTAAGACATACAAGGACTTTGAAAATTTCTTTTCTTCGGAAGTGACTGGACTAAGTGCTTGAGCAAAATGATTGAGTCAACCAAATCAAGATCTAGGTAACGGGACCCAAACCAGGAGAGAGGTAAACCAGAGCTATAGCTTATGCCCCAAACCTAGAGGACTTTATATTTTAGTCCTTCTATTCAGAATTCCATTGTGGCTATCATATGTTTAATTTCATAGAACACTTTCTTATTCTCTGATTGTTTCTTTCCATAGCATCCAAATCCTATTTTATGGGTACAATCTCTTTTTTAACTCTTTAAAGACACTAATCTTTAGGTTGGTTGCAAACTTAGAAACAGACCACATGTACACGAAGAATGAGACCTATGGGAAGGAAGTCTTACGGAAAAAAGGAAGTTGATAGATTCTTGCAATTGAGCATTTGACAGCATTTGAGTATTTGGGAAAAGCCATAGATTGATAGAAACTTAGGTAAGTGAAAAAAACACAATCTTTATCTTTTGGCCCAAAGGCTAGTCATATTTACCTATTCATAATAGTATAAAACCTATTGATTTAACTAAGTATCGAGATAAAATCTCAATTGAGAGGATGGAGGAAGTGGAAGTAGAAAAGAGAGAGAGAGTAAAGGTGTTAAATCTTCACCATAAAGTATCAATTCTCAACTTACAAAAAAATAAGATAAATAATATCTAAATCATTTAAGTCAAGAGATAGTTATAAACTTTCACTTTAAGACTTTAGGAGGTAAATACTAGAAGAAAAAAATAAGAGTTGAAAGTAGTTGCCTCAACAGAGAGCAACAAGTACTTAAGACGAATGAACATGTGTCTCATATTTTTGTGGCAAATTTTTAAGAACTGCTCTATTTTGTTCAATTACATATATATTATAATAATCTATATATATTATAATATATATTATATAATCTTGTGTAATATATAAATTTTAAATTTTACTTTAAAATCAATATGTATATTGGGGACACCTGGGTGGCTCAGTTGGTTAAGCAACGGACTTTGGATTTCATTTCCGCTCAGGTCATGATCTCAGGGTGGTGAGACTGAGCCCCAAGTCGGGCTCCCTGCCCAGCACGGAGTCTGCTTGTCCCTCTCCTTTACCTGCTTGCACTCTCTCTCTCTCTATCAAATAAGTAAATAAATAAATAAAATATTTTTAAAACATAATTTAATGGTATTTAAACTGGAAGCTTTCACAATTTCATATGCCATGTTCAAGTACGCTAAGTGGTTTCCTCTTCACTCAGCAAGAGCGCCTTGTACTCAACACTCCAACCATGAAGAAAACTCTCCCTTTAATTGTTTTAATTAAGGTCCATCTCCTTTCTTTATACGCTTTCTATGTTCTAACCACTTTTTTAAAAAAACCTTTTATTGGGGCACCTGGGTGGCTCAGTCAGTTAAGCATCAACCTTTGGCTCGGGTCATGACTTCAGGGTCCTGGGATAGAGCCCCACGTCGGGCAGGGAGCCTGCTTTTCCCTCTCACTCTGCCTGCCATTCTCCCTGCCTGTGCGCTCTCTCTCTCTCTCTCTCTCTCTGTCAAATAAATACATAAAATATTAAAAAAAAAAACTTTTATTGAGGATGCTTTCTATGTACTGATATGAAAAAAATCTCCATGATACACTGTCAAATGGAAAAAGCAAAGGAAAAAAAATGGCAAATATATCCAAGAAGAGAAAAATGTAGATCTGTTTTGGCTCAGATATGCATAAAATATCCCTGGAATGTTAAGCAGTAAACTAGTTAATGCTTACCCAGGGTAGGTGAATTGGAGAAATGGGAATTGGGGAGATGAGGAACAGTGGAAAGAGAAACTTTTCATTGTATAACGTGTTTTTTTTTTACATTTTGATCTTCAACCCTGTAAAATCATTGCCTACTCAAAAATATTTTTTTTTAATTTTAAAAAATATACCTCTTTATCTTGGTACAAAATTACAATCATATCACACACTGAACTCGTACACTTCCATGCCAACTTGAGAACTTAGTTACCAGGCTTTTAATCATTACATAAATAAATCTATTAACCTGTATTAAAATTACAAAGGCTCAGATAAAATAGAAAGAGTAAACCTTGGGGATAAGCAGGGACATATGGATAATCCCCATTTATCTCTAGGGATTTGATGATTATTTCAAAGACAGAATGGTTTCAATGCCTACATATGTAAATATAGTCTTTGCTTTTTTCCTTCTTTAAACCTAGCTCAAGGGCTTTTTAAATTTTACTGTGCAGAAGAATTTCTTTCAAAGTGACAAGCTGAATATTAAATCAAGCATAATCTTTACTACACTTCAGAATATTCTTATACTTCTTTTAACCAAAATGCAAACATATTCATACTCTTTTAAGTATTCGTTTTTTACCCTGATATTATATGACGACCATCTTTTGATTTTGTCAATTTTTTCCTACAACATCATTAGTAATGGCTACATATGTCTACATTATATTAATATACCAATTATAATATATTAATACAACATATTAATGTATTAATTAATTAATACATTAAATTATAATATATTGATATTACATTGTATCAATATATTAATTAATATGTTATAATATTAATTATTACAGTGTATAGATATTCTCTGACTTAAATCATTTTACCATTTCCCTATTTTGGGGCATTGAGTGTTTTCAAAGTTTCACCATCATAAGCAACATTGCAACAAATATCCAAGTAACTAACCGTATGCACATATCCATTATTATTTCCTTAGAGTAAATTCCTAGAAGTAGAATTGCTGGGTCAAAATTATCTAAAAATTTAAGAATTTTAACAACAATGGGCAAATGCCCTCCAAAAACCTACTTAACTGTTAATGGGAAACTAAATACACTTAAGGGAAATGACAGGATGCTTTATTGATTCGATGTGTGAGTTTTCAGGTACCCCAATGAATTCCCAAATCTCAAACTGCAAAATGTTGCACACGTAACATGTCAAAAAGTCAAAAAAGAAGGTAATGAACTTTGATATTAAAACCATAGCTCTTACATGAATGCTGCAAGAAATGTAGAAGCTTCAGAGAGCGGGGAAAAAGAACACTAGCGATGACACATCCCTGAAAAACGGCAGACTCGAGTTCTCAAAGCCTTCCAATTTAATGTCATTCTAAAAGTCATAGTATTTCCTGTTACAATACTCAAAATTATTAAAGCATTTTTGTCATCACATCCATATCTTAAAGGAGAAAAAGACGTAAAGTTTCTGCTGGTGTTGACATTTTAATGGAGAAAAAGAAAAATTTTAATACAACCAGTAAGCCCCACATTCCCTGAAGTTGCATATTCAACACCATAATTTAACACCACTCAAAATTTGGGACCTGAATATGTAGTTGTGGGTCAAAGCAGGCCTAAGTAAATTGGGAAAAAATAATCTTTCAAAATTGATGACTCAAAACACTGTACATGGGTTTTTCTTTTATTTTTCTGTATTTTACAAAATTTCCCTAATAAAAGAAAGTGCATAAACATAAATTAAAAGAGCTCAAACTCATCATTTAGGAAACAAAAATGTGGGTGTTGCATTCAAACAATTACCCTGACATCAAAAACTATTTTTGGAAAAGATACAGCATATTATACCATTCTAGAAATCATAAGAAATGTAGTGTAACTTTCTTTAAAAAGAGCAATCCCAACAAATTCTTTAAACCATACTATTCTCATAGATCAAAACTGAGTAAGTTTTCCTCACTACCACAAAACATCCCTAAAGGCAAAAGGTAAAGAATTACTGCATGTGATAGCTCTCTCACCTCCCCTCTCTAAAATACACTTAAAGTTCAAGAAAAATATTTGATTGCAATTAAAAAGGCACTCCTGTTTCAATTTAAAAAAAAAATTGAAGCTCAAATAAGTTACTAAGAATTCTGATGACTAGGGGCGCCTGGGTGGCACAGCTGTTAAGCGTCTGCCTTCGGCTCAGGGCGTGGTCGCGGCGTTGTGGGATCAAGCCCCACATCAGGCTCCTCCGCTAGAAGCCCGCTTCTTCCTCTCCCACTCCCCCTGCTTGTGTTCCCTCTCTCGCTGGCTATGTCTATCTCTGTCGAATAAATAAATAAAATCTTAAAAAAAAAAAGAATTCTGATGACTAGCGACAGAAAAACACTACCCAAGTCCTTTAAGCATATGCAAAAAAAAAAAGATATACAGAAAAGATGAATTGAGGGTGCCTTTGATTTTACAAGACAATTCACAGCAACATTCACAATTGTAAAAGATGTATTTAAAGTACTTACACATTTCCTAATCATTAAATAAAATAGAGCAACATTTTTATTTTCCAACTGCCTAATAAAAACAATAATTACAGTATTCCCCAATCTCCAATATGTTCCCATTTTTAAAACATCAATAATCTTCTGATCCTTGGAAGGCAGCAAACTAAATGCCAGCACCTTTTTCTCAAGTCAGGAATTCCTTTCCCTAATCCTTATGGAATAAGAAATAGACACTCCAAAAAAGAAAAAAAAAAAAAAGAAATAGACACTCCTTTTCAACTCAAACCAATAAACGGGGTCTTGGCAAAGAGCAGAGCAATCTGAAACAATGTCACCAGAACTTAGATCTAGAAAGGAGCGCCAAGAACCGTGACAGAACACTGGACGATCCGTTCTGAAAAATGTCTATCATTCTCCTCTCCCGACTCCCATCGACTCGCACAAGGGCCACAAAAATTGGGAGAGGGCAGTACAGTACCGGCGTATGGGGTTGTCAGAGCAATTCACTTAAAAACTCCAAGCGTAGGTTCAGCCTGCTCCAGCGAGAGGACCGGACGCAGACTCCTGCCACCGCTAGTAAAGAGCTGATGCTGCTACGCAGAGTAACCCCCTCACCCCCCTCCCAGGCTGGGATGTGACCAGTATCCTAACAGGTATGCAGCTCGCCTTTCTGGGGACTCTTGGAATGTACAAATCGCTGCAATAAACAGCCGGACCGGGCGGGCGTCCTCTTGCCCTCCCGGGGTGGCGCTACAGCCTCCCGACGCAGGGACAGCCCGGAGTTCGCAGGCCGAGCGGGGCTCCGGGGCGTGGCGGATTCCCGGCCGCTGTCTAGCCGGCTGGGGGCTAGCGCCGCACGCGCTATTTACATCATTCCAAAGGTCTGGAACCTGGGTATGCAGTTGTGGGTGAAAGCAAACCTAAGCAAACTGGAAAAACAAAATCCCTCAAAACTGATGACTCAAAAGAAAAAAAAAATGACTCAAAACACTATCTGTGGTTTTTCTTTTATTTTTCTGTACTTTGAGAAGTTTCTTTCATTAAGAAATCTATTACTCTAAAATAAGAAAGCTCAAACTTATTATTTAAGGAAAAAAATTATCAATGTTGCATTCAAATGACTACTACCCTGAGATCAAGAACTATTTTTGGATGAGATACAGAGTATTATGCAATGCTACAAAGTAATTTTTTTAAAGAGCAATCTTTAAAAAGAGCTCGAGCTCGTCGGGATCTGTTTCTCTGATTGAGAAGCGAACACCACGCTATTTGAAGACTCCTCATCACCACGGTGCCTGGTCCCTGCAGTGTAAAGGATCGTTTACTTAATCGTGCTCTCCCAAGACCTGCCCGCACAGCGCCGCTTCCACAGAGCCTGTCCAGACCGGAGGAAGAGCCGCTGGGACCGCGAAGCCGAGCGACAAGTGCCCGTGAGGCGTCCCACTGCTATTCGCTGACCGTCTGGAGCCTCCGCACACACAACTTGCGCAGCGCTTAAGACTGGCCCACTGGGGGAGTGACAGTCAAGGAGGGGAGGAGGGGCAGCGGAATTTGGACCAGAATCCCGTGACACGAGGATGCCTTGGCACGGACCCTGCCGGTCCGCTGGCCCTCGCCATCCCACTCACTGCCAATAGCCCAAGAGGACGCAGCAGGACAGGGAGCCCCGGGGGCAAAGGAAGCGCTCACCGCTTCAGATGGTCCGAAGCCCGCCGAGCTGCGGTGGTCGCGGAGACCAAACTCGGCGCGGTAGCCCCCGCTGCAGCCCGGGTTGTAGCCCCGGCAGGAACCGGATCCCGGGGCATCGCCGGCGGCTTCCACAGCACCCGCGCAGCTCCGGGAGCTGGGCGCACGCCGCCTCTTCCGCCACAGGGCACAAGGCACCCCGGCGCGGCCCGCCCACACCCGAGATAGGCCAATGGGCGCGGAGCGCGGGAAGCCGGGGGCGGGGCGCGAGCGGCCGGGCAGCCCAGCGACGGTGTCCGCAGAGAGGTCCTCGCCCACCGGCCGGGAGCAGTCCAGGTTTCGGAGCCCCCCCGCCTGGGAATCGTGTGTGTTGGGTGAGTGTGGAGAGGGCAGAGGACGCACATTCCGCAGATGAAAGATCTGTGAGAGTCTGAGACGTTCGGGACACACTTCTGATTTTGCGGGGCCTCTCTCTTTTCAGAATTCTTCGTCCGCTGTTTACAGAACACCAGCCACAGTGTTTGGGGACGCACGGGAATGAGAAACAGTCCCTCCTTTCAGGGATCTTCCAATCAGGCGGGTGGAGGAGCAGGTAAGAAAACAGGTAACTAGGAGAGCCTTCATGAGATGCATTCCAAAATCAAAAGTCATGTTTTGCAATGGGGGAATGTAGGGGGATTCTCTCCTGCCAGGAGAGAATTAAAAGCCTTGTTACTTTGCAATACTTATAGCCATGATTCACAGTGGAGAACAGTGTATACATCTCTTTGGTTTCCTTTTTTTTTTCTTTTTTCTCTTCTTTTTTTTTTTTTTTTTTTTTTAAGATTTTATTTATTTATTTGACAGAGAGAGAGACAGCCAGCGAGAGAGGGAACACAAGCAGGGGGAGTGGGAGAGGAAGAAGCAGGCTCCCAGCGGAGCAGGGAGCCCAAAGTAGGGCTCAATCTCAGGACCCTGGGATCACGCCCTGAGTCGAAGGCAGACGGTAACGACTGAGCCACCCAGGCGCCCCGTGGTTTTCTTTTTTTCTTAATGACTACCAGATAATATGCACGACAGTTAAAAATTTCAACAGCATCAAAAACACATGATAAGCAATGAAAAGAAAATTTCCATTATCCACTGCTCCCTCCTCCTCCCTTCCTAACAGGAAATGTTCTTTCCTGTTAGAGTATCACTGCTAACTAATTTGTTGTATGTCCTTTCAAAGACACTCTGTGCGGTGTATATATATATATATATATATGCTGTGTATGTTATATATATATATATACATACTCTTTTTATTATATATATATATATATACATACTCTTCCCCCAGTCTCCTCCCTCCTCTCTCTCTCTCTCTCTCTCTCTTTCTCTCTCACACACGGTACTCTACACAGTTTTGCCACCTTGGTTTTCTTCACTTAATGCTATATTTTGGACAACTTTTATTATTTTTGCTGATTGCATAGTATTTCATCAGATTATTATTTCAAGTTTTTCCCATTCTTTTGCTTTTACAAACAATGCTGAAGTCAGTAATTATATTCTTATTTATAGCCATTTGGCATGTGAACAAATGTCTGTCTAGGCTAAATAGCTAGGTGTTGAATTCTGGATCCTAAGGTATGGACTTTAAAAATTCTGGTAAATGTTGCCACACTGCTCTCCATACAGTTTGTGTCAGTTTATGCTCCCACAACAATTTATCAGGGTGTCTGTTTCCTCATATCTCTCTATACAGTATGTTATCAAGCTTAATTTTTAAAAATTGCCATTCTATGAACTTCTCATTTTCTTTGCCCATTTTTCTGTTCAACTGTTGGTCTCTTTTTTCTTTATTGTTGGGGATATATATATATTTATTTATTTATTTATTTATCTATCCCTCTCTATATATAAATAAAATTAGTCTATTGTGAATAAATTGCTTATCTTTCCCCCATCTTCTTTTGGTTTTGTTTCTCGTATTTTTTTTGCAATGAATTATTTTTTATTTTCATATAGTCACATTAATTGATTTTTATTTATGTTCCTAGGTTTTTTTTTTATCTTAGAAAGGCTGTCACTACCCCCAAATTAAGAAAGATTCTTCAATGTTTCCTTCTAGTATGTTTGATATCTATATGATTAATCCATAATGTAAATAATCTATAATAAAAATGTTATGATAAAGAAATAAATCAGAGCAAAGGATATGATCAGATAATTCTCCAGAGAAGATATCCAAATGGCGAATAAACACATGCAAAGATGTTTATAGTGTCAGTAGCCATCAACAAAATGAAAATCAATACCACAATGAGATACCGCTTCACACCCACCAGAATGGCTATAATCAAAAAGACAGATAATAACAAATGTTGGTGTTTTAGTCCGTTTGAGTCGCTATAACAAAAATATCATACCCGGATGGCTTAAACAACAAACATTTATTTCTCACAGTTCTGAAGTCTGGAAAGTCCAAACTCAAGACACTGGGAAGATTCTGTGTCTGGTGAGGACCTGCTTCCTGGTTTAAAAATGTCTGTCTTGGGGCGCCTGTAGCGTCTGCCTTCGGCTCAGGGCGTGATCCCGGCATTATGGGATCGAGCCCCACATCAGGCTCCTCCGCTATGAGCCTGCTTCTTCCTCTCCCACTCCCCCTGCTTGTGTTCCCTCTCTTGCTGGCTGTCTCTATCTCTGTCGAATAAATAAATAAAATCTTAAAAAAAAAAATAAAAAAAATAAATTAAAAAAAAATAAAAATGTCTGTCTTCTCACCACATGGCAGACAAGCTGAGGCAACTCTCTGGGGTCTCTTTTAAAAGGCACTAATACCATGCATGAAGGCTCCACCTTTATGACCTAATCATCTCCCATATATACCCCAAAGGTCCCACCTCCAAATACCATCACATTGGGGATTAGGTTTCAACATGTGAACTTTTGGGAGATGGAAACATTTCAGTCTGTAGCAGCTGGCAAGTGTTACGAACCAAATTTGTCCTCCAAAATTCATACGTTGAGGCCCTAACCCCCAATGTGACTGTATTTGGAGATAAGGTCTTTAGAGAGGTAATTAAGATGAGATGAGGTCATAAGGTTGGGGCCCTAATCTAATGTGACTGGTATGCTTAAAAAAAAGGAAGAGACACCAGAGATATGAATGGATACACATGGAAAAGACTATGTGAGCACACAACAATAAGGTGACTATCTGTAAGCCAAGGAGAGAAACCTCAGGAGAAACCAAACTTATTGACATCTTGATCTGGAACTTCCAGCCTCCAGAACTATGAGAAAATAAATTTCTGTTGTTTACGACGCCCAGCTGTGGTATTTTGTTTTGGCAGCCCTGGAAAACTAATGCAGCAAGAATGTGAATAAATCAGAACCCTCATACACTACTGGTGGGAATGTAAAATGATGCAGCCACTTTGGAAAACTGTCTGGTAGTTCCTCTGTTAAACACAGACTTACTGGCCGTATGACCCAGCAATAGCACTCCTACGTATATATCGCAAAACCTATATCCACACAAAAACTTGTACATGAATGTTGGTAGCAAAATTATCATAATAGACAAAAAGTGGAGAAACCCACATGCCCATCAACTGATGAATGGATAAAGAAATGTGATATAACTATATAATGGAATGTTATTTGGCAATAAAAAGGAGTGAAGGACTGATACATGCCATAAGATGGGTGAACCTTGAAAACGTTATGCTAAGTGAAAGAAGCCAGTCATTAAGGACCACGTATTATATGGTTCCATTTACATGAAATGTCCAGAATAGGCAAATCTATAGAAACAGAAAGATTCATGGCTGTCTAGGTCCGGGATGGGATGGAGGGATTATAGGGTAAAGGCTAGAGGTACAGGGTTTCTTTTTAGGGTAATGAAATGTTGTAAAATTTATAGTGGAGATGATTGCATAACTCTCTGAATATACTAAAATTCATTGAATTGTACACTTTCAATGGATCAATTATATGGTATGTGAATTATATCTCAATAAAGGCGTTAAAACAAAATCCATACCCAGACTTCACTGGACAAGAGGGCAAAGTATATGACCAAATATTCCATACATGGAAAAACTCAGAGAAGTGAATTTTGGGGAAATGATTAGCCTTGCTGCGAGGTTAATTGAAAATCACAAAGGAGGGGGCGCCTGGGTGGCACAGCGGTTAAGCGTCTGCCTTCGGCTCAGGGCGTGATCCCGGCGTTCCGGGATCGAGCCCCACATCAGGCTCCTCCGCTATGAGCCTGCTTCTTCCTCTCCCACTCCCCCTGCTTGTGTTCCCTCTCTCGCTGGCTGTCTCTATCTCTGTCGAATAAATAAATAAAATCTTTAAAAAAAAAAAAAAAAGGAGAATGTTGGCAGAGCTAAACAAAATGGCTAAACTCTAAGTTGATAAAATTACTTATTAGGACAACTGTTGATGAACATACTGAGGCAAGCACAAAATCTATGAGATTATTCATGTTTGACCCATAGTCTACATTTGGGAATATATTCCCTCAAAACAATCCAAGCAAGAAAACCAATTTTCACTAGATGTTTATAGCACCACTCTTTATAATGTGAAACTAAACTGGAAATACAAGTACCTAATAATTTGGAGGGTATTTATTAAAGTGGGAAGCCTGGGCTGCATTCATAAATGGGAAAGTACATCCAAAATAATGAGAAAAGTAGAAATCAAATGAGTTTGGGAATGCTGGTAAGTGTACATAAATAAACGTACACTGTTGAGTATAATGAGGAGGAAATGTAGTATTAAATGGCACCAGGATTGCTCTTAGAAAGAAACTGTCTTCATTTGGAAAAATAACCAGATAAGCTGTTTCCAGTAGAAGGTGAGACTCTAAAAAAAACATGGTGTAGTTAAAAACCCTAGCAATACAAGACAAGCTGCTCTCCACACTGGAGGAATTTATGTTTGCTCTTGAGAGAGAGAGAGAGCGGTGAGAGGAGATGGACCACACAAGCAGGGGTGGGTGGGAGAGAGGAGTCAGGTGGGCAAGTCAGCCACTGCATAGAGTGAAGGGCTAATGGGAAATCTCTGGTGATAGGGCGGGAAAATGGACCTTAAAGACAGGAATGTCTAATATATAAATTTTAAGTTGTTTTCTCAAATCTTAAAATCTCACTAAAACTGTGTGTGAATGGGGTTTTGTAGGAACTGAAGAAGAGGTTGAAGATGGGACAGTTGGAACAGTGAAAAGACAGCAGCCATGGATACACAGACTCAGGGCCAGAGAAGACAAGAAAATGAAGCCCCCGGAGGAAATTATCGGTAATCTTGGAAAGGGCTCTGAACACCCAGATTGGATGTCTGGGCCAATCTCCTTGAGACTACAAAAGGAAGGGAGGCTCTGGCTGACATTTGCCTTACATAAAGGATAGGAAGGTAGCGTGAAGTAAATGTAGGTGTTTAAAGTTTATATCAGGCTTAAATGTATGACTTTTTTTTTTTTTTAATTCTCATTTGGGGCACCTGGGTGGCTCAGTCAGTTAAGCATCTATCTTCAGTTAAGCTCATGATCTCAGGGTCCCAGGATCGAGCCCCAATGTTGGGCTCCCTGCTCAGCAGGAAGCCTGCTTCTTCCTCTCCCTCTGCTCTTCCCCCCAGCTCATGCACGCTCTCTCTCTCTCAAATAAATAAATAAATAAAATTTAAAAAGATAATAAACAAATTCTCATTTTTTCTTAAAATATTGATTCCCATCCACAGACTGAAACAGAACAAAAGGATCCTGGTTAAGCCCCTGCCCTGGCAAAATCCAGTGGAAGTGATGTTCGAGTACACCCTGGCTAATGGCCGGGGGAATGGAAATGAATGTGTAAGATGGAAAAATTTACACCTATTCTCTCTTAGCAGTAAGGCCTAAAGGGATGTAGTTAGGCTGTCCCATTATGGAAACGTTGTCCTATGTGTTCTGCATTAAAGTGTTATTAGAGCAAAAATATGATCAAGTGTTCAAGAAGGCTGGTCTGTGGAAAAAGTTCAAAAGAACCCCTGTGCAAATGATTCTCAGTGAGCATGTTGAAGTTCTTAATTGCCCAACTCCAGAATTCATGACTTCCACTGACTTAGCCAGAGGAAGGTTACTAACCAGGCGTAATTTACAGATGGCAGGTCTGTGGCAGGCGGCCTAGAAGTGATTTTCCCAAGGTTATAGAGCAAGCCAGAGGGTGAGCTGAAAATAGAACCGTACCTCATACTCGCATGCAGGCTATATGATAACTTGTGTACTGTCAGCAGAGTTGAGGGATGAATGTCCTGGAAAGGTTAGCATAGTTTTATGGCTAAAGGAGCCTTGCTCAACAATTGCAAATGCTACCTGACAACAGCAAATGACCTACTTAATCTTATAAACAGTAACAATGTGGACAATTAAGCAGAAGTTTCAGGGAAAAATTACTTTTTGACAATAGCACAATTTTAAAAATACACAGCTCCATGATCATGAAGCCACTACTTGTGTCATGCACACACTTCAGTGATAGTGTCCGTCTTCCTCTAAAGACTAAACTTCCGAGTGCTAACTCTCAACACTGTAATACCAGCAAGCTTACAGGATCTGGCAGAACTGCCTAAACATTGTCAGAAGTGTAGGATTTTTCTGGATTTCTGGAAGGGTAGGATTTTAGGCCTCAGTGATAATGTTCTATACGTTTCCTTAACTGAATTAACAGAACTGGAAAGTATAATGGGATAGTCAGGGAGTAAGAGCCCCAGGGCTTAGCCACTAAATTTATGTTTCTTGGGTACCCAGGCTATGGAGGGATTGCTTAGCCAGCTACTATGCTGTACTTGAGCTACGATGCTCATATTTTTAGGAAAAACAACAAAAGCTAGTACCACTGTTAGGTGACCCTTCTCTAGAGTAGATTTTTACATTGCACTGATCTAGTCAACAAAAAGCTTCACAAATTTATGCTTTCGGGTGTGTTGCTGGTCCCATTCCCACTTTTCAGAAAGGGTTCTTCTTGATGATTGCTGTGCTACGTTAATACTTTCGGGCCAGCTCTAAGAGAATGTCACAAACACGCACAGACTCTGGACTTCTTGACTGCAAGTTTCCTTCCCTTCACATCAGAGGCCGCACTATTACTGTTTAGCACAGTGCTTCGGCGGTTCCTTCTACAAGTCCCTGACCAAAAAGATAAAATCTCAATGTACAGTAGAGGAAAGAAAGTGATAGTCCAGCAACTATTTCTCAGAGAACTCTCATCTAACTGGTAAGAGTGGTGGAAGCCAGTCCCCTTTCCATAGCACAGCATCGTATCTGAAACCACCTTACAGAGGCCCCGTAACA
>NW_024426774.1:49925555-49929261 GCF_017311325.1 Ursus maritimus
CAGGAATGACAGAACTGCCTGGACAAAATATAGATCAAAGTGTCCACTGATAAAATCAGGGTGATTAGAAATGTTAACTTTTGCAGGCAATGTTTTATTAATATATTAATAAGCCAATTATTGTGAGGTGAAGGAAAAATCCAAACAGCCAAATTTGCATGAAATTTTTTGGCTGTTTCAGTCTCTTTTAGCATAAATATTTTGGCTGCTACCAGTTGTTTTTTTGTTTTTTGTTTTCCTTTTAAGCAGCACAGTGACATAGGTTAGGACTTTCTGGGTTAAATACACATAAATACATAGATTAAATACATTTGGAATGGGAAGTGGATCTAGTGTTACTCAGAATACCTTTTGAGCATTTTTGGCCATTCTCTCTGAATTCTGGCTGTCCACAGGGTTTGTCTCTGCTCACCAAAACAGGTAGCCTATGTTTCACACAGAAGGAAGAGAAATCTGAAAAGCTCCGAAGAGTCAACAGTGTATCCGGGCCACCCTTTTGCTGACTTCTACTCCTCCCTTCTCAGTTGGACCCATGCTCTGTTGTCCAGTTCTGTTTTATTATGAACCTTGGTTTAGCAGCTTCTGTATGCACGGTTCCAGCATATGGACTATTTTAATTGATTTCACATACTCATCCATTTATTCACCAAGATTTTTGTCACCCCAGGGGACATAAGCATCCTCTACCCTTTTTTTTTTTAAAGATTTTATTTATTTATTTATTTATTTGTCAGAGAGAGAGAGCACAAGCTGGGGGAGTGGCAGGCAGAGGGAAAAGCAGGCTCTCCGCTGAGCAAGGAACCCGATGGAGGACTCGATCCCAGGAACCCAGGATCATGACTTGATCTGGAGGCAGATGCTTAACCGACTGAGCCACCTAGGAGTCCTAGGCATCCTCTACCCTTAATAAGGCTGCAGTTGTATGAGAAGATAGCCACCATGACAAACACAATGTAAGAATATTTGAAATAAGTGCTAGAGTAAGCTTTAGGGTCGGAAAGACTTAAATTCAAATCCAGCTCTGCTATTTGATGTGGGAAACAAAGGTAGAAGAGAAATTATTAAATTTCCTTACTACCTAGAGCCCATTGACAAGTCCTTGAAACAGGCGGAGTGAAATTCCTCTAGGGTCTCAAATGCCTCAGTGTTAATACTTTGCTAAGGGCAAAAAGCTATCCTAGCCTGAGCATCCCCCTCCCCACCAGGATCCTGCAAGTCTACTTTAACATATAAAAATTCCTTTGGAAACTTCCTTTATCTCTACCACCCCCCCAAGATATGTGTTGGCAATCATTTCCCAAGCATATGGCCCACCGATATACATCTGAAGGGTCTCATGACTAAGGTTTTATTAGACAGTAATAAATGACCTTTTCCCAACAATAGCTAGACCTCTCAAGGCCCTGGAAACCTTGCTTCCAAAATTCCTTAGAGACTCATGCTATCCCTGACCCCCTCCCAACTTGAAAGTTTATAATGGGCCACTCCTCATGACCCCAGTCCAGCTCTTTCTGCCCATGGGTCCTGTCCTGTGTTTTAATAAAATCACCTTATTGTACCAAAGATGTCTCAAGAATTCTTTCTGTCCTCCTGGCTTTTCTCTCTTGCCTCTTTAGCTTATGTGCTTTAATGAAGCAAGCTGCCATGTTAGAGAGCCCCCCGTGGCAAATAATGGAGAGAGGCCTCCAGCCAACAGCCAGCAAGGAAATGAATTCTGCCAGCAAGCATGTAAGTCAGCATGGAAGCAAATCCTTTCCCAGTAGAGGCTTGGGAAAATTAAGAGGTAATAAATGTTGTTGAAAGCCACTAAATTTGGGGGGTAATTTGTTACAAAGTGATAGATAACTAGTACAATGGGATAGCACGTTCCTTGAAGAATCACCATGAGGATCAGAATGTATATGAGGATTAGAAGAATGACAACAATGATAATGACAATGACAAAAGGGGATCCCAGGGGATCTAAGCTTAAATTAAAATTCGGAACCTGGTGGAAATGCTGCTATTGTGAAGTTATTTTTAGTGTTTGAGCCCCCTGAGGAGTAGAAGAGAGAAGAAAGTATGAAGAACAGAGTATCATATTTCTCAGTCAGGCCCAGACTATGTCTGACTCTGATAGAAAGGGGCTTGTGAGCAGAGCTAAAGTAGCAGGTTTCTGAGAGCCAGTGAACAAGAAATGGTACATGGGGGACCAGGTGACAAAGTTTCACCAAGAACTGGGGAGAGGGTCATTCTCCCGCTTCTGCTCAGATTGGAGCAGGGCTACAACTGTAAGCTGAAGTCAAGGGATAGTGCAGTTGTTCAACTCAAGATTTCCTGTCTTGGGAGCATGGAATGTAAGACCCTTGGCAGGGAGGAAGGGTTCTCATGAGGAACACTGGCCACAGTGAGGGAGACATGGCCCTCCTGCTTCTACTGAGATTGGCATATAGCTATTTCTATGTCTGTGGTTGGTGAACAGTAAAAGACTATGGGAAAGGAGCATAAGCACACTTGATTCTGGGCAGCCTCCAGGAAGGGAAGTTGAGGACCTATTTCACCATAAGCCAGTGCAGTTGGGTTATAGGGGTCTTAAAGGACATGCAGAGTTCTGACAGGCAAAGAAAGGTAAACAGACATTCTAAACTAAGGGAATAGCACATGTGAAGATTCAGAGCCATGAACAGAAATCATTCCCTTAGGGAAAAGCAAGTAGCCCTGGGTGATCAGAGAAAGGAGTACAAACTACTTAACGTCTCTTATTCGGATTCTGATTCAGTTTCTAGACCAGCGATTTCTCAGACTTTGGGTGTCAGTTTCCCTTTACATTCTTAAAAATAAGTGGTGACCTCAAAGAGCTTTTATTTATGTGGATAATATCTATTGAATATTTACTATATTAGAAATTAAAACAGATAACTTTTAAAAATATTTAGTTTGAAAGCATCTAAAATAATGATAATAAACCTATTAGTATAAATAGCATATTTTTAGGAAAATTAACTGTATTTCCTAAAACACAACAGAAATAAGTGAGAAGAGTGGCATTCTTTTACATTTTTGAAAATCTTTTTCATGTCTGGTTTGATAGAAGGCAGCTGGATTTTCGTATCTATTTCTGCATCCTTCTCTTGCACTCTCACACATCACATCGCCTCTGGAAAAGGGTACTCAATGCTTGTGAGAGAATGAGAGTGGAAACGACGAAGTAAGTTTTCATTCATGAAAACAGTTTTGATCTCCCAGGCCCCCTGAAAGAGTTTGGGGGACTCACAGAAGTCCCTGGGCCACACTTTGAAAATCACTGCCCTGGAGCAAGAGCAGTAGATGTTCCTGAGAGAAAAAGCCAGAATCTACATCACCATTACTGGTGATGAGAATAGTCTTAATAATATTGATAGCTAACATTTCTTGGGTGCTTACCATGTGCTATTCTAAGCACTCCCCAGAACCAAAGAAGCGGTTTTAATTCTATTTTCCAGATGAGGACAAAGAAGTGAAGTAATTTGCCCAAGTTTCCATAGGTCGTAAGCGATGGTAAAGCGGGGGTATGAACGCAGGCAGGCAGGCTGTCTCCAGAGCCTGTGCTCACCACTGTACCGTCCTGCCTCTCCCAGGGACAAAGCCCTGCAGTATAAATCACAAAGGGTTGAGTCATCCCACTCAGCTACCCTTTCTCCCCCCCTCTCCCTGCCATTTTAGATTTCAATGCTCTTTTCTCTTTCCC
>NW_024426774.1:49929267-50004067 GCF_017311325.1 Ursus maritimus
GCGTGTTTCGGGAACTCATATTCCTTTTCACTCTGCAGTAAGTCCTTGTACATTGCCCGTTGTTCATTATTCTCCCCACTCCACAGAAACTGCTCTCTCTAAAGGCACCAATGACCTTATAATGACCAGATTCAGTGGCCGCTTTTCAGCCTTCATCCTCCTTGCTCTTTGAGACATGGGATATTATTGGCCATTTTTTAAAATATTAAGATTCTCTCCTCTATTGGTTATTCTGACACCAGACACATCTATTTCTCTCAACCGCTTCTCTGGTAAATTCTTTTCAGAAAATTCTTTATGAGGTCCTTCCCTTAAACATCTTCCTTCCTCAGTGTTAGGTCCTAGGCCCATCTTTCTTCTCATTTTATAACATAAATTTAAAAGAAATAATCCTGTAAGGTTTCAAGCAAGAAAAAAACCCAGGTGGCTTTAGAGAGTTAAATTACATTTCGGGAATGGCAAAAGAATAGAGATAAGGATCCTTCAAACAAAATAGAATCCAGGAATAGACACAACGATACACTAGAATTTATTTGACATATGGGTGGGAGGGAAGATAGATGCCCAAACACTCACGAAAGAGCTTCATCTAGTAGGCATTGGAAGAGTAGACGTTTGTCAGACATCCCTCTTACTTCCCCTTGAGTTATCTACTCTGGGTATGCTCCTCCCAGCTCCTCGCCCCTTCTCTGCCTGGGGCTCCTGGGCACATCCTCCATAGATTCTGCCCCTTCAACGTCCACACCACCACCGCACAAGGCCGTCCACGTGCATTCCACCCTACTCAAGGATTGGGGAAAATGACAGGAATCACAATGTAGGGAGGGGCACGTAAGAGCTAAGTGCAAAATAAGATGTTTTTCCCCAGAAAACACCTACAATGTTTATTTAACATGTGAACAGTATTTATTCAACATGAATTTATTGAGTATCCTCTATGTATCCGGCACAGTTCTGGGTGCTGGAGATAGAATGATGTACCAGATGGTGTTATGGCTCTACCCTGATACCTTGGGCCTTGTAGTGCACCCCATCCCACTTCTAATCATCAGGATCTGCATCATTTTGCCTATTGACTTTCTTCAGCAGCCAGAATGTGGCATGGCCACGGGCGAGTGTGTCTATCAGGCCAGGAGTACATAAGAATTAACATACCCTAGAAACAGCCATTATTTGGCAACTAACAGGAGTTGGTGTGTGACTAGCTCTGTATTCCTGGAGGCCCAGGTTCTTCTGCAGGATGCAGCTGCAGTTACACACAGTGAGGACTTGTGGATAATGCATCCTTTATACGGCCTTCTCATCTCTGCCTCACTTCTCCACACTCCTGCTGGTATTCCCTGGCGGTGTGGCTCATAGAAGCAATCACACTCAAACTCTCGTCTCAGGTCTAGCTCTAGGGAGACCCAAACTAAGGTAGATGGTTAAAGAATACTTTTAAAAAGGCCGAGTCCTGACCTCGTGAAGATAAACAATAAATAAGTAAACAAACGAATATATGAGTTTAAGAAAGGAGCAGTGCTATAAAGAAAAACAAAGCAAGGTAAAGGGTAGAGAGAGTGATTAGTGGGTGTACGAGGAAGGGATACTACTTAGATAGAGTGATCAAAGAAAGAGCCTCTGAGGAGATACTATTTGGGAGAGGCTAAAATGAAGCCAGGGAGGGAGCGTTGTAAATGTTTAGTAGAAGAACATTCTTGGCAAAAGGCAAAGAAGAAAGAATGAGTTCCAATGTTTGAAATACAGCAAGAAGGCCAGTGGGGGACCCTTTCTTCCTCTCCATCTACACTTATTCCTTTGGTGATGCCATCCAGTCTTGTGGGTTTGAACAACATCTATAGACTTTCAACTCCCATCGTCATATCTCCAGCTGGACCTCTTTCCTGGAATCCACACTCGTAAATCTATCTACTTCTCTCCATTTGGATGTCTAACAGACATCTCAAACTTAACATGCCCAAAGCCAAAATCCTAGGCTTCTCCCCAAACTTTCTCTTCCCACTGAGATGTCTTCCCCCATCTCAGTAAATGGGCAACTTCATCCCTCCAGTCTCCCATGCCATGACCACGGGGTCACCTTTGACTCCTCTCATTCACCTCTCTCATCTAAGCCAGCAGCAAATCCTGTCAGTTCTGCCTTGAAAATATATTCAGAATCCAGTTACTTCTCACCATCTTCACTGCTGCCATCTTGGTCCAGGCCCCCATCACCTTTGCCTTACTGGTCTCCCTCTTGTGCCCATTGCTTCTCCTATAGTTTATTCCCATCCAGCAACAGAAGAAATTCTTTTAAAATGAAGTCAGATCATCTCACTCAGAGTAAAAGCCAAAGTTCTTACGATGACCTACAAGATACTGCACTGTGTACACTCCCACCTACCTCAGCGCTTACCACCTCCCTCTTGTTTACTTCATTCCAGCCACGTGGACCTTTCTTGCTTTTCCATAATATGCTAGGCTCACTTCCATTTCAGGACCTTTGCACTTGCTATTATCTCTACTTAGAATGCTTTTCCCCCAGTTATCCTTCACCTCCTTCAGACGCTTGCTCAACTGTCTCCTTCTAAGGGATATCCTCCCTGCCCAGGGCCACTGGCCAGAGGGACAAATGAGGCCTTGAAATCCAGCCTCAGTACAAGACACACAGTATGCACTCAATAAGTATGTGTTGAGTAAATGAATGAATGGACAAAAGAAGTAACTATTAAATCGGACACACATGACTCCTGATTCAGTATAAATCCTTGAAGAGGAAAGGCATCTCTTCACTTGTGTATCTAGAGCACTCTCACATGGGTGTCAGGGTCTCACATTATTATGCAGAGCACTGTTAGTTCTTCTCTCCCTTCTTGGCTCACAGGTTGTGCTCCTTCTGGCTTGCTGAGAAAAAGAAGCCCATGGCTCTTTATGGTCTTTCCTCAGTTGCACAAAGACTTGGCCAAGGCTGTGGAGATTACTATAACATTCTTAGTGACTGGATTACATTCTTAGCCCAGAACCACATCTTCCTTGGTTTCTATAAGGGAGCAGGAAAACGGGTTGTATTATCCTTCTTAAGGAAAAGATTATTCTAACCCATGCTATTGGGACAACTGGTTAACCAGCTGGGGGGGAAAATTAGTTGGATTTTCTACCTCAATTCCTAAATCAAATAGATAAATTTCAGATGTTTTTGCACTTAAATGTGAAAAACTGAAACTGGTACTAAAAGAAAATACGGTGAATACATGGACGAGAGACATTTCTAAGCACAAAACAAAAGTCATAAATCATAAAGGAGAATAGATAAGTTTGACCTACACAAGAATTTAAAAAGCTTCTATGTGGTCATTTAGGTCATTTAGGTCATTACAGATGGGGTAGATTATAAAGAAACACAAGAAATTATTAGCATAAAATTCTGTGTAATGGTAACCTTTGGGGAGAAAGTTACTCAGGATTTTACTTCTATAAATTATCCTATGGAGTGAATAATACAAATTTCTAAAGATATATTTGCAAGACTGTTAATATCAGTATTATATATAAATGAAGTGTGTATTATATATATATATATAAATGAAACAAGTTCATTAATAGGGATCAGGTTAAATAAATTATGATATACATACAAACAATAGAATTCTACACACACATTAAAAATGATGTTAGTCTAGGTATATTAATATGAAAAGATACCCACAATATTTGTTCACATGAAAAAGGAGATCAGAGAACATCATGTGTACAACGGTCCTGTCTGTACGTATGTGTGTGTGTGATTAGATAAAGACAGAGGTATATGGAATAACTATTAATAGCAGTTATCTCTGGATAATGTTATTGGTGGACACATTTGCCTTCCTCTTCATATTTTTTGAATCATTGGATGTTTATTAATACAACATACCATTTTGTCCGTAAAGTTTTTAGTTTTATACTAAAATAGTGTTGTCATTAATTAAAAATAATTAAACACACCCCATCCCTGTTGACCCAGGATCTTCATGTAGCTCTAGAATTACGGCATTCCCTTCCCTTCTCTCACTCTGTACCTCAAGCCCATGGCTGATCCTCACTCCCACACATAGGTTTGGGTCCCTACCCTGTATCTTCTTTCTTTTGGTAGAACTGCATAATCTCCTGTCTCATTGCTAGAGCCATTCTAGAAACCCTGGTTGACCGGACTCCTGGCATACCGCCTAACTTTTACATCAATAAGAATAATTATGTGAAAGAAACAGACTATCCTAAAACATAAAGCATAGTACAGAAGGGAATCTCGCCCTCCTAGACATTAAAATGTACAAGAGCAACTACAATCAAAATAACATAGTATCCTTCTGTAAATTGGACTATGGTGAATGGCACAGAAGTATGTCAGAATTTCATATGTGATGAAAAGAGGCAGCACTAAAATAAGTGAGTAAGGATTACTTAATAAATGTTATTGTAGTAAGTGGTTTTTTTTTGAAAGATTTTTATTTTATTTATTTGACATAGAGAGAGAGAGAGCAAGCGAGAGAGGGAACACAGGCAAGGGTAGTGGGAGAGGAAGAAGCAGGCTCCCAGCGGAGGAGCCCGATGTGGGGCTTGATCCCAGAACGCCAAAGGCAGATGGGAAGAAAATACTTGCAACAAACATCAAAGGATTAGTATTCATGACATATAAATGGCTCCTATAAATCAGTAAGATATCATAGGGAGAAAATGAGCAACATTGTGAAGACACTTCCTAGAAAAAAATTCAAGTGGCTATATATATGTGTATATATATGGGTTTGAACTTCATGGAATCATTTATGCCTAGATTTTTTCAATAAATAAAATATAGTATTATACATATTTTTTCATATGTATGTTATCATATGAGAGTATGTTATCATATAACATGAGAGAATATTATCATATAAGAGTAAAGCCCAAACTGTGGTAGCTAGTCTCCAAAGAGGGCCTCCAACAACAACAAATTCTTCCCTTCGCTCTAGGTGTATGCTGCTCCTCACATCAAGAGGTGAGGTTTATTTCCCCTCTTATTGAATCCAGGCTGGCCCGGTGACTGCTTTTACCAATAGATTGAAATGGATATGTTGTTCTGGGACTTCTGAATCAGGCCTAAGAGAACCGGTTACTTTTGCTCCTTTTTTCTCAGAATACTTCTTAGAACCCAGTTACTGTGATGGAAGAAGCCCAAGCCACAGGGACAAGTCATGTGAATTAGACCCAAGACACTTGGGTTGACAGCGCCAACTGAGCCTGCATCCACTATCACCGATGTAAGTGAATCTTCCAACCACAAATGATTTTGATCACTAATGAGCAGGACCCAATTAATATTTTAAATCTAATCAATCAGATCAGAAATTTCTCTTTCCTTGGGAAGAGATGGAGGAGTTGGAAGGGCTGGGAAAATTATTAGTAACCCCCAGTCCACCAGTAGTTGGTGTGGGGCATTTATTTTGCTCATATGCTCGGTCTCTGATAAGCCCCTGAATGGAGCCCATCGAATTGCATCCCTGATGGGTGCAGTCTATAACTGGGCTTTGAGGCAGGCCCTGACACTACGGCTCCCATCTAGACTTGGAGCCTACAATCTGTTTCTTACTTGGCCCCTTGTTCTTTACTCTGAGGTGACCTGGCCATGTATCATGCCTTGACCCACTTATAAAATAAACCACAACTTCCCACAAGTTATGACAAGGAGTACAACCTGCTTAGAGCCCACTTACCTCATCTATGAATAGGAGAGGAGAACTATTAAGGCACAAATTAAAGCAGTTACCTTACTTTCTATTAGTTAGAGGTCACCAGCTTTTGGAAAGGGAAGTCAAGATGCAGTCATCCACCGAAGGATAAATAATGGTCCCTCAGTACGTTCCATTGCCCATATATGAACTTGAATTCTCCCTGCTTCTAGATTAGGTAAGAATAATCGAGGGGCCTGTGGGTTGTCTGCCTAATATCCCTTTTTCCACGGAGAACATTCCCCTCCCTGTCCTTAGCAATTCTACTAGTATTATCAATCACAGGACTGTACCCACACCATAAGGCAAGGGTGGGAACATGCCCTAGGGCTAGACAGTTGTGATGCTTCCTCCTACTGTCCACAGTAGTGAAATGAAGGGTCAGGTGACACAATTATAGACAATCAGAGTCACTACATGAGATGTGCTGGAACCATGGATGAAGAGCAAGGCTCTGTCTTTTTCTGGAACTGAAAGTTGTCAGAATCATAAAGTCAAATGCTGTGTGTGTTCTTTTTTCCTACCACAGAAGAGAGCAGAGCTAAGAGAGGGAATAAAAAATAGGGCCTAATGACATTGTTTAAACACCTAGATCAAGCCATGCTTGAAGCTAATACTAATCCTAGGGCTTTTCAGCTAATTGAACCAACAAATTCCTTTTCTGCTTAAGGGAATTTGGAGTTGGGTTTCTGTCAGCTGTACCTAGAGTCTTGACTAGCAAAGGGCACTATGCTTGATCCTTCCCTGACACCTATATCTTGAATTATGTGAAAGGGAGAACACTAATTATTCACCCTTATCCAGCCAGAATATATTCATTCTTCAGAGCCCTTGATCATCAATTCTAGGAGGGGGTAAGGAGAGCAGGGAAATTCTCTTCATTTTTCATATGTGGCATCTGAGAGAAAGATGAAGGACCTTCTAATAACTCAGTAGTTATTCAATTAAAAATGTGTATTGAGTAGCTATGATATAATTAGCACTCTGCTTACCACTATGTGAAAGTACAGGATAATCACGATCATCAAGGAAGGGATCTCAGGGAGACAAGATTTATATACATGCAACACCCAAATAGCTACCACAGGCTCAATACATTTCATAGGACAAAATAAAATGTGCAAATAGCATGTACCATAAACATTTGAGAAATTTCTGAGTTTCCTGGTCAGATGATGGAAAACACCAAAGAAGAACTTGGAAAGTATTAGTATGTTGAAACGATTAGCAAATTTGGCTCCTTAGGGCAAAGGGGCAGGTGGAAACTCTGGAGACCCAAAGTTTATTCCATTCCTATTTGTACGTCCTCTCTATGCTCCATAAAGTGTGAAACCTGTTGTTACTCTTATTTACATTTTGGTTTTTTCCACTCCCTGTGTGTCCCTCGCAGAAAAGAACCGTGTCCCATTCATCAGTGAGTCCCTGGCACGAAGCTCAGCAGCTGGTGTAGCGTAGATGGTCAGTAGGCGGATATTGGATGGAGGGTTGGAGGGATGAGTGAATGAGGCAGCGTCATCTAGACCCAAGCCATTGGAGACAACAGACCATTCCTGTTCTTCCTTCCTACGCTTCCTATCTAACTTTCCCCTCTGCCGTACAGGTGCAATTAAAACATATGTCATTTGCCAGGATACAAGATGCAAATAAGTAAGTGCTGGGGAAGTAGCAAATTAGAGTCACTGGCCCACCTATTTCTCTAGGCCCTGAAGTCCGGGCTCTGCCAAGGGCTCCCTGCCCAGGGACAGAAGCTGTTCTCTTGCCAGCTTGCTGTGCTGACAGCTCTAATTGCTAAATGAACAGTCTGTGTTTCTAGTGAGAGAGAGGTTCTCAAAAGACTGTTTGCTCCTGCGGTCCTGGGAAGGGAACACAGTATTGTGCAATCAGAAACTACCACCTCAGCAAGGAAGGTCAGCGCTGGATTTTCCATTACAGGATGGGTAAATTTGGAACCTGGAGGCATTCTTGGAATTTTGGTTCCCATAGTATAGTGGGACCCTTCTGGTCATTGGGAATGTGAATGAGCTTTGCTTTCAGAATGCAAGTTACTATATAAAAATAATGGTTTGCTAAACAGAAATTGTGTTATAGTTGTAGAGTTTTATGGGTTCTGCAAACATATTCACAACATGAATCTTTAAAGCCCATCCATAAACAAATATTTGGGGGATATGTGCATGTGGGGTAGAGAGCAAGAATTCTAAAATGTGGGGCGCCTGGGTGGCACAGCGGTTAAGCGTCTGCCTTCGGCTCAGGGCGTGATCCCGGCGTTGGGGGATCGAGCCCCACATCGGGCTCCTCTGCTAGGAGCCTGCTTCTTCCTCTCCCACTCCCCCTGCTGTGTTCCCTCTCTCGCTGGCTGTCTCTATCTCTGTCAAATAAATAAATAAAATCTTAAAAAAAAAAAAAAAGAATTCTAAAATGTGACCCTTAAAGAGGTAGCAGTTTTATTAAGGAATAAATTAGGCAGTCACAATGACATAATTAAAAATGCTAGGCAAAAATTGAGAAAGATCACAGATACAAGCACTCAGAAGAAGAAAGAAATCATTACTCCCAATGTCCTTGAGATAGATCAATTTGCAAATGAATATTTAGATTATTGAAATCAGGAAACACCTAGGAAACTGCTAGAGAACTTAAGAAACTATTTTATCAGCCAGCTGTGATTCAGATTTAATCTGCAGTTAAAGACGTTTGGCCAAAAGTTTCTTGTCAACGCTGATAATTGATAACATTTTCACCCACATAGCCTTGATTTCTCATTAGTATAATCAATAATTTATTACATAGCTCTATTTTAGTTTCTGACTCATCTATTTATAAAAGCTAATGCTTTAGCTTTCTTATTTTTAGTTTTATTAAGAAAAATACTTAAACAGAAAATTAGAAAGAATAGTACACCAAACAGCCATATACTCATTACTTGATTCCAAAACTAGTAAATATTTTGTCATGTTGACTTTAGATGTATATATGTATGCATTGTTAAACCATTTGAAAGTTAATTTCAGGTATCATGACAGTTCATCCTTAAATATTTTAACTTACAGCTCTAAAAAATTAAGAATATTCTCCTTCTTAACAACAATACTACCAATTAAACCAATAAAATGAACAATAATTCCCTTGTGCTAATATCCAGTACACATTTTTATTTTCCCAACTATTCCAAATATATTTTACAGCTGTTTTACCTTGTTACATGAAAGCTCACTGAAATCACCATTACCATTAAATAATTAGTTAGTATCACTTACATTCTTAATTACCTAATAACCCCTCCTATCCTGTGTTAGGTTGAAACCTCCCACAAAGGAACTTTAGGTATCTCAGTCCTTTTTACAAGCCCTGGCTTGACACTTTTCCCCATCTTTTGCCTTTGTTCCTCACCTTTCTTTCACCTGGCTCCCAGCTTTTTAGTTTCACCTGCTTTTTGCCATCCTTCCAACCTGACATCATTGACCTCTACAGTATTGCCCTCCGCTCTCTCCCGGACAGTTTTTGGATCCTCCTCTGGATCTCTTTCCCTCAGCTGTTTCTACCCTACTTGACCAAACTGGTGCCAACATTGGCCAAGCTATGTCTTGGAGACCTTATGGGGTCCGCATCTAGGGGGATGGGACATTTTTGTATTTAGCCCATGATGAGTGGGGTAGAAGGGGATTCTAAGCACCACGTAGATTTATCTTGCCCTATCTTTGCTGTGGCGACCACTTTTTCATGGCCTCATTGCTGCTCTTATCCCTCCATCTGGCATCTTCAGATCGATGCTTCATTGAACTATAGGATTGGTGTGCTTCGAGACTCAACTATAAGAAGAGTTTTTCTGCATTCCAGTTGTACTTTCATAGAGCCTTCCTTCTTAGGGTAGGTAGAGAAGGTCCGGTTCAGGACACATGGGTGCCCAGATAAGCTAATGATTTGATGCACCATTAAATCAATGCTTAAAAAATATTTGTTCAATGTTTCTTTTTTTTAAAAAAAGATTTCATTTATTTATTTGAGGGAGAGAGAGAGAAAGAGAGATTGATCACGAGCAGGGGGGAGGAGTAGAGGGAGAAGCAGACTCCCCTCTGAGCAGGGATCCCGATGTGGGACCTGAGCCGAAGGCAGATGCTTAACCGACTTAGCCACCCAGGGGTTCAATGTTTCTTTAGAGGAAAAATTACACAGTACATGGAGAGGTGTGACGACGGACAGTAGGTGATCACCTACCGCTTACATACTTGATTGAGGAAAATAAAGTCTTTCAGTCAACGGGACCCACTCTTCTTCAAATAGTTGGGGAGAAGAAAGGAAGCAATGTTGCTAAGGTTGAAATGGAGGGAGGGGCAGTGACCCAGAAGACCACTTCATTCTAGCTGTTCTTGGGGGCAAAATGTCCAGAGCCAGCTGCTATTAGTCCCAAGCTGCCCACACTGTCTGAATTCCTTGGCCTCTCCAGACTGAGATCCAATAAGCAAAGCATCCCGTGAAGGACTCAGGCCTGCCACCCACCAGCATTGCTTGGGCCGCCAGAGCCGGATGTACACCACCTACAGAGAGGCTGGGGAGCTGCCCTGTTATATCACCCCCGTCTCCCTAGTACAAGTGTTCAGATGAACAGGTGTTCAGCCTGCATTCTCGCCAAGCAGCTGCAATCCCTCTTTTGGCCTGAAGCTGAAGCTCTTCTCACCAACCACAACACCAATTCCCCACTGAGACCCCAGCGACCTTTGTAAAGAACTACCAGGATTACTGAGACCTCCAATAGCTCATCACCGTATCTGGATTGAATATTACGAATGCTCATTTATTCCTCTCGTACTCCCAAAGCACCACATTTGACTCATTCAGAAGGCAAGGTGATTTGGTAGATTCCTGGGAGTTGCTTTACAATCCAGAGGCTGTAGGCTTTGTTTATCTAACCTTATCTGAGCCAGTCTGATATTTTATAGTCTCTAGATTCTTAGCTTATAGCAAAGTTACGGAGGCAACTATATCCCAGAGGAACGTTGGGTCTGGTACCTTAACCCTGTGCCCATTTCTCACGGAAGATGACCCCACGCAGGTCAAATGTTATCCCAGGGAATGGGAATTCCAGCCTAAAATCAGCTTTTATGCACTGTTTCCATCTGAGGGTAGGACACCCATCCTGTCACAGCCTGTGGGCAGCTGCCACGGTGCAGAAAAGTTCTGTTCACACCAGGCAGGCTGCCTCGTTTAACGTTCTGAGTTTTCAACCTCATACACTCCAGACAGCCAAACTGTCAGCTAGGCACTCTTTCCCTGAAGTGCAGGGAGCATGGGCTCAGGTTGAGGCTCTGTCACCGTGCTCCTTGACTAGCTCTACCTAGCCCTGAATGTGGTCTACAAAGTACAGAACCAAAGTTGACATCCTGCTCATTACCGCTGTAGGAGACTCACCCTGACGTCAAGAAGTACCTGGGAATCCCGAGGACTTAATGCATCCTCCCAGTGCTCCTGTATGTGTTTCTGACCCCAACTCCTATCGGACATTTTCCATATTAGCCCCTCTCTGTACCTCCACAGCCAATGTGTTCGTCAGTGAGGACCCACCTGTTATGGCCCATTTGCTTTTCACCCCTAGTCAGAGCCCACTCCAGTGCCTCGGTTCCCTCTGTCACTCCTTGTTGCTGGAAGAAACTTCCATTCCTTCACCCATGTGCACTCATTCCACATTGGCTCTACCACCTGGCTCCTACTCTGCATTGTCCCTAGAATGAACTCCCTGGTATATGATGTCTACTTTTGCCCCTGATTCTGATCTCTGCTTTCTGGCTCCAGGTCACATAAACATGGGCAGGAGGTGCCCTGCCCACATAATAGGCCTGGAACCCACCAAAGCCTGATCTGACTCATCTGGCGTTAGCCCTTGTCTGGACCCCCTCTGACAGCAGAGGTTTAGACACCCAGAGTCCCAGACTTGCAGCTGGAGGACAAATACCAAAGCTGTGTCCAAGGATGTGTGCCAACACTGAGGAACTCAGCCAGTGTAGTCATCATGCGAGGAGCCAGAGGCAAGTAACAAGATCCCGAGACAAGGTCAGGGTGCTGGGGAACATGAGAGGAGGGCGCTGCAAATAGAAACTCCATGGACAGGGTTCCCATATTCACACCTTAGGGCTTTCTAATTAAATGTCTGCAATCAAAGCTATGCCTACACATGTTTTACAAAATCAGCTGGTTTTATCAGGCTTTTTTAAAAAACCAAGCTTTTAACAAAAATCACCAGCCTCTTCCTCGGCCCTTGCAATAACCTTTTTCAACATTTTTACCAATTGTGTGTGTGTGTGTACATATTTCATTTATATATATCCTCATGTATTAATAATTTGGTTATATGTTTATTCTTAGATTTTTTTTTAGTCTCAGACTACTTAGTCTATCACATTCCTGCTGTGAAATATGGGGAATTACCTCGATTATGCTACTCCCTACATACTTTCCTGCTCCCTGCCCTCCCAGTGTGTTTATATCCCAAATTTTGTTAAATCCATTATTTAGTGTTACCATGATTATGACTATGTAAATATTGTCATAGGCAGCAGAGCACGATGCTTAAGAGTAAGAACTCAGATATAGATTACCCAGATTTGAATGCTGGCTTCGCTGCTAGCTGTGTGTGATAAGCTTAATAATGTCTCTTCAAAGATGCCCACACGCTAATCTCTAGAACCTATGGGTATGTTACCTTACATGGTAAAGGGGACTTTGTAGAAGTGACTAAGTGAAGGATTTTGAAGTGGAGAGATTATCTTGGACCACCAGGTGGGCCCAGTGTAATCACCAGAGTTCTCTTAAGAGGAAAGCAGGGGAATCAGAGTCAGAGAGAGACGATGGAAGAATGGAAGCAGAAGTCAGGGAGAGAAGATGCTCGGTTGCTTGCTTTGAAGATGGAGGAGGGCCACAAGCCAAGGAGTGCGTGGCCTCTAGAAGGGCAAGGGAGAGGGTTCTCCCTGACAGCCTCCAGATAGATGGTCGCAGGCCTGCAGACAGACACTTTGACTTTAGATCATTGAAACTCATTTTGGAACTTCTGGCCTCCAGGACTGTAAGATAGTAAGTTTGTGTTGTTTTATGCAATTAAGGTTGTGGTATTTGCTGAAGTAACAAGAGGAAACGAAAATATACTGTGTGACCTCTTTGCCAAAGATTTCTTATCTACACAATGAGTTGCTGTGAGGATTAAATGAGTTAATACATGTAAAACATTTAGAACAGCGCCGGACATATAGTGCGATATGTATATTTGCTCTTATTGTTTGTAGCTAATCTTCCAGGAGTAGTATGATCGTGTCCTTTTTCTTTTGTTTTTTCCTGGAGCTTTTAATTCTCTCTGAGTCTTCTGTGATTAATCACTAACTCTCCCAGCTATAAAATTGCCTGTCAATATGGCCATACATATAGGTGACATATCCACTGCCATTTTTTCTGGGAGACATCACTGCTAGAGTCCGGAGCTCTCTCCACTGCAATCACGTTGCCCTCGAGGCTTGCTGCACATTGTCCCTTCATTGGTATTCTGGGGATTCCCTTCCTTCTTCTCTTCTGTTGGACCTGCTTTCCTTAATTCTGTGTCTTCCTCCTTCATTCCTTTTTCATCCCCGCCTCAACTGGGATAGAATTGTGTCCCCTTCATTCTTGATTTACTTTCTAATTGTGTTGGTGCAAATCCTCCAATAGGTCCTGATAAAGGATACCTGAGAGGTGAATTTGTTGAGAACTTGATTCTGTGCAAATGTGTTTATTCCATCCTCACACTTAATTGGTGGTATAGCTGCGTACAGCTTCTAGTGCCATAGACCTGTGTCCCCCCAAAATTCTTGTTGAAACTTAATCCCCAGTGTGATGGTGCTTGGAGGTGGGGCCTTTGGGAGGTCATAAGGGTGAAGACCTCATGAATGAGATTAGTGCCATTTTGAAAGAGGTCCTAGAGAGATCCCTCACCCCTTCTGCCATGTGAGGTTATAGTGGAAAGACGGCCATCTGTGAACCAGGAAGATGGCTTTCACCGGATACTGGATCTGCCAGCACCTTGATCTTGGACTTCCCAGCCATCAGAGCTGCAAACAATAGATTTCTGTTGTTTTTAAACCATCTGGTCTATTTTGTTATTGTAGCCCCAAAAGACTAAGACATCTAGGTTAGAAATAGTTTCTCTCAAATTTTGAAGGTATTGCTCCTGTGGCTCTGTCCTCCTGTGTTTTCTATGGAAAATCTGATTTTCTTAATTCCTAATATTATGTGTGTGACCTGTTTCTCTCTGGAAACTTTTAGGATCATCTCCTTATCCTCACCACTTTGCAAAAATGCTTTGACTTGCATTTGACTGTAATAGAGAATCTGTCTCCATTTTTTACATTTGACTGTGTAGTTTTTTTTTTTTTTAAAGATTTTATTTATTTATGTGACAGAGAGACAGCCAGCGAGAGAGGGAACACAAGCAGGGGGAGTGGGAGAGGAAGAAGCAGGCTCATAGCTGAGGAGCCCGATGTGGGACTCGATCCCGGAGCGCCGGGATCACGCCCTGAGCCGAAGGCAGACGCTTAACGACTGCGCTACCCAGGCGCCCCTGACTGTGTAGTTTTTGATCCCCACGCCTCTCTCTTCTCCTCTTGCCTCACATGTAGGCAAAGCAATAAGCCCATACTTCCTCCTTTGGGAAGTTCAGGTCATGCGAGCCACCAGCCTGTACGTGAAAACCCTTACCACAGCACTACTCACTAACCACAATTAAAGCCGAAGTCATTTGCCCCTCCTGAGTCTCTCAAGACATATTCTGCCCTGCGTGGGAGCCTGAGGCATGAAAGACCTCATTATAATCATAATAAATCTATTAACGCCCTCTTGGTACATGTGCGGTGTCATCAGTATTTACATTCAAATCGTTCCTCATCTGCAGAGGGACCACAATGCAGCTCTACCACTAACTAGCTGAACGATTAGGTTAATTACATAATCTTTTTTACTTCAGTTTATCTGTTTGTAAAAGGGGGATAATAACAGTACTCATGCTGTTTTGAAGATTAAATGGATTAATCCATGTTAAGAACTTAAAGCAGTGCCTGGCACATAGTAAAAATTTAACAAGTGTTCCTACTGGTGTGAACCTTTTTAATTTAAAGTTTGGGGCATTTGTTGAGTTCTTTCAATTAAAGGGCTCAGGTTAATTCAGTTATGACACATATTTTTGGTATCATTTAATTCATATCCTTGCCTCTATTCTCTACTTCTGGAAACTTTCTCACACTTTGTCTCCTATTTTCCATCAAATTTGCTTTTCGTTTTGTTTTATGGGACATTTCCTCAACTTTATCATACAGCTTTATTTTCTGTGGCCTTTATATCCATTGTCCTTAAAAAAAACAAATCAAAACAAAACAAAACCATGGGGCTCAAACTTACAACCCCGAGATCAAGAGTCACATGCTCTACTCACTGAGCCAGCCAGGTGCCCCCCCCCATTCTCCCCTTTTTAATTAATAGATCTCTGGTTTTTAATCAGCCACTTGGTCATCCAGACCTGGCACAAAGAGAAATACTTTCTGAGCATCAAGGGACACTAGCAACAGAGAAAAAAAGGCAACCCACAGGATGGAAGAAAATGTCTACAAATCTTATATCTAATAAGGGATTAATACCCAGAATATGTACAGAACTTCTAAAACTCAAAAACAAAAAAAACTCCATTAAAAAATGTGCAAAGGACTTGGATAGACATTTCTCCAACGAATCTGAAAAGCATATGAAAAGATATTCAACATTACCAATAATTGAGACAGTGCAAACCAAATATACAAGATACCACTCCACACCCATTAGAGCAGGTATTACCAAAACACGCACACACACAGACACACACACACACACACACATGCACACAAAACCAAGCAGAAAATAGCAAGTGTTGGTGAGGATGTGGAGAAATTAGAACCCTTTTGTACTGTTGTTGGGAATGTAAGATAGTACAGCTGCTGTGGAAAATAGTATGGAAGTTCCTCAAAAAAATTAAACGTAGAATTACCATATGATCCAGCAATTCTGCTTCTGGGTATATACCCAAAAGAATTGAAAGGAGGGACTTGAATAGATAGTTGTATACCAATGTTCATAGCAGCATTATTCACAAAAGTCAAATTTCATTGATGGATGAATGGATAAACAAAAGATGTTATGTATATACAATGGAATACCATTCACCTTTAAAAGAGAATGAAATTCTGTTATATGCTACAACATGGATGAACCTTAAAGACATTGTGCCTAATGAAATGAGCAAGACACAAAAGCACAAATATTATATGATTCTGCTTTTATGAGGTACCTATAATCGTCAGATTCATAGAGACACAAAGTAGAATGGTGATTTCCAGAGGGTAGGGGAAGGGAGGTAGCAAGTTATTGTTTACTGGGTACAGAATTTCAGTTTGGGATAATGAAAACATTCTGGAGACGGATAGTGGTGATGGTTGCACAGCAACGAATGTACTTATGAACTGTAATGAACTGTATACTTAAAGATGATAAAAATAATAAAATTTCTGTTGTGTAGATTTTATCACAATAAAAATAAAAGAGATACTCTTTGAGGATGAAGATTTATCACCATGACAGAAATGGGATGTGCAGGAAGGATTGGTGTACTCCTCTTGTTTTCCTCTCTCCAACTGACACCATCTCCTATAACTTTGTGACTGGTTATTGTCTACTGTCTCTCGCTTTGGATGCCTGTTTATTCTACATACCATTATCAGATATCCAGGTCCCTCCTTCATTGTCTTTTGGCTTCCATAGTTTCTGATAGGAAGTCTGCTGTAATTCTTATCTTCCCACCTCCCACTGTGAATGTAATGTACCTTTCTCTCTGTCTACTTTTAAGATTTTCTCTTTGTGATATCCCGTCATGAAGTTGTGAGACAGTGTCAGTGGTATGGAGGGAAACAACTGGAGCCCACCAACACCTCCCCACATCCCTTTGCTATCCTGTAGTATATCTTCATCCTTGAAGAGTATTTCTGATTGTGCAAGAAAACAATATGGACCTGAGGACCCTGTTTTTCAAAGCTTTGAGATCTTGTAAGCACCTCTCTCACCAGATAGCTGAAGGTCACCTTAGGAAAAGAAGCAACGGAGGGCGGGGAAGTTATTTTGTGGTCAGATTTTTTTTTCCCTAAAGAAGACAGGTATTTCTTGTAGGATCTGCTTACATTATTTAACCAGATCACATTAAAACCAGAGCAGACAATCCTAAAATTATGCCTAATAACACAACTGGGAAATACATGAAGCTGTGTGACTAGTGATCCTGGTGTTGAGCAATGTAGTGGCCCTGCTTACCATCCGCCTTCCTGTTCTTCACATTATTCATCTCTTTGCAATGCTGATTCCTCAAACAGATCTTAAACTGACCATCCTACCTAAGATAGCCATTCCTTCAACCATTCTTTAACCCTTGCTTTATCTTTCTTTATAATAATCACAACATGACATTTTACTATTTATTGGTTACTTGTTTATTTTCACTCTCCTCCATTAGAGAAAAAGTGCTATGGTTGCATTTTCATTGTCTTATTCATATCATATACCCACAGCCTACGTGAGAGCCTGTAATGTCATATCATATGCACAATAAAATTTGTTGAATGAATGAATTTATTTATGTATTAACTTTATTATATTATTTATATTAAGTATATATTTAACATGTTTATTGCTACTTAATCGGATTTTATTTCACTGTCCTTTTCATTTTTATAATTAATCCACTCGTGTAATCACTTACTAAGCCTCTCCTCTGTGTTATGTGTACAATTGGCATGAGAGGTGGGGAGAGACAAAGATGTATAAAGACTTCGATAAAGAAATCCCCACTTCCTGAGAGATAAAATTCAAAGTCCTTAGCAAACAAAAAATGCGACACTCTAAATTTAAGGGGGAAATTTAAAAGCACTCAAGAAGTTAAGTTTGTTTTTGGACGTGTGAGAGAGTCCCTCTGCTTCTTTCCAACCCTTCCAAGGAGCCCAACTCCCAACTTCCCGATCGTGAAGCACAGCGCCAGCTCGCAACCAGCCTAGCTCAAAGCTCCTCCCTTAGTAATGGACAGTTAGGGAAATCCCACTGAGGCCCGCCCCCATGCCCCTCCTTGCTAGACTGAACGGCGCAACCCGGTGGGAGGGGCCGCTGCTCAGCCAATAGAAGAAAGCTCCAGCAAGAGCCTGTGTAAACAAACCCAGAGGTGCGGAGCCTTGGGCTCCTCCCCCGCGTGGGGGCTGGACGCATCCTTGGCTCAATGCCTATCCAGGACTAGCGCAATATTCTTTCAGCCAATCAGAGCCGGTGTCTCCCGAAAGGAGGCGCTCTATCCTGAGAGAAAGAACGAAGGGAGCAAAAAGACAGATGTTAATACCAATCGGAAGCTGGAACTTCTGAGGGAGTGGGCGGGAACTGCTTCACATTTAGACCAATAAGCAACACACATGCCCTTCTAGGTGACTGAGCGGCATCATCTTCGGTCCAATAGGCGAATGGGGCGGTGCCCAGCAACCAATGGCTTGGGTTCGGGGGCGGAGTAAGGAGCCAGTGTGCTGTAAGAGGTAACCTGGCGAGTGGCTGCGGCGCTTCTCCCGTGCGGTGGCTCACGCTTTGGTACTGGAGGCCGAGACTGTTCTGGCGACGGCGACTTCTGTGGCGACGGCTGAGGCTCTCGGAGGAGTGGCAGAGTACGACCTGGAGGAAGAGCTTCTGGTCAGCCCAGGTGGGCTCGGGACCCCGGCTGATGGGGAGGGGACTCGCGGGAAGCGCCGCTCTGCTGGCTCTGGGGGCGCCCTGCGCGTCCCTTTGCGCAGCCGTCGGGGCTGTGAGGGGCGACGCGCGCCTGTCCGAGCTCCTGTGGTGAGGGTAAGCCGGCGGTCCACGTTGTGGCCATCGGCGAGAAGGGGCGTTCGCTGGGGTTACTCTCTGCCTCTCGCGGGCGTCAGGGGGTCTTAGTCCCTTTCTCCCCGCACAGACGCGCTATTCCTCCCCCGCCCCTCAACTTCCCTGAGCCCCCTCAGCCTCCTTCGGACTGAAACCTCTGGCTTGCGAGTCCCCTCACTACCCCAGTGCAACACCGCGAGGCAAACTGACCGGTGTTGCATCCCCCGGTCCCCTCCCCAGGCGGGTAGGGGGAGGAGTTGCGCGTTTTCACCCCTCCCCCATTCGCGGGCCCGAGTGCGTTATCTGCGTTTCTTCTACTCTCTCCACCTCCCACTTTACTCCAGCTTTTGGTCTTGATACCTAGTTTGAGTGAGGAGCCCTGGCCACTTCTCTGCTGCCTTCCGTTCTGCTAGTGAGTCCCTTACCCCTCCCACGTCCTAAATTTCATCCACATCTCTCATGGAAACTAACATTTTCCACTTGCTCCTTCCAAGCAGCTGGAAGGTGAAGGCAAAGAGAAGCAGAATACACAGTACAGGGAGTTTTGCAAGATTGGGAACTTTAATCAGTTTTGTTAATGGTAAACTCTTCTTGCCTTCCTTAAAATGGCATATGATTATAATACCCTCTCTGAAATCCTTGTCCCAATACAATTGTTTCGGTGATAGTTTCTGAAAATGCAGGTGAGAAGGGGTTTCTGGCCCCAAGAAATTTAAAATGTATTATTATTTTAAGTAGGCAGTTTTCATTATACTTTTTTTTCTTCTTTTTTTCCTCATTATACTTTAAATAGCTTAACTGGAGTGGCAGAGAGTTTGCAGTGTAAGGGCCTGTCCACCCTAGTTTATCATAAAATATACCACATACTTTAGCTATGTAGCACAATGTGATTTGATTACAACAAGAATATGGATAATATGGCTTTGAATCTGTTTAAAAACAATATTCTCTTTTCACCATTCACAGAGGATTTGTATTCACATTTACAGTATATCAGTTTGTGTTTTAATGGTATTGGTTTTACATAATAGTGCAGACTATGTTGTGCCTAAATAAAATTATCCCAAGAAATTTGTGGGGAAAAGTAACTTGTCACTTTAGAGTTTTGAAAATATTAATTTAGATATTGGACTGTAAGGGTTTTGTTTTTAGGAAATAGAAGTATTGGATTAAGTGTGATGGGCCCCTTAGGCTATGTGTGTATGAGAAAGAGTGCGCAAGAGAAAATACATGTGTACAGAACTTTGTAGGTTCTAAAAGTACTTAGTTTCGTGACTTCATATAAATTGGTTTTGTTTTTCTCAGTTTGCAGAGGTGAAATTCAAGCAGTGAGTTTAATATGTACACTGTGTTTTGGCCAGAATTTTGCAAGTTCTTTTGAAAAATTCTCGTTTTCTTTATATGATATATATATATATATATTTCCTTGTATTTTACTATGGTAAGACTATACCTTGTATATAGAGAAATAAATCTAGTAGAGTGAATTAAGAGAATCTTTACTCTGAGGAGGCAGCATTGCATTGTCTAATAGACCATATGTTTGAGCCCTGTTAATAAATCACATGAAAAAGGGGACGATCTTAAAGCTATTCTAGCAAATGCCCAGGTATTGAGGACAATAAAAATATTAATTACAGAATTATTAACAGTCATCAAAGAAAAGTCCTGGAAAAACTGCAAATCTCTGAGTTGGTTGCTGTTATGCGTTGGTATAGGCTGTGGTTGAAAACCAAAGTTATTTTTTTTTACAGTCTTTTCAGGTGTATTTGTGCTTAGTAATTACCCTTTTGCAGATTTAAAAGATTATAACTGATTTCTTCCTAGAGATCTTGTCTTTAAGGAGCCCACAGTTTAATGGGAGAGAAACCTGTAAACCAAGAATTAAATGCAGAGGGAGAGATTCTGCAGTGCAGGGTAGTATGCAGGGCACAGAGAAGCACTGTGACCCCGTGTCCTGGCCGCATCTCCTGTTCTAGACTTTCTGAAGTGCCATTTCCTAAACCTACCTGTTTATTTTACACTTGGGTCTTTCTCTGTAGGTGCTATTCTCTCTCCTTGAAAGCCTTTTCTGCACCTTATATGCGTAGTGAGGTTCTATTTCAAAATCTTTTAAAGCCTGACACTGGCCTGCACTCCATCCAAATAATTATTTTCTATATCTTTCTGTTAGTTCATTATAGATAAGTATCTTTGATTCTCATTATTTACAGTAATTTTGGTCTATAAAGTCACCTAGAACACTAAATTAGTAAATACTGAACCACTGCTCCTAGGGAAATTATGTCCATATATACATCTTACATAGATTATAATATTATGTAAATACAGTTCCTCCTGGTAAATTCTATTTTCTTTATTTTACAGTAGAGAAAATGAGGTTCAGAAGTGTTAAGTGACTTCCCTGAGGCCACTCTCTAACAAGTGCCAGAGTTAGGCTTCAAACCCTGTCTGATTGGCCCCTGAGCTGGAGCTTCTTGCACTACCCTGCACCGCCCCTACCACCTGTGTCCTCTAGTCATCCCTGTGTGAGACTGGAAACACAAATACAGAGCACTACCTTCTTCCACCTTAGCTGAGAATGTGTTTGTGGGGTGACTCAATTTTTGCACTTTGTGCATGTCTGTGGATGACTGAGAAGGCATGGTGAGTGTCAGTTTTGTGGTTACAGAGAAATTTTAGTAAGTAGGAGAATTCGCAAATACAGGATCCATAAAAAAGTGAGGATCAACTGTACTTGTAAGTGACCTCCGGAGTCTATTTCACGATAACCTTTCTTGCAGTCCGCTGTAGAATGTTCCTTTAGCTTCTTTGAGAATTTGTTCACTTATTCGACAAATATTTATTAAGCACTTACTGTAAGCTAGGCTTTGTTTTAGACTCTGGTGAACAAAAAGATTAAGCTCTNTCCCTTACTGATATTATATTTGAGTAAGAGAAACAGTTAATAGCTCAGGGGAGAGGTCTGGGTTGAAGTGATAAATTAACTTGACCAGAGTAAAACCTGGTGTGCCCCTTCCACTTCATATCTCCTAGCATATTGACTTCCAGAACATTTCTGTTTTACTCTGTGCATAAACTCTTCCTTTAAGCCTCTCTCCATTAACCTCTGTCAACTTATAAGTGTCATCAGTTGATTGTGAGGCCATTTACCTGGCAGGATTTTCTAGAAGGATCAGGCTGATTTGGTCTTTGATTTCTGGCTTTGCCACTTACCAGCTGAGGGACTATAGTCAAGTTGTAGAACTCTTAAGCCTGTTTCCTAATTTCAAAAGTGGTGATATGATGTGTTAGGCCCTTGTCAATTGAAAAGAAGAGGCACACACATACTACCTTTGATCATGAGGGTTTAATGTAAATTTAAATGGGAAGTCATCTCAGCAGCCATATTGTCCCTTGGCCCTACTGCTTTCAAAACCTTAAAAAACAATAACTGAGCAGTATTTAGAAAAGGATTTGAGCTCTGGAGACCTGCCTTCTTTTACTTTGCTCACCCAACATTTCTATTTCCCAAGAGAGAACCTGATTGGATTGGTTTGTCACCTAAAATAGAGGACCCCTATTGGGCAGAATTTTGAGCCAAGCCATGCCCTAGGTGATCTCTCTCAAGTTCAGCCTGTAGATTGTCTTTAGTTGGGGCTCTGAGTGCTAGTCCAATTGATTGTGGCCCAAGAAACGGGGTTGGTTTCATGCATTATCTACTGAACAGATCTTATCATATATAAAAAGAACCACTTGGAGACAGTTTCTTCAGAAGACAGTTGAGAGTATAGCAGTCCTTAGAGCTTTAATGTTTAATAAAGAATGTAATAAAGTAAACATATGTCAAATATTCCATAAGTCTTCCTTTTGGTATTACATTTAATATTATTACAGTGTGGTTATTTGTTTATATGGCTGTCTTCCTTACTAGACTGTGAGCTCCATGAATGTGGGGTCCACATTTTCATTTTTCTTTCTTTCTTTCTTTCTTTCTTTCTTTCTTTCTTTCTTTCTTTCTTTAAAAGATTTTATTTATTTATTTGAGAAAGAGAGAGCAAGGGAACAAACAAGGGGAGGAGCAGAGGGAGAGAGATAAGCAGACTTCACTCTGAGGGCAGAGCCCGACATGGGGCTCAATCAGGACCCCGAGATCATGACCTGAGCTGAAATCAAGAGTTGGATGCTTAACTGTGCCACCCAGGCGCCTCTCCACGTCTTCATCTTTCTGTCCTTCATGTCTACATAGTAATAGGTGCATAAATGTCTGATTTGAGAAATTCCTTTCACTTCCTGAAAGGATGGGAAGATATGAAGGCCTCCCAAAGAAAGTATTTTTTAACCTGATTCTTAAAGGACGAGTAGGAACATTTTCCAGATATATAAAACTTTGAGACAGCATTCCAAGCAGGGACCAGCAGGTACAAAGGCACAGAGATATAAACAAACAAAAATCACCTAAGGCAAAAACTGTGAATGGGCTTGGCTAGAGGACATGTCACAACTGAGTTAACTCAGACCACTGCTGCTCAGTAAAGGATACAAGTTTTAGGGAGAGAGCATAATATTCTCAAGCTGTTGGCAAGGTTTCACTAACAGTTTAGAAATACAGGAATTGAATTATGGGGAACTGTTATACCTGAAGAAGTGACTTTGTTTACTTCTTCATCATGAAGCTCATATGTGCCCTACACCGTTCAAGGTGTTGAAAATATAATCAAACATATTTTCAAGGAGCTCACCAGCAAGGAGACAAATGGATGACCTGATTTATCATGTGTTAAGTGAGATAATAGAGATATAAATAAATGCTGTGTAAACCAGGAGAAAGGAGCAGTTAGTAATATAGAGAGCACTGGGGAAGATTTCTCAAATGAGGTAATATTTGAGCAAGGCTTTGGTGGGTGAAGAGGAAGGAGTTCACTAGATTGAACATAGGAAATTTTTAAAGAATTAATACTTTTGTGTTAGGAAAGATTTAAGAATTACCTGTTTTTGCTGTATCTGTTGTGGGTGTTCAATTAGTAACTACTTTTATTCAAGCAGTTAGTCTAAACACGAGATGTAAATAGTTATTCCATAGTAGAAGAATCTTGTGTCAAAATAAACTGGGTTAAACAAAGGTTTCTGTGATGCAGGACTTCTCTAGAGCCTTTATTATATTAATGTCCACTGTGAATTGTGGCTGTCCAAAAGGGGTGCATTGTATTTAACCGTGGTCTTTCCTTTCTACCCCTCTGAGACATATCTAATCATATTTTGGAACAATATCATATGAGACATAGTTTGAGGAATGCTGAATCAAATATACTTTGGGGCATCTGGGTGGCTCAGTCACTTAGGCATCTGACTCTTGATTCTGCCTCAGGTCATGATCTCAGGGTTGTGAGATTGAGCCCTGTGTCAGGCTCTGCACTGGGCATGGAGCCTGCTTAAGATTCTCTCTCTCTCCCTATCCCTCTTGCCCTTTCCCCACTCCCTCTATAAAAAATAAAAGTAAAATAAAAAAATAAAACCTTTTTAAAATATACTTTAACAAACCAAGATTTATCAGTGGACTCCATGTGCATTATAAAATAACCTGTGTAATTTTTTTAAGATTTTATTTATTTATTTGGCAGAGAGAGAGAGCAAACACAAGCAGGGGGAGTGGGAGAAGGAGAGAGAGAAGCAGATTCCCCGCTGAGTAGAGAGCCCAATGTGGGGCTCGATCCCAGGACCGTGGGATCATGACCTGGGCTGAAGGCTGATGCTTAATGAACTGAGCCACCCAGGCACCCCTAACCTGTATGATTTTACAGGAAGGAAGGAGAGACATTGGGGAGAAAGAATAGATCCTAGTCAACTTATTATCATCTTGGTTAGTAAGTCCCAAACTTAAAAAAATGTATATTTTATAATCACCCCATTGAAAGTATGGCTTATTCGTATTTTGAAATTCTATGAGGTGTTTGGAGACCAGACTAAAGCAGGAGTGAAAGACAAAGGTTGTCTTGAAGGTGAGGATGTTACTTTTATTATGCATTAATTTTGGGCCACACTAGATATATATTTTGCCAGTTAATAGGAATTTATTTAGAAGCATCCAGACCCTCTCCTAACTCCAGAGTTTTGGGAGTTATATGCTAGCATTCTTCCTTCAATAAGATCTGATTATATGAGCTTTAGGGACTGAGGCCTTATACTGTATAATTTTAATTCATCTGTCAAATTCTGATTATGTGAGTAACTCCTGAAGTATTATTAAAATTAAGGAAGCGGGGCGCCTGGGTGGCTCAGTCGTTAAGCATCTGCCTTTGGCTCAGGGCGTGATCCCGGCATTCTGGGATCGAGCCCCACATCAGGCTCCTCTGCTGGGAGCCTGCTTCTTCCTCTCCCACTCCCCCTGCTTGTGTTCCCTCTCTCTCTGGCTGTCTCTCTCTCTGTCAAATAAATAAATAAAATCTTTAAAAAAAATAATTAAGGAAGCAACAGTTATGTTTTTGAAAGTGCGCTGAATTTGCAGTCAGAAGATCTAGGTTTGAAATTCGTCTCTGCCAAGCTTTCTATTTGAATGACTTTGAGCACAACTGCCTAACCCTCTGTTGCCTCCTTTTCCGTTTTGATAGAATGAAAATACATAGGGTTAGTGTAAGAATTAAATTCTGCGCATAAACATACTTTAGGAAATCTGAAGAACTCACTGTACAAATATACGACAGAGCAAAGGAATATATCCAGCTTAGTTTGAATTAATGTTTTATTTATCATTTTTAATTTTATATCACAGAAATAGTACATTACTTTTGTAAAATTAGAAAGCATTGATGGGCAAAAGGTATGGGAAGAAGCAACAAAGCACTCCATAGACCCACCATACTATGGTAGTGGTTCACATTTTGATGGGTATATTTTATACTTTTTATGCACATACATCATCTTTTATAGAAATGTGTTCATTTGCATGTTTCAGTCATTTTATTTTTATGAGATGAATCCCGTAAGAGTACAATTGCTTGATTCACGGAATCGTTCCATCTTTTGCTACATAATGTTGTATATAATGAGAACTAGAAAAGGGGTTACCTCTCAGCCTGGTGAACGGGTGTCCTTGTAATCATCTAATATCTGAACCATCCCAGAAGCTTCATCAAAGGCACATTCAGAAACAAATCTGATGTATGTATGTGGTTATGCTTAGCATTGTTTGTAATAATATGATAGGGATGACCCCAGTGTTTGTCAACAGGGAACTGGTTAAGTAAACTGTGGTACATGCAAACCACGGAATATTGGATAGTTGTAGAAAAGAATGAGGAAGACTATGGACTGACCTGATGGAGAAGAGCTCTAAGATATATTGCGATTTTTTTAAAAAGAGGCACAGCATGCAACCATGTATTTGGTATGCTACTTTTTGTGCTGAGAAATAAAGAAGGGTGGTTTAAGAATATACATTTATTTATATTTGCTTATAATTGCAAAAAGAAATTCTGAAACGATTATATAAGAAGCCAATGGAAGAAATAGGAGTAGAGATAGGATTTTGCCATATGCCTTTATATATATTTAAAACAATTTTTTGAATCGTGTTTGTGTTACCTTTTCAAGAAATATGTGAATGAATGAATGAATGAATGAATGAATGAATGAAATGGGGTTATGAGAAAGAAGAAAGGGTCATAAGGGGTGCCCATCTTTTTGATGTCAGGTGAACACATAGCAACAGTAGCAAAGATTAGAAGATTGGCCCCAAGTAGCAAGGGTCTGGCAGGGTTTTTTTTTTTTTTTCTTCCTTTACTCAATTTTGTATATTTAAAAAATACTTTGAACACAATAAAACAACTGAAAACAATGTTTCCAGATGGTCGCCCCATGGCTTTAGTCGCTGCTTTCTTTTACATGTTCACTTGTAGTATTTTTTAATGCATACATATTCTTTTCAATTGTAATCACCCTTTTCATATTTTTTAACCTACCTAGTTATGTTTTTTCTGTGTTGCTACTGGAGGACCCTTAAAAATAATGAAGATAAGGGCACCTGGGTGGCTAAGTCAGTTAAGCATCTGCCTTCAACTTAGGTCATGATCTGGAGTCCTGGATCGATGGAGCCCCACTTTAGGCTCCCTGCTCAGTGGGGAGGCTGCTTCTCCCTCTCCCTCTGTCCCTCCCCTGCTCCTGCTCTCTCTGTCTCTGGCTTTCTCTCTCTCTCTCTCTAATTATTTAATTAAAAAATAATGAAGATAGGGGAACTTTGTCCAGCGCACATCCTTTTTTTTTTTTAATTAATGATTTTTTATTATGTTAGTCACCATACAGTATACCCCCGGTTTCCGATGTAAAGCTCGATGATTCATTAGTTGCGTATAACACCCAGTGCACCATGCAATACGTGCCCTCCTTACTACCCATCACCGGTCTATCCCATTCCCCCACCCCCCTCCCCTCTGAGGCCCTCAGTTTGTTTCTCATAGTCCATAGTCTCTCATGTTTCATTCCCCCTTCTGATTACCCCCCTTTCTTTATCCCTTTCTTCCCCTACTGATCTTCCTAGTTCTTATGTTCTATAGATGAGAGAAATCATATGATAGTTGTCTTTCTCTGCTTGACTTATTTCACTTAGCATTATCTCCTCCAGTGCCGTCCATGTTGCAGCAAATGTTGAGAACTCGTTCTTTCTGATAGCTGAGTAATATTCCATTGTATATATGGACCACAACTTCTTAATCCAGTCATCTGTTGAAGGGCATCTCGGCTCCTTCCACGATTTAGCTATTGTGGACATTGCTTCCAGCGCACATCCTAAAAGTGGACTGATTGACCTCAAGAGGTGGGAATTCAAGCCCTGTAGTCTGTGTGTGACACACATACATGAGGAAAATAAGAAAGATTTAAATATGTATAAATGAAAACATTTCTCCCTAATTATAAAAGAAGCCACACTTTCTTAACAATAATTCGAAAACAAAATATAAAGAAAAATGATCTGTAATTTTGCTACCCAAAACATTCTGTTTTTTTGCTTTTTAGACCTTTTATTATGCATAGAAACATTTTTTAAGGTAGAATCATGATATATATATATTTCTGGCAACTACTGAGATGCTCATGTAGGTTTTTTTTTCCTTTGCCTGTTAATGTGAAAAAATACATTTTTATGTTTCATAATTTTAGACTATCCATGCATTTCTGGGCTGAACCATATTGGTCAGTGTTGTTGTTTTGTTTTTAAATAAATTGCTTGATTTTATTTGCTCATGTTTTATTTGAAAATATATGTCTATAGCATGGAAATTGGTCTGTAGTTTATCTTTTGTGCTATTTTTGCTCTGTTTAATGTATTGAGCTACCTGTAAACTAATGATTAGAAGGCTCTCTTCATTTGTGCTCTTTAACAGTTGCATGGGAACTATCTGCTTTTTGAAAGTCGGTGCTTTGTGGACTGCAAACTGGTCTTGCCCCCTTCTTTTAAAATGCAATAATATTAGGGCAAGCGAAGTTTTAACACAGTGATTTTAGTATAAACAAGAGCAGAACAGTATGTAATTGCTTTTGTGTGATAATGGTGTTCTTGGTGTCTTTTCATTACCCAGGTGAGATGTGAGGTATTACATTCACCATCTGAGGGTTTACGGGACCTTTGTTTCAGTATTGAACAGATGTGACTGTTTTATTCTGCAGCCTTGCAGATATACAAAATGTGCCTCCCAGGACTCTGCTTTATCCCCACTGAAAGCAAGAAGTAATGCAGTGAAACTTTGCCTACCTAGAACCTTTTAAAGAATGGGGTGTTCTGGTTAATGGTGTTAATTTGAAAGTATGAAAATGAAAAGAAATCTCTAATTCCCTGTTGAATACAGTTCTGAGATGTAGCAAATAATTCCACTTTTCTTCTCTAATAAGCTTGATATATTCAGATCTAGTTGATGTTTTATTATACAATTCCTGAGGTGTCCGAGGCTTACATCATGAAGATCCTTTTTTGGCACTTTAGATGTAAGAAGATGTAAACAGCATTGTGTGAAATCAAGCTGGAAAGGAACTGATGCCTATTAAGTACACATTTTTGACTAAATTTCAGATTGCAGCTTGTTTTCTTATTTAGCTCACAAAAATAAAACACACTCGATTGAGGGTAGGAGTTGTGAGATTGTCTTCTAATTGAATGTCTTTATTTCCTATCAAGACAGAATATACAGCACCCCTGGCTTCGGACCAACAGAAGGATTCACCTTTTTTTTTTTTTTACTTGTTGTCTATATCAGTGGTTCTCAAACTTGAGCATGCTTCAGAATCACCTGGAGGGCTTATTACGACACAAATTGCTGGACCCCACCCAGAGTTTCTGATTCAACAGGTCTGGGGTGGGGCCTGAGAATTTGCATTTCTTGCAAGTTCTCATGTGGTACTGATGCTGCTGGGCCTGGGACTAAATTTTGAGAACCACTGCTGTATACTAACTAAATACTAGAATTCTGGCTCTAGAAGAAAGTTGAATTTGGTCTGGGAGTATAAGAAGTAAGCTGGTTATGGAGCAAATTATGAAACATTCACCCCTCTTGCTGCCAGCATAGTGTTGAATTCAGATAATCAGCTATACACAGTGACATAAAACAATTCTTGTTTCATAATTGGAAGTCCTGGATGAATGTCAAGTGAGAGATGCTGTTTCATTTGCAAAGCTTAGAGACCAAGGGATTTTGGTCAAATAGGATTTAGTGATTAATTCTGTGAGAACAGGGGTTATTTATATGTCCTTTTCGGTCTTCCCTGTCACTAACCATTTAGCCTTGCTTTAGAAGGTTCCACCAATTTTTTAGCTGGGACAGAAGTTTGATTGCTTATTGAAAGTTATGTGTATTTTTAAAGATATTAACTATGTGTATTAAGATTTTTTTAAAACAATAGGAGAATAAGAGAAACTTTTTGCCATAGAAAGGAAATTATTGGAATTAATTATCTTTTTGGAATGTTGGAGAACGTAGCCTGCTGCATCAAACATCAAGCATGCTATGGATTTTCAGTTGTTTTTTATGATTTGTCATTATATTGTTTGAGGTAATATTAGTGATTTTTGTAATCCCTCTAAAGATGAAAAATGAAAGTCAAAATCGTAGAGCTTGGTAGGAGAAGAAAGGGAAGAGGAAAGGGGGGGTAAACAGAAGGGGGAATGAACCACGAGAGACTATGGACTCTGGGAAACAAACTGAGGGCTTCAGGGGCGGGGGGGGGCGATGGGATAGGCTGGTGATGGGTATTAAGGAGGGCACGTATTGCATGGTGCATTGGGTGTTATACACAAGTGATGAATCATGGAACTTTACATCAAAAACTAGGGATGTACTGTATGGTGACTAACATAATATAAAAAATTATTATTAAAAAAATAATAAAAATAAAAAAATCATAGAGCTGGCGTAGCAGCTGGACAGAGAAGACAGCTATGAAGGATTGCTAGATAGATACACACATACACACACAAACACACACATACATGTATAGTTACGTATTCATACACACATATATTTTTTAATTATAATTTTTTTTCCAGCAAAGACAGATATACCTGTGCTGAATTTAGGCATCATATAGAATATTTGAGTTGAAGAGAAAGAAACTCTGGAACCCACACCTTTTCATAGAGGAGTTTTGCTTCAGCAGGCTTTTCTCGCTTGTCTACTACCTACTTTCTGTTGTTCCGCTGCTAGCAACCTCAGTTTGCAAGTTGATGAGCTGGTCCAGCATTGACTATTGGAGGAATAACTGGTACTATAAACAGTGGGTTGGGCAGACTCCCTACTTGGAAACATTTCTGTTTTGCTCCCCTTACTCCCTCAGAAAAGAATTGAGGAGAGGGAAAAAAAGGCGGAACTAGATCCTACAGTCTAGACCAGTGGTTCTGAAGCTTGGCTGCACATCAGAGACAACCCACAAGCTCTCCGGAACACAATATAGATGTGGCCGGGACCTTCTCCTAGGATGGATCCTCGGGGACTGCATTTTTTACCATTTCCTGAAGCAATTCTTTTGTAGCCAGCTGGGCTCTATGCCTCCGACCAGAACGATGCTGGTTTCCAGTGAATTTTCACCAGCCTCCGGTGAAATAAGAAAAATTAGGACCACAGAGTGTTTTCCATAAAGTTAAATTTATTCAATTTAAAGACTTGTCTTTTGCATTGAATTAAGGCCTTCGTGTGTTTTTTGGTGTTGAAAATATCCTTTTATAAAACGATGTTGATAGGATATTTTTATCATCCTTACTTAGTTTTTAAAAATTGTAACTCTATGTCGTCCTCAAAATATTTTGAAAATTTACTGGCCTGTGTGAGATCCTGGAGATTAAGTACCTCTGAGCTAATCATTCTTAGAAATTGTTTTTAAAATACTTCGGAATACAAGTCCATAGAGGGTCTAAAACCTTTGGCTAGATGAGTTTCAGAATTCAGAATTTTTCAAATTTTAGAGAGATGCCTTCTCTGGGTGTTATGTAATGCCCCCACGGTCTGTTGCAGCACCCTTAGTCACACACATTAGTATTTCTGAGCAAAACAGGAGTATTCACACTAAGTGGGATAAATGCAGACTATATATAGCTTCGCATCAATTCAAGTTTTAATGTCATCTGAGTTTTGACATAAAGCGTATGGAAAATTTTTAGTTTTTAGAACTCTTTGGATGTTGGAATTATGCATAAGAGATTATATACATGTTTTGGGGTCTGCTTTCTCATCCTAAAAGGACTGGCAAGCTTCAAATTAAATGGAGCTTTGTATGTTTATGGTAGAGAACACAATTTATTTTTATTTAAATACACCAGCATGTGGTATGACCTTGTTCGTGTTTTCCTTCCAAAGACCTAGTCCTTTTGTTGAATTGCATTTTTCTTCAGCCTGGTTCCCCCACTTCCATTAGCAATATTTGAGAAAACTTAGAGTTTTATATCATAAGCATTCTGGAGCTAAAGTGGGAAGTGTTAAGTGGGGAGGGTAGTAGCTAAGAGCATGAGCTTTAGGGACAGAAGACCTAAATTTAAGCCCCAATTCTGGCTCTTACTACATTATCTCTTAGGCAAGGTGTTTAGTAGATTTCTGAACAGTGGAGAATTCATCTGAAAAGCAGGGATAATGTCAGCACCTACCTCAGAATTCTTGTGAACATTAAAGAGAGAATGTTAGTGAAGTACTTAGAAGAGCTGTTATTTTATTCTTGTCTTTTCCCCCTTGTATTTGGGTAGATTGCTTGTTTCCTCTTTGTAACTTAATTGTCCTGTGATGCGCTCTTTTCCCCTTAGACATCTGGGTAAACTTGCTTCAAGTACTTTGCCAACTCACAACTGACTTCTGTTCTGCCTTTGTAATTTAGACATCAAATCCTGCCTCTTCAATGGTTTCCACACAAAAAAATCCATCAGCTCCTAAGCTTTATATGGCCCTAGTAGGGGCCATATAAGTCTTAGAGTGGAGACCACATTACGCCATGTAAGGCCTCCCACTATCTGAAATGTACCATTCTTGATTTATTTTTTTCCTTCTTTATTGTGTTCCAGCACTGTGTCCCCCTTAGTCCCCTTGGGAAACGTTCCCCTCTCTCCTATGGAGCAGTTCTCTCACCCTGGTCCTTCAAGGACTGTCCTTCTACCCCAAATTAATTTTCAAGGAGTTTCTCCACCCAAAATGGTACCTTTCCTGAAAAGACTTGTAGTGAAAACAGTTTTCTCAACCTCATTACATATATATTTAGAGTGGTTGGCTCCTTTCTTCCCACTTTGTTGTGGCAGACAATCCTTTTTTCCAAAAATATATCAGATAAAATGAGCATGTGGTCCCTTTTGGTGATATTTATTGAGAATCCATGGTATGAATTTCTTCCACTTTAGATAATTGCACTGTGACAAGCTTTTATGCCTAGGCTACAACTCATGAGGAGACTCTTCTAGCCACCTGGTGTTATTAAATGCTAAAATAGTAAACAAGAACATATAAAAATATTTCCTAGAATAGAAATAAGAATTTTTTCCTTCTCAAGAGTAATTTAACCTGTCAAAAACAGATTCCTGAGTTATGTTGTCACTGGCTGTGGGGAATATCTGTTAATACTCAATGAAGAATGCTCAACCACAGATCATAGCCCCTAAGGGCATGAGCTTCCTTCCTAGGAAATGAGATTTAGAATACAGCATTCTGAAAATGGCACTTAGTCAACAAATTATTTATTGAAGACCTGGTGGGCACACAGAGGCATGCTAAAAGCAGTAAAGACTTGATTCTTGCCCTCAAGAAACTTCTAAGGTTATAAATAGACTGGCCCCAAAACAAATGAATAATAATCACTCAAGTATAGGTATAAGCAAATATGAAATGGTGGAGATAGGGGAGACTTTAGGCAGAGATTGTATTCAGGTTTCTACAGTGGCATTTCTGATATTACTGTGCATTTAAAAGACAAGTTAAAGTGTCATCAGATTAGTCTAAGAAATTCAGAGGCCTTTATTTTGTGATTGGGAAAACTTATACCTATTTCATGTGTAATAATTTGCCCATAACAATGTTTTTGATTAGTGTAATCTGCTAAAGACTTCAGTTCAGAGTGTTTCCCCTGTTAATAGCACATATCCATCTGGAGCTGGATATGGAGAAGTCAGGGTCCCTGTAATGACCACCATTTGATGTTATCCTGAGAGGACAATTGATGGCCTTTACCTGGGGAAGTAGAACTTGAGGGCAGAGCTCTGGGGTACAGAGAGCTTACCTACTGACAGTAGGCAAGACTGTTGATTCTTAGAAGTGGCCTTAAATGCTTTATGGAGTGCATTTTATGTCTGTTTTGTACATTTCCAATATGATAATACCACAGGCATCCTTGAGGCATTGTTTCTAAGAGTTTGTGGGTCATTAAAGGTGTTAGATTAAAAATGTAATAAATGAATAATAAAAGCAATTAATTGATTAGGGAAATGGTTGGTAGTTAAAGTTAAATAGGTCTTCTCAGAGAAATGAATTTACTTGACTGTGTTTTGGGGTTTTTTGTTTGCTTTTTGCAAAGAGCATTCACTAATTTGGCAGCTGCTGATGTAGGAATTAGTGTAATCGGGATTTGGATTATTCCATACATAAATTTGCTACTTTATTGGAGGAATTGTACTTAGTCTTTAGTCTTTCTATACTTGTAATAATCTATGGCAGTTAACGAGCAAAAATACAAATGTTGGGCGTTGGCTTGGGCCTAACAAATTGTAATGTTGGAAAGGTATGATGTGGAAAAGCTTCCAGGTGAGTCTAATGTACTCTAGAGATTGAGAACTACTGAATAAGAATATGCCTTCTGGACACTTACTAACTGCATTCTTAATCCTATTTGAGTATGCTAATAAGCTTTTGAAAGCGTCTTGTCAGCTTCTAATTGCAGGTGAGTTCAGTTTTCTGTGTGCTTAACAAGCACATTGACATTCTATTTGCAAGCCCTTTTCTTGCATCAAAGGGAGGATAACTATGGAGCATCTGTATATTGAGGTCAGCATAGGAAAGCTTAGCAAGGTGATTACTTATTTATTTTCTGTTAAAGTCCATGCAGCTTCTCCAAGAACGAATGAAGTGGAAATAGAAGAGACAAGATCATTCTAATTAGCAGGTTGACCTGGAACCTGTTTTTTAATCATCATGTACATAGTCTACATGTTCTTCCCACCTCACTCCCCAAAAGAGCTGAACTCTTCATCCTGCTTCTTTCCACCTGGATCTTCTACCAAATGATGGAGAAAAGCTGTTGGGTTTATTTACTTAGTAAAAGAAGACTTTGTCAAACAAAGAAACAGAGAAATTATTTTAGTGCAAAGTGTAACACAGTATACAAAAATATGTTCTATGTGAATTTAAAAGGCTTTATGAAATTATTTCTTGTATTGCTTATGTAGCTTTAAAATAAAATACACACACTCACATGCACACACAGCCCTGCAAAATATTAGAAGAGGAAACAAAAAGAAACCCAGTAAGTTGGAGTTTGGTAGGTTTATCCAGCAACTGTCCAATCAGGGAGACTTATACTTGGGGGATGGAGGGGAGCAAATTTAGCCACCCGAAGATATGCCCCTTTGGTATCTTGGTTATTTCAAGCTGTTTATTTTTAAGAAACTGCAGATCCAAAAGAAGCTCTGAAAACTGAATAGAGACATTTACTTTTATAAGGGAAATCTCCATTTGTTGTAAGAGTGTCTCCCTCAGTACCAGGAAGAAGGGGATGACTCTAAATCTCTAGAAACTGTTATTAATGGAGAAGGGATGGACTTAAATCTGTGTAACAGTCTTACCCTTGTTTACTGTGCTTTTCTTGTAAACTTCCATTACTGACTTCCCACCCCCAACATTTTCTTTTGTCTCTAGCTGGAGGTGGTATTTAAGGTGAAGCCGCTAGCCATTTCAGTGAGTTACTGAGTTTTCCTGGGTCTCTCCCATATCTACAAGAGGTATACTTGGTAGACTTTTGATTTTCTCCTCCTAATCTGAGTCGTCTCAGTTTGATATTTAGACCAGCTAAAAGAATGTTGAAAAGTAGAGCAAATTTTTTTCCTTCCCAACAAGGGCCTAAGCATTCTTGCCACCAGGTAAGTGAGATATCCTGCTATGGAGTAAAGATGTTTCATATGGCTTTGTGATAGATAAAATCTCTTTCCTGATGCTCTTCTTCTCTCAGCTCTGACTACATGCTCATCTTGCAACTATCTATTACTAATTAAGAAACCCTGGCATTTAGATTTTGAATCAGGGAATGTATTAGCTATTCAAAAAATGAACAGGTAGGTATCCCTTCCTACCTTCCCATGGCCTACACAATCAGTCATTCCTTCTTTCTCCAGTTTCTGTAGCCTCTCCCTGTCCACTAGACCATTTCTGTGAACATTTAAATAAGCTTTAGACTCTCCAGTCATTAAAAATAGTTTCCAGAGATCTCTCACCCCTCTAGTTTCTGTCCATTCCTGTCCCTTTCCTTGGCAGCTAGACTCCTTGAAGGAGTTATCTAATACTTCCTGTCACATGCAATTCACATGCCCTCCATTTGGCTTTCTTCCTCATTTCATGGAAACTGCTCTCATTAAGGTCATTGGAGACCTCCATGGTCCTGGACTTATTAGTTTCCTGTGGTTGTTGTAACAAATTACCACAAACTCGTAGTTTAAACCAACATAAATGTATTCTCTTGCAGTTCTGGAGGCCAGAAGTAAAAAATTAAGGTGTCATGCAGACTGCACTCCCTCTGGAGGCTTTAGGAGAGGGAAAATCTCTTCATTGCCTCTTTAGCTTCTGGTGGCTCTAGGTATTCATACCTTAATGTGTGGCCATATCACTCCAATCTCCACCTCCATGGTCATATTGTCTCCTTCTCTTCTCTGCTTTTCTTCTATAAGGACACTTGTCATTGGATTTAGGGCCTCCTGGGATAATCTAGGATGATCTACTTATCTCGGTGTTCTTAATTTAGTCACATCTGCAAAGACCTGTATTTCAAATAAGGTGGCCTCATAGGTTCTAGGGATTAGGATGTGGACATATCTTTTGGGGGGCTACCATTCAACTCACTATATGGAGTTCTGTCTTCCCTTGATTTCCGTGGTGCCATACTCTTCTTCTGGTTTCCTTCTTAACTCTGTGGGTTCTTCTCACTTTCCATTTCTATATTCTCCTCCTTCTTTACCTGACTAATTTTAAAAATGTTCACATGTGTCAGATCTGGGTCTTGGAACCTCTTCTCACCTCACTTTGCCCTTTCTCTCTAGGTAATATCTTCTAGCCCCATGATTTCTATTACCATTTATATAAACAACCACTCCAAATTTCTTTATTTAGCCAGACCTTTCCTATTCTTGATGCATATAGATAACCTACTTAACATAGTCATTTGAGTGTTTCGGAGACATTATAAATTTAATGTGTCCAAAATAGAACACATCACCCCTTTTACCCCCACTCCTCATCACCACCCAAGAAAAGTTTGCCCTTCCCACAGAATTCCTTAACTCAGTGAACGACATTACCATCCACCCAGTTGCTTGTGCCAAAGTTATCCTTGATATTTCCCTCACTCTATCTCCCCACATCCATCACCAAAAACAACCTAAAATAGTTTTAGAATCTGCCTACTCTCTTACTGCCATTACCTTAGTCTTAAGCAGCCACCATTTTTTCATCTGGATAGTGCATTAGCTGCCTTACTGGTCTCCCATTATCCACTGTCAGTCTCTCCAATCCATTTTCCGCATGGCAGCCTGAGTGATTTCAAAATATAAATTGACTCATATCACTGTGCTGTTGGACTCCCTTTTTGAAGGCTTTTATTGCTTTTAGAATAAAATTTAAAATCTTTCATGTAGCATCTAATGTCTTGTATGATCTGGCCCCATCTATCTCTGCAACTTCATCTCTCTTCCTGGCCATTCTCCTTTGACCCTCCAACTGTATGCATCCCTACCATCTTGTATTTCCTGAGAGTTCCTTCCTGACTCTGAATCTATACACATGTATTTCCCTCATTGGGAAGGAAGAAATTTTCCTTGTTCCAAGGTTCTTCTGGCTGGACTAAGAATTAAATTCACATGAGAGAGATTAACAGGTAAAATCAAATTTAGTTTCATATGTATGGAAATCCACACAGACATGAAATTCCAAAAACAGTTGAGTGACTTGAAGCTTATATGACATCCTGAGTTAAGGAGAGAGGTAGAAGGATACGAAGGGGAGAAAGACCTTTAGCAGGATGGCAAGAAAAGATGTTGGGAAAACAAAGGTTGCCCTGTTATACAGATAAATTTCTTAGGTAAAGAGGAATCTTTGTTAGTAGCTCTCTTCCTGGTACAGGCTCTTCTTTCCAATGTAAATTTAGGCAATTGAGGGGGAGGTAAAGTGCTTTTCCTGAATCTGCTGGGTTTCAGCTGCTTTTATCTCAAAATAATCTTTATGCCAAAGTGGCCCATCTTGGGGTTCTTACGCTTGGCCCATACACTCTCTTCTCCCTATTGCTAGCTAACTTATATTCTTCGGGTATCAAAGAAAGTGTTGTTTACTCAGGAAAACCCTTCCTAACCATCCCTCACTCTTAGACTTGATTAGGTCCCTCCCACCGTCCCCATTGTTTTCTAGTTTTACTTTGCCTTTTATAACATGGACCATAATTATCCTTATTATTGTCTCTCTCCTGACAGAATGTAAATACCACCAGGGCAAGGACCGTATACCCTGTCAAAGCATCAATCAAGCACAGCATTTAGGGCAAATAGGCACCCTATATTAATGAGTAAGTGCAGTGCATCTAATGACCCGAGTTGCTAAGATGTAACTGAGAATGGACCAAACCTGAATCTAGTGCCGCATATTTGAACTACAATAACATTTTAAACTGTTATTCACAATATTTAATTTAAAAAATGGTATTAACCGAAGGAACAAAGTTCACAAAACTGTAGGAAACAGAATAGTAGAGACTAGTTTTTATAGCAATTGCTCAGTAGACTTTTTCCAGATAATTCAGCCAAAAGTCCCAAGTATTCTTCAGAGTCAAGCTGTTATCATGGGCACAATCCAGGTTTATAGCTTCTGAAAAAATCTCAGGTTCAAAGAATAGCTAGTTTCTGGTATGAGCGCACTGGATATGAAAGTTGTGGGTGTTCAGAGTGTTGAACTGATGAAGCATGTATTGTAGAAATGTCCTAGGCACACTAAAAGTTCTGAAGTTCTTTATGGTTGGGAACTGAGGCCCCTTTTGTAAGCCCAGTATTTTAGACGTGAACCCTTGACCACAGTAAAGTACTAAATCAAATGCCTAGCAGGCCTTAGCATCCCTGTTTTGACCCTGTGCCGGCTACATGCTTTCCCATCTTAATCCAAAATGACAGCTCTTATTTTCCATTTTCAGCATGTTTGCCATGTTGTGTATAAGAGGGAAACTGAGGTAGAGAGGGAATAAATTTGAAATAGTTCTCAGATTTCATAATGCAATATAGAGGCAGGCCAGACATAAATTCTTACCTACTGTTGAGGTTTAATTCTTGAAGAACTTCTCAAACTGTGACCTACTTCACACTGCACACGTGTTCCCTAGATAGATAAGAGGAAAGATGTGGCAACTGGTGATTTATACGGTAGAACTAGTTGTCATTGTTTATCAAATACCTGTATTATCTATTGCCATGTGGCAACTTACTGCAAAGCTTAGCAGGTTGAAACAGCAAACATTTATTATCTCACAGTTTCTGTGGGTCAGGAATCTGGGAGCAGCTCGGTATGCTTCTACCTCAGAGTCTCTTACGAAGTTCCAGTCAAGTTGTCACTTGGGATGGCTATCTCATCTGAAGCCACCCTCACTGGGGAGAGATGAACTAAGCTCACTCACATGGTTGTTAACAGGATTCAATTCCTTGTCACATGGGCCTCTCCGTAACATAGCTGACAACATGGCAGCCATTCTGATTTGTGATCCTACTTACATACCCAAGCATTTCTCCCATCTCTGGAAGCTTTGGGGGTATTTTCTTTGTCCCCACTACACTAGGATGACACATAATGTACCTCGATGTGGGTGAGGATCAAGTAAAATAATGAAATCAAAGGTCAAAATAGGATAGTTAGGAAAATACTGGATACTTAAGAGGGCAAGCATAGCGGATGGTGAACTAGAAAGGAGCTGGCACCAGGAAGAGAATGTTACATGAAACTCTGGAGGCAGGAAAGTCAATGAAGTTATGGGCAGTGGTCCTGTCTTACTTGGTGTCTTCCCCGAGTTGGAAGGCATTCCCCAAATGCCTTACCTAGGAATTACCAGTATCCAGCAAAATCTCCCCATTCCCACCCCACTACTAAAGTCTAAGGGGCACATTAAGCACCAGTGCATTGTCACCCAGTAGGCCAACAAAGCAGTGTTCTTCTTGAGCTAACCCAGCAACTCAAGTTGCTTAACCCTTAAATCTGGTACCTTCCTTGGTCTTACATATAGCACTATCTGTATGTTGTTGTTGTGTTGTTGTTGTTGTTGTTGTTTTTCTTTTTAGAATGAAGTTGGATAGATTATGTGCCTGAAGTTAGAGCATAGATACGAAAGTACTTTATAAATTGTTAAACATTAGGGACACCTGGGTGGCTTAGTCGGTTAAAATGTCTGCCTTTGGCTCAGGTCATGCTCCCAGGGTCCTGGGATCGAGTCCCACATCGGGCTCCTTGATCAGTGGGGAGTCTGCTTCTCCCTCTGCTTGCCGCTCCCCCTCCTTGTGCTCTCTCTCTGTCTTTGACAAACAAATAAATAAAATTAAAAAAAAATAAATTGTTAAACATTATACAAATTAAGTTATTGGATTGCTTCTATTTAGGGAAACCTAAGCTTTCCAAATGGTATAAACTACAAATCAACACCATATAGCCTACTGAGAACCACCTTCCTAGTATTAACAGTCCCATATCTCAGTGTTTTCAACTAATCCAAAGTGTTTGCATTAAAGTGGGTAACATCCCCATGTTGGGATTATGGCACATTTCCATTCCCTTTCTCATGAACAAGAGCATCCTGTGGTTTGCTCTCTGCAGTCCACCTGACTCTGGAATTAGATGGGTTATTCTGTTCTTTGTCTGCCTTTTCTTTTTCCTTACGGTCATGTGCACTTAGGATTTTTTAGGCAAAGGCAGATATTTTAGAAAATTGAATACTGGTTCTGTCTGGGTGATTTCCATAATGATGGGGAAAAATCAGTGTGCTGGTTGTAACCAACTGCCAAATGAGTTTTGGAAATATAATACTGTTTAACCTGCTACCCAGGAAGGGTCAGGTCCTTTAAAAGTCTCTGTGTTTAGGGATACCGTACTTACTCATGCAGTTGCCCTGGCATTTAGAGCAGACTTGTGTCTGTCATTGTTATGTTGCAAATGGAGGTGGTAAAATTGAACTGGCTCCCTACCTTCTTTAGGCTTATAGAATTATTATTATAGAGCAGTATTTGGAATAATATTGATTTCTTTTGTGTCCATTTAAAATGTTTTAAACCAATATATTTTATACTAGGTGACCTATTTAAACCACTAGTGAATTAAACGGGTTCTTTCATAAATGAAATTCTTTTTGAAATATCAGTGGGTTGGATTTTCATCTAATTCCTTCCTCATGACAATTCTACCTTGTCTTTTAAGAAAATCAGATTTTCTGCTGTTCATAACAGGTTAGAAAATTGCAAGAACTCTAAGGGGGAGTATGCAATAATTTTTTAGTGTACCTGGAAGCAGAGAAAGACTTTTTCATAAATGTTGCCAAGATGGAAATGAGTGAGGAAAAAAATTTAAAGGAAACTTAAAAATGCCTCAAGGAGGATGAGGGAGGAGATGGTTGAGATTGAGATTATAAACCTCTGTCTTGCTTTTCACAAGTTGAGAATCTAATTGGAAAGAGAAAAAATATGCATATGAAACAGAATAGTTAAGTAGTATGAACACTGAGCTCACAAGGTACAGGAACATGAGGGAAGCGGTGAGTAAAGACTACAGTGATTTTTGTACAATGGTTAAGATTTAAGTAAAGAACAGAAAAGAGACAGACCCCAGATGATAGCAAACACATCAGTGTGGGTTTGGAAGCCAAGTGTAAGCAATTAAAAAAATATATATGTACTTTAAAAAGCTATAGCCAGGCAGACACTTACACAAGATGTAGACAAAAATTAAGGCCAGCAAAAACTGCCACCAAAAAATTAAGAAAACAAAACAAATACAGTATTTTTAATTTATATGTTCTTTTATGAAAAATAAAAATTATGACAAATATAATTAAAGTCCTTATAGCAGATAAAGAAAAGATACATACCCTGATAGAAAAATGGTCAAAATACTTGAGCAGAAAAATGACAAAATAAGAACTCAAATGACCGGTAAGTATATCTCAAAATATTCACGTAAATGTAAACCATAAGTGACAATTTTTCTCTTAGGAGATTGGCAATGGTTTAAAAAATAATAATACTCAGTGCAGAAGAATAGGCACTGATATCCTACTGGTGGGAATTTAAATTCTCATGGCAGTGTGGCAATAAATCAAGAGCCTTTAAAAAAGCAAACATAGTTTCCAATGTAGTAGTTCAGTTTCTAGGAGTTATCCTAAGGAAAACACTGAAAAAGATGGACACAAGAAGTTCATCTAACCTTTATAGCATGGAAACATTGGAAATACCCCAAAATACAGTATGGTAGTATGAACACAGAAATGAGAAAAGGCAAATGATAGTGCATCATGCTGTTAGTCTAAGAATGGGTGCTTGAGGGATGTGTGTGTCTTTGTGTCTGCATACACATAGGGGAAGTCAGAAAGGTTATATGCACTACACTGTTAATAGTTTTTAAAACTCTGGATAGTTGGTTAACACTGGTAACCTTAATTTTCTCCTCTTTGTTTATTAATACAATGAGCGTGTATTATTTTTTGGAATATGTTTTATAGAAAAACAACTTGAGAATCAGAATAAGGGGCAGTCGCTCACAGTGGTCATTAAGAATGCATTTCCTCTACCTATTTAAACATTAAGGAAGCTGTGTGATCTTGATTAGGTTCTGGAACCTGCAAAAAATGGACTTGAAAAGATCTCCTCCTCCCACTTGCCTAGAAAGGCTAACTGAGCCTAGACAGTTTTTTCTTTTAACTCTTTAAGAATTCTACGTCTGTTTAGTTGATAACTGCAGAATATGGTTAGTTTTCTAACAGTTACAGACTAATAGTTTCTGTTCATCTATAGTTAATAACTTTGACGTAGAACTTCAGAAGCTTCTGGAAGAATCTGGATGTTCTAGGTTTTCATTTCCTTGATCCTTTCTTTTGCTTCTGTTTAGGTTCTGTCATAATGAATGGATCCAGCGTAGCAAACACATCACCTAATGTAAAATCCAAAGAGGATCAGGGATTAAATGGGCATGATGAGAAGGAAAACCCATTTGCAGAGTACATGTGGATGGAGAATGAAGAAGATTTCAACAGACAGGTAAAGAAAGAACTGGAAGGCTAAGATGCATGTAACTCAACAGCTATAATATTTTACCATTAGTCTGTAACAAAAGAAATGGGTTTGTTGGCTTGAGAATAATTTAAAAATGCCTGGAGGCCTGGTCTGGGCTGACCAAGAAGCCTCTTCAGCTGGTAAGACACCAGAGTGTGGTACTTTGGAGGAAGATACTGATACTTTTCCATCACATTGATTACAAGAGGATCTCATGCCCTGGTGCTGTGGTATAGGCTTCTGGGGAATAGCAGCTATGTGTAGACGGGCCAGCCTGGCATGCTCCCCATATGGGAACTCAGGGACTGGCAGAATGTATGTCTGAGATGGAGAAGTATGTTAGGTGGGGAAAGGCTAGACTGTTTGAACAAAGTCTCAGCAGTAATCCATTGTCTTGTATCTCTGTGACATTAATAGCCCAAGGTAGGCATTCTAGGGAGACAGTGATTCTGCAACCACATGGTTCTCCGGTGCTGGTGCTGTGCCACAGCCAGGGCGTTGATCAGCTGAGTGACTGAAGGATAACTGGAAGTCTAGCCACTGGGAAGGGGCGAGAGCTAAAGGCTAGGGAAGGGATCTCCTTTTAACCAAGTGATGCCAAAGTGTTCACATCCTTTCGGGAGGACATTACATGATGATTAGTTACGTGGCCACTGCCAGCATGGGACATAGGAAATGCGATCTTAACTCAACAGCCTGGTGCTCTGGGAACAAGGAAGCAAGTTTAGCGGGGCAGCCAGAAGTTACCCCCACCCAGTCAGCTCACTGTGTCATGATTTGTGTGACTATCACAGAGATCACGCTTGCAGTCACATCCCTGTGCCCAGGTAACCATTTCTGTGGGTTGTACCTGGGAATGAGGGTGGATTTAGTAAGGAGGAGCACACTATTAGGCTCTTGGGTAGAGGCAAGGCAGATCTTGGGCAGTCATGTTAAGTCTTACGGCTTGGAAATACTGCGTGGTGGTTGTTAGTTAAGTACTTTGTAACTGTCCAATTTACTTGAGATCAGTATGGCTAATTGTAATGTCGAAGACTATTTTTACGTCTTGTGCTGCTGGTGACTTGAATTCATGAATAAGTATATGGCCTAGTTTGGGTGATTCTTTTTGCTTGACTTCCCCTCTGATGGTGGTGCTAGTGAGCTACGCATCTGTCGCCACTAGCCCACAGGAAAGGGATGGCCAAACGTAAAGCCCAGGGCCTGTTAATCTGCAGAGCGGACCATTCTTTTTACTAAGAGTTAATGATGTCTGCAAAGAGGTTTAAAATATCCTAGATACATATTGCTTTAGTTTAGGACAATCTTTAAGAAACATGGAGCTGTTTAAATATTCATATTTTTCCTTGTTTTGAAAGGATCCCTACATTGATGACATCATTTTCTGTTGGTTTGCCAAAAAGTGTTCTTTATATCTTTCTAAGGTTCTGAAATAATTTTTCTCCTTTAGGGGCCTCATTACCAAAAAAAGAGGGCCAGAAGCTGAGAGTTGGTTTTGATTTAATCTCCACTATCCAGGTAGTGGTCTAGTTATGTAATTCCTATACTTTTTTGTACTTGTAAAATGGGAAATTTAAGAAGAGTTGCTTCTTAACAAGACTGAGAGAAGAACCTCAAGCTTTAAAATGATTTTCTGTAAGTGCCATCTGGATGGAACGTGTCTGTGTCACATAGAGATGTTGGAAGAGATGTGAAGGCCTGGACTTTCTGCTCTTCTGAATAACTGTTTCCTTAGTTTTATTGTTGATGGAATTTGGTTGAAAAAACTAAAACTTGTGTTTTCTCTAGCCAGTCATTCGAAGCATCGTAACTCTTAGTAGACCTCGTACCAGATCATTCTTTTTTTTTTTTTTTTTTAAGATTTTATTTATTCATTTGACAGAGATAGAGACAGCCAGCTAGAGAGGGAACACAAGCAGGGGGAGTGGGAGAGGAAGAAGTAGGCTCCCAGTGGAGAAGCCTGATGTGGGGCTCGATCCCAGAACACCGGGATCACGCCCTGAGCCGAAGGCAGACGCTCAACGACTGAGCCACCCAGGCGCCCCGTACAAGATCATTCTTAACTGCAGACTAATAATGTCTGAAAGAAAGAGGTAGAAAACTGGAAGGGACGAGTCACACTGGGATGGTAAGTGTGAGCTCCTCACCTTTGCTTGCTAGGTGGAGGAGGAACTGCAGGAGCAAGACTTCTTGGACCGCTGCTTCCAGGAGATGCTGGATGAAGAAGACCAAGACTGGTTCATTCCCTCACGGGACCTGCCTCAGGCCATGGGACAGTTGCAGCAGCAGTTAAATGGACTGTCCGTCAGCGATGGTCATGATTCTGAAGATATTTTGGTAAGAGCCGTACGTAGTTGCACATGAGACATAGTGAAAAGAATATAGGATTTGGAGTGACAGACTTTCTTTCTGGCCCTACCGCCTTGGGCGAGTCTCTGGCCCCTGTTTCTTCACCCATCATCTCATGGGCATTGATAAGAGGATGCACTGAAGACGCATTGCACCACACACAGCGTCGTGACAACATTACTGTGGCAGCAGCGCCAGCTTTCATTTCCCCCAGTGGGCCTTGCAAAGTAGAATTGGGATTAAGGATGAGAATTTGAACACAGAAGAGGTTTGATTTCAAACGATCACTTGCTGTTCTTTCCTTTCACTATTCCTCAAATCTGTATTTATAGTTTTGAATGATGCGGTTTTGGAAGGAACATACTCCTAAGAGGCCATTTTCCACTTAAAATTAGAAGACTGGATAAACCAATTTCCTGCCTTTCATGTTTACTTAAAGTCAGAACTCTGTGAGAGACTTAGTTCTCACAGAACTCCTGTTCCAAATGACGCCCTGCGGTTTGCTCAGGTCTTGGACGTTCACAAGAGGGTAGGTAACCAAAGAGAATACAGCGAGGTGGAAAATAAAGGGATTGTGGTCACCAAACTGCTTTGGTGAAATACTCGAATTTTCATCGAGTTAAGGTACCCAGTGAATTGAAAAATTATTTTTGGAGTCAAACTTGCAAGCCTCTAATGAAAGCATCATGAAGAGAACAGGAGTCTAAAGCAGAAAGGAGAAAATGAGGTTGGTCAAGGCTTAGTATGTCAGGAGCCATTGAGGGCAGCCTGGCAATAGCAGCGTGAGCTTTTTTCTGTCTTGGAGGCTGAGAGGAAGGTATTGGTCATAATGGAAGCAGGGAGAAAATAACTTTTTAAAGTGGGATTTATTATCTCTTGGTTCTTATTTCAGAGCAAAAGTAATCTGAACCCGGATGCCAAGGAATTTATTCCAGGAGTGAAGTACTGAGCTGACAGAAAGCTTTGAGGAGAACTTGTATGTCCCCACACCTGGGGACAGTGCTGCACAAAGAGGCGGAGCTGAAGAAGGGGGTGGGGCGGGCAAGGGGTGCACAGTGGGGAAGGGGGATAGTGGTTTAACTTGACACTGTGACTGGAGTAACTAATGTGCTCAGTCTTACTCTACAAGCCTCTGAGTCTCTGAGTATTTCTCTTTTGTTCTACTGACTTTGGTTTGGAGCAGTTTCCTATTGTTGTTGTTGTTGTTGTTATTATTATTAGCTTTTTGAGTTAAGGAAATTGCATTCTTTTTCCCCTTCATCAGGAATGTTCTGCTGTGTGTGCTTAAACAAAATAAGCTGACCAAGAAAATCTGGGTGTTTAAGAATGCCCTTCTCACCCTACTGTACACTTACCAAGGGCAATGAACACTTGGAGAACTACTTACTGAGTCTGTTAAGCTGGATGAGAAGAGGGACAAGTGGAAGAAGGAGGTGTTGCAAATCAGGGTTCGCAGCCCCGCTCCCCTGACCCCCAGGGCTTTCCTGTGATGAACCAGATTACCATGGCCTGCCAAGCCCACGTCTCCTTGCCTGGAACCCATTCAGGAAAACACAGACTTAAGTACTGGTTTATGGTAACTCTTCTGATGGTTAATGAAGGTTGTAAACCGGCAGGGGTGGGTTGTGACAGTGATTGTCATTTGGGTCACTCAGTCACTGCTGGCCTGTTCTTAAGCCTCTGCTTACAGCCACCATCAAACTCATTATTCATTATTTATGAGGTAAAAGAGCTCTAGGGTGGGTTTGTCACTTTGTCCCTCATGGCATCTAGTCCCCTATTTCCCTTCCACCCTTACCCTCCTCTGTTTTTAAGAAAAGATATTGTTACCAAAGGGGAAGGCGAGGCATGCTGTGCTGGGCATCAGCTCCAGTCTGGACTAGTCCAGCTTGAATCCTGTTGATTGTGTCTTAAGAGTATTTTGACAACTTTTTGCCAGCCCCATGAAGACTTGATCCTCCTGGTATCTTCCCTTAAAATTATTCCCAATAATTTTCCCCACATAAATGTATTTTTCAGGACACCAGCAAGAAGCTCAGTTCACAATTTGGATGCTTCTCCCCACCTTACAGAATTATGCAGAAGAACTCAAAAAAAGCCTGGGAGAGGGAGTCCTGCTTAACCCATGTGACCATGTGACCCACCGGGACAGTTTCAGCAATTATAAAATTTTGCTGTTCCCACATACCCAGCTTTACAGGTTTTCTAGGTTGGGGTCTTTGGGTATATTCCTTTTGTTTTTCCTGACTATAAATCACAGGGGGTTTTTGTTGATACTCATAAGGGATTAAACTGGGCATGAGAAGCTGCCTTTGTGTTATAAAGATGTAGGCGGCAGAATCAGGTCTAAGGGAGAATGTGTGTAGTCTTGGCCATCCACCTAGGATGAGGACTTGCAGAGGCCTGGGGAGGGGACAGCGGCTTCTGTGTGACTGCTGCTGTGTTGTGTGACAGGCCTATCAGGAAAAGGCCATGTAATGAGATAAAGTCTGTGTAAATTCAGCATGTGAATATGGGACAGAGGTTGGAAGGAAAAGGACCGGTGTCTAGAAAGCTTCGGAATTTCTCCCTTTTCTTAGGTGCTCCCTTGTTGACTTTTTGAACAGCCACAGGCTAGTGTCAGATTTAAAATACAAACCCACATCTTTTCCTCATTTGAGTCTACAGGATGGCATCATTTGAAGAATGGCCTTCCCCGTTAGGCCACATGTCAAAGGAGAGTAGCTTAAGGAGCTTCTGTTGCCAGGTGTGCACATTAACTCCCAAAGCCTCTGCCTCAAGAGAATGGAACATTTAACTCATTTCCAGGGACGGCTATGGATAAAGAAACTTCTTTATTGCAGCTTCAGCTTTCAGCTGGGGTCGTTGCCTCTAATAGGGAGAGGGCCTTGGAAGAGCAGGAATAGAGAGGTCTGTCCCAGGGCTCTGTTTCCTCCTTCAGTCTCCATTAGCTTGTCCAAGCTCAGAGTCCTGAAGGCTGTGGGGAATATATTGAGATTGCAGAAAGAGCCATTTTCTAGAGCATGGGCGTCTCCGTCACAAAGATACAATGGATTCTAGTGTGGCTCCCAGTCTGGAAAGTCCTATAGGGATCCGGCTGGAGCTATTTCTTCATCCTGAAGGTTGCTTTCCTGACCAGGATAGGCTGAGATGTTGGGTGCAGTGCAAGGGCTTGTCTGTCTGCTGTGGAGTTCCATTTTGGATGTCAGTCTTTAGCACGGTTTCACAAGGTAGATTTGGTCACAAGTAAGAGAGCTTCCTGCCAGATGAGCAGTGGAACCTGAAGGCTGGACTTCCCAGTCCCATTCAGACATGAGAGTGTGCTGACTCCAGGAGCCAGAAGCAGCTAGCAGCACGACACTTTTTTTGTGCTGCAAAGTTTCTTTCCATAGCCCAGCTCTTTTCTCCGTCAGTTGTGTGTTGTGAGGCGGGAGCAAAATTGTCACCCAGATCATAGGCTCAGCTAGAGAGTTTGCCAGCTCCTTATTAGAAAATGCATGGGGGTCTTGTTGGACCTTTGCTGGGGAAAGGCTGGGGGGCCCTGTCTCCGACCTTTCCTCATAGGAACCAGTCTGGGTGCGTGACCTTTTAAAGGTGAGGCAGGTACTTTATAAGTGATTATTTTGACTTTGAATTTAAGCCACTACTGTGTTTAAACTTGTTCTGTTGGCAATTGGAAGTTTGAGAATTCGTATAGAGATAGAGTGTGCGTTTTCAATGAGTGCCAGTTCTGGCTGGTCCCAGTGTAAGTTTATTAGTGACTGATTTCTGAGTTTTGTGATTATTGGATTCTAAACTCCAAGATGAAAATTATTTTATCTCTTGCCCTTCAAGAGAAAAAAACAAGAAAATGCCTTTTCAGTTTCTCCGGGCCTTTGAACCGAAGTGGGAAACTTGACAGCTACAGCACAGGCCTGAGCACCTGCAGCTGTGGGTCTCTGGGCGTTTCTGACTGCAGCAGTTGACTTTTGGGGTCACGTATGGTCAAGCCAAAACAGACTGTAAGGAAGAGGCTGGACTTTTGCAGCACCTTTAGTTTTCAAAATCAAAACAGCTGGAGTCTCTTCAAGGTTATAATGCTAACTATGGCTTTAAAAATGTTTTAGTGAAATACTAAGCAGCATTTTTTAAAATTGTGTATTGTCCTTAAATTGTGTCTTGATTTTGGAGAGGCTAGGGAGTAAGGAGGTCATTACAATACTCTAGCAATTATATATGTCAGAGAGGAAAGTTGTGTGAAGAAGGAGCTCCAAGAAACCACTTGACTGAATCCTCTCGTGTTAATGCTGCTGCAGACCCCATGTAGAAACATCAGGTGCCCGGAAATCGACCCTGCTGTGATCAGAGAGGACTGCTGTTCTTCGATAAGGGTCCCAGGATCACAGGTTAATGGTGGTTCTTGGTTTAGGTGACGTTTAGGTATGGGGATGAGCAGACACCTCACAGATTTGCCCAAGATTTGGGGATGGCCACCTACTGGGGAAGACTGTGTATCCCCAGCCACTCTCCCAGGGGATAATGCAATAGTTTGGAAAATGAGTGGAGAGAACAGGAGGATTGACCCAGTTCTGGTGTACATGGTGAAACTCTAAGCTATTTACTAGAAATAAGTACAGTGTTTTCACTGGTAATGAGACACTAAGTGATAATCCTGCCCCAGTGATTGAGCCTTCAGAAATGTTTAATGCTTGTTATGTGGTTTGGGAAGCAGGGATTATTATTTTTTAACAACTTTATTGAGGCATATTTTACATATAAAATTCACCCATTTCAGGTATACATTTTGGTTATTTTAGTACGTGTCCTGAGTGGTGAGACCACAACATAAAACATACTCAGCTTTAGACATTTTCCATCCCACCCCATGAGATCCTTTGTGTCCATTTACATGATAGTCCCTGTTCCCAGCCCTGGGCAACCACTTATCTTTCTGTCTCTACAAATTTGCCTTTTCCGGGCATCATATCAATGGAACCCTGCAACTGGCTTTTTCCCTGAGCATATTTTTGAGTTTGATCCATGAGGTATAACTTGTGTTGGTAGTTTGTTCTTCCAGACTGCTCAGTGGTATTCCATGGATGGATATGCCACGTTTTGTCAGCAGGGAGTCTTGTAACCTTAGATTTCAGCCTCCTGGGGGCTAAACAGAACCCGCGGCGCGCAGGACCGTAGGCAGGCTGCGGCGCCCAGCTCATGAACAACTCATCCCGACCAGCGTCGTCATCAGTAGCTCCTCGCGACGAGCCTACACTGCTGCAGAAATTTTTATAGTTTTGCAACTTCTTTTTTATAAGGAACTTTTGTGCTGTCTACACATCAGGACTTCTGAAGCATCTGATCATTGAACGAGTATGTTTTGAGTGGACACAAAAGTGAAACCATCTGTGCTCTGTTGGATATTTTATCCTCCCGAACTGGATGGAGGGGAATCTCTGAACTTTCCCAATGCAGTATTGTCTCCATTACAGAGTTAACACGTGTTCAAGATTGCGCTGCCTTCGTTGGATGGGTTTGGAGAGCAGGGCGCCAGCAGAGCGGGAGGGGAGGAGAGAGGGAGCGGAGCGTGGAGCGAGAAGCCGCGAGGGTCTGCGCGTGGCTTCCCCGTCGTGGTGTGGATGGCGGAGCGCTGATGTGCCCGGGGCAGCTTAGCGCCTCCAGCGGGCCTCCGTCTTGACTTTCGGCTTTGAGCCCTGTTTCACAAGTGTTTAAAAGCTGTTTCCGTTCCTTTTTTCTCCTCTAAACACACATAACGTGGTAGTTATTAATATGTCTTTGGGGGAGGGGCAGGGCTTTAAAATCGAAGAAAATGATTTTCATAAAAATATCAAAAATGGGGAAAAGTTACTTTTTAAAAATTTTGCTATACAAACCAAATGGCAGCTGTGGAAAAATCTCAATAATATGAGGAATAAAATGTATTTACTTGCCGGCAGTGGGATCTGTTTTTCCTAAGGTTGGGTGATTATATATCATCGTACAGGGAATGTATGTGTGGTGTGTGTTTCTGAGAGATTTTTTTTTTTTTTAAAGACTTATTCATTTGGTGGAGGGAGGGGGCGGGCAGAGGGAGAGAGAATCTCGAGCTGACTCCCTACTGAGCGTGGAGCCTGACTCAGGGCTTGATCTCACAAGCCAGAGATCATGACATGAGCAGAAACCAAGAGACACTTAACTGACCGGCCACGCAGATACCCCTTGTGAGATTTCTGTCTCAAGACGGATCATGGTTTTAGTTGCATCGTTTTCCGTTCTAAATAGTGTTGCAAAGTAGTAAACGCGTTGGTTTGGAAGTGGCAGACCTGAGTGAATCCCACCTCCAGCACCTTCTCAGTGCCTTCAGCCTGCACCTCAGTTTATCTATAAAGACGCAACACCTCCCTCCTAGGACTGCAGTGAAAATCAGACCGAATTTCAAAATACTGCCTGGCATGGGGAGGGGGCTTAATACATAGCGGCAGTAATGCGCACGGTGATGTGCACAGCTCTGAACAAAGGCGGTAAACAGGAAATCCTTGGACCCGAAAGGAAATTGGATAGCTGTTATCTTCCTACCAGGGGAAACCTGACTCCTATCTAGAAAACAAGCAAAGGTTCTGAATCTGCCTTTCAACTCCTGCACAAGTGTGAGAGCCTGCTAGGGACCAAGCACTGTCCTCGGTACCAGGCCTACGGGGTTAACAAACAGGCACCGTTCTGTTGTGGGGATGTTTGGTATCCGTATTTATTCAGTGTACACCTAGCTCCAACCTCCCAGTGATTCTCTGACGGGGCTTTATCACGTGGCAAAAAGATCATGGGACCAGACCATGGCCCGTGGGTTTTGCTTTGAGTGCTGTTATTTCTTTGCTGCCTTCCTAAAACCACGGGGGAAATACCTGAGCCTGTGTAGAGCTTTCTGAGATACCATCATTATGTACACACAGGGCCTGAACTATTCATACCCTTGAAGATGTGAATGTTGTATTCATGCACTTGAAACATTTCATTAAACATACTTGAATACATGACAGAAAAGCAGATATTGTAAACATGCAGTTCCAGAAATTTTTGCCAGCTTCGCAGCTGGTATAAGGTGTAAGGGTGTACTCATTTTTAATCCTCAGAGCACCCCTCACAGCCAGCAGACATTCAGTGTTTGCTGAATGAATGTGACAGATGAGGCTGTGCTGGTCATGAAATCACACAGGCAGATGAAAGTAGTGTGTGGGCTTCACTTGAGGCCAGTTCCTGTTCTAAGCTCTTGCCTTGGCACAAGGCTGTTTCAGGCTCGTCTCCAGTGCCTTGATAGTATGGAATGCCAGTAACTGCTCCTGTTATTAGGGAAGGAGACTCCAAGTTTAAATGAAAGGGGGAGAAACCCATTAAAAATGACAATGACTTTCTGCACTGCAACCTCTGTTACTAACTAGAAAATAAGCCACCCATCACATCTCTGGCTAAAGGAACTAGGAACACATTGGACCTTGTACACTTTATTTTTTTTTTTTAAGATTTTATTTATTTATTCGACAGAGATAGAGACAGCCAGCGAGAGAGGGAACACAAGCAGGGGGAGTGGGAGAGGAAGAAGCAGGCTCATAGCAGAGGAGCCTGATGTGGGGCTCGATCCCAGAATGCCGGGATCACGCCCTGAGCCGAAGGCAGACGCTTAACCGCTGTGCCACCCAGGCGCCCCTGGACCTTGTACACTTTAATACTGTCTTTTTTTAAAAAAGATTTATTTATTTATGAGAGAGCGAGCAAGCAAGCACACGCACACAAGATGGGGGAGGTGCAGAGGGAGAGAATCCCAAGCTGACTCCCAGCTGAGAGTGGAGACTGGATGCGGGGCTCAATCCCATAACCCTGAGACCATGACCTGAACCGAAATCACAAGTTGGACTCAACCAACTGGGCCACCCAGGCGCCCCATTGTCTTTATTTTTTTTAACTAACGTTTATTCAATACTTATGTACTAGGACTAAAAAAATCGATCAAGATGTGCTCCTTGCTCAGCTCTCCCAATGGAAATAGTAGAGCCTAGACAATGGTAAGGAAGAGAGATCGCCATATTCTTGAAGACTATAAACTCTTATGTTTATGTTCTATTATACACTCTCCACCAATGAGATTTTAGATTCTAAATCCAAAATACTGCTTGTTCCTGGTCCCAAGATCACATAAAAAGCTTCTCCAGGGGCGCCTGGGTGGCACAGTCAGTTAGGTGCCCAACTCTTGGTTTTGGCTCAGGTTGTGATCTCAGGGTCATAAGACCAAGCCCCACATCAGCTCTGCGCTCAGCTTGAAGTCGGCTTGAGGGTCTCTCTCCCTCTTCCTGTGCCCCTCCCGCTGTGCGCTAAAATAAATCTTTAAAAACAAAACAAAACAAACAAAAACTCCTCCAAAGCTCCCTGACACTAATAAGTGTTCTTAGGACTGTGAGATATAGCAAAGACACCTCCTCTATGTCCTTCTCTTTGCAAGCTTTTTACCAGATGTATGGGACTTGCTGAGAGCTGGCCCCTAGTGATTTGGACCACAGGAGATGTGAAGGTGGCTGGCTGTCTCCGCAGAAGCGACTTGGCTTGAGTTCTTACTGCTCAAAACGCTGGCTGCTTGTGTTGGGCTAGGGCTGATGGGAGGAGAGCCACTGCCACACTGTTCTACACTATGAAAGAGGTGTCATTTGACTTGAGAAACAAGTATCCAAGACCTCTTCAAGGGCTTCATCAGCACTCAAAAGCTATAGGGTAGAGCTCCCTCAAGTGCAGATCCCGGACCTCTGCAGCACAGATCACCCAAAGTATTCGGTAGACATGAACATCTCCACCTCTTCCTTGACCTACTGAGTCAATCACCTGATACAGGAGGAAGACAAAAATCTTAGTTGAAAACAAGACCTAGAATAACCAATGCACATGTTCCATGCCTTCTAACAGCTTACACTCTGAACACCCGCAGAGGCAGCCACTGTGGACCAAGACTGTCTCCAGTTCACCAAGCACCATGCGCCGCACAACAGGAAGCTTTGGGCTTCTCTTTACCAATCAAACTAGAAGGGTCCAAAGGACAGAAATCATGTTTGCTCTTCACTGATGTTCATCATTCCGTGTCACACAACAAATGCAAAATGTCATATTATAACCAGAGCCAGGCTAGAAGTCACCAGGAATAAGTAGGCCATCTCGTTGTGTCTAGTTGGCCTTCTTAGATCTCAGCCATCTTCATAACCTCTCAAGAACTCATTCATGGGGGCACCTGGGTGGCTCAGTCGGTTTAGCATCTGCCTTTGGTTTGGGTCATGATCCCACGGTCCTGGGACCAAGCCCCACCTCAGGGCCTGCTTCTCCCTCTGCCTGCAGCTCCCTCTGCTTGTGCTTTGTCTCTCTCTCTCTCTCTCTCTCAAATAAATAAAAATCTTAAAAAAAAAAAAACTTATTCATGGGGGAAAATCTGCAAAATATGCTGTTTACCTATAAGGACCAAATTCAGCGAGGTAATTCTCACCACCACAATGGTACCATCTCTTAAATCCTACTGGGACTATCAGGAGGAGAGGGTGTGAAGTGTCTAGGGTTACTTCCAGTGATGTTCTCCACAGAGAACACGTAGTTCCAGGGAAAATGGCTGGGTAGGAAACATTACTCACTTTGACCAGAGAAACTGAGGTCACAGTTACCTGGCAGCCGCACGGCATATAAGTATGCTAATGCTGAGGGGGGCGGTGGGAAGGGATGACACACATGAATTATCTGCCCAACTGTACGGCGAGCAGATTACAAACCACAGGCCAAGCACCTGGGCACGGGGCTTTAAATTCTAGACTAAAACCGTTCCTGAGCTCTCTGGGATAGCTGCCGACAGGTGCAATGAGGATGTACGCAGCAAGTGTGCTCGATAACACAATGCAATTGGGGAGTGGATAAAGTGCATTTATTTTCTATGTGTTTTTCTTTTTAAAAAAAAAGGGGGGGGGAGCCTCCTTTCCAGCACCCAATGTCCACTGGGCTTGGAGGGATAGAGCCAGCCCCTAGGAGAAGGTGTAGGAGTAGAAGGCAACGGCGTTGGCAGTGTAGTCCATGGGGAGGAGGTGCCCGATGTGCCGGGCCCCGAGGCTGGCCCCGCCCAGGGCAGAGGAGTGTCGCAGCTTCATCAGGGTGAAGCTGGAGAAGGAGTTCTGGGCCTGGATCTCTCGGCCCTGGGTCAGCGCCAGAAGGAAACCTGAAGGGGAAGAGGGCAGAGGGCGGAGGTGAGAGTAGACCAGCACCCTGTGGTCGAGACCAGGAGAAGGTGGAGGGAAAGGAGAGGCCCAGGCCCTGAGGCATTCCTGTGCANGTCCTCGAGGGGCCCACGCACCAAATCCCTAACAGGCAGGGCACCAGGGTACGTGAGCCTAGCAACGGCCGTGGGGTACTGGAGCCTGCAGCCACCAGGCACTCGATGCCAGGAACTCAAGGAAGCAACGGGGCCCTCCACCTACTTCAGAATGTCTAACGGAAACCACACAGCGACCTGAACCAACACTGCAAGGGTGAAGAAGGCAGCCTCTTCCCCTTCTGGCTGCACCTGTGTTGACTAGAGATGTCACCACATGCTGGTCAGAAGCTCTGATTTCAAGGGAGGTCTTCAATCTTTACGAAGGGGTGCATGTTAATAAATCCTTTAAAAAGAACATCTTTGTCAATACAACCCACAGGTCCTTCTGGCTCCAAGGAAGCTGGGTGAGACACTGTAAAGGGCTCCCTGGCAGACTGAAGGCAGAGGGCTATGGTCCGTCCAGGCCTCAGGACCCAGGCCCCCAAGTCTTCCCTGGGCAGGCAGCTTTCCTGGGTACCCACCTCTCCAATGCCCACCCCAGGCTCACCTTCCCTCAGCAGCTCCCAGCTCTTCCACACAGAGCCCACACACAGGATGGGGAGGCCCATCTCCCCCTGGAACAAGACCTGGCAGAGAGCGAAATGGACGTTGGGGGCGACCACACCTCTCCAGGGCTGAATCAGGTAGTATCTTAAGACCAGTCCACCCGATCCCTGTTACTCTCCCTCTAGCCAAGGTGGGCTGAAGAAAAGGGAGATTCATAAAGCCAAGGGAGAGAACGGAAAGGAAAAAGAGTGAAGTAACAATAGAGAGGAAGGAAAGAGAAGGGAGGGAAGTGGATGGAAACATGCACCATGTTAAAATAATTTACTATTTATAAATACAGGCTGTGGGCCAGTCAGAGAGGGGAGGTGCTGGCCCCAAGAACTTTTATGTCTTAAAGACTTTTAACAGAGTTTTTCCTCACACCCTAAGTTCATTTAAAATCGTGACCCCTTTACAGAGTTTGATGGGACAGTCTCATCCCTGATAGGAAAGAGCCAAATCTGGCCCAGCAGCGTCCAGGTTTCCTTTCCCACCTCGACTCACCGGGTCAATCTCAGGCAACACTGCCACCACGTGTCTGCCCAGCATCTCCCCAGCCTTCCTGAAGATAAACCTGGAGAGGGGATCTCCCTGCTGAGCACCTGGGGGGGGGGGGGGGGGGGGGGAGGGAGTGGTGAGTACCTAGGGAGCTGCCTGTCCTGTTATTCCCTCTGTTGCAGGGCAGAAACAGGAGGAACACCTATAGCTAGCAAAGGTCTACATTAGGAACGGACGCCCACCTCATGGCACGTAGGTATGCAAGCCTCCAAAGCGGTCTCTCCATCCTTACCGCCCTGCCCCCACCAGGTACTTCTCCCCAGGGAGGGAGGTCCTGTACCCAGGCAGCTCATTCCGCTCGAATGAGAAGGGCAGCCCCCACGAGAGGAGCACAGTGGCATCTGGTCTCTACTCCAGCTTACACAGAGTTACCACGTCTGTCCCTAAAGGTCTCTCACCTCTGGGGACCCTACCTGAGCAGCTGGCTGGTGCTCTTGCCTGACCCTCCCATCCAACAGTCTGCTGTTAGTCCGCCCCTCCCTAGCTCTGCTCTGAGAGGGCCTCAGTCCAGCAAGATGTAACTGGGGTCTACAACGTCGTGAGGCTGTAGCAATCCAAATAAAGGGAGTACGAACCTTATAGTGGAGAAACAGCACTGTGCAGACAAGCCCTACGGTTTAGCTTCTCCTGACCCCCAACGCAGCATGCCAAACCTCTCTATGATCGCCTAGTTCTTTGGATATCAATAATTTTTTTTTAATTACAGATTTGCCCGAAGGGCAACCGCTTCAGAAATTTCTCAGAAACAGACATACAGCCTGCACAAGCCATGGCAGCCATTAAGAAGAGAAACATAGATAATATAAAACAATTGTCGATACAACCCACGTGTCCCGGCTCCACCCCCAGGCCCACCAGTACCAAGGTGCGTGGTGGCAGAGAACTGAAGTCACTCGGTCAGAGGGGAATTAGCTTCCAGTTCCCATACGAACCCCATTCCATCCCCCAATTAGGGAAGTCTTTGGGTAACAAAACCAAATAAAACCCTGCCCCACCTCCAGTACCTTCAGCAATTTTCTGGCAAAACCCAGCAAACCGGCATTTATCAAAGTCCCTATACAGGTGGGTGAGGATTCCTAGCCGATCTGGCACCTGAGAGAGAAAGGGCACGGAGAGTCATCAGAAGCAAAGGAAAATGCCCAGTCTGCCCACCCAAGTTGATCTTCCTGACGTCTGTTCGAAAAGCTGGAATAATGGTTGTTTTTCTCAGTTCTAGAGGATACAAGGATTTGCGATTTCTCATTTGAGGGAAGTTGTTTTCCCCACATGGATTCCGTCGCTCATTTCAGATCAGCTTGGATACATACAGCACAGAGCACAGATCTGGGAGCACCGAAGTGTGTCCTGCAGTTCCTTGCGGTGCTCCTCAAGAGAATTCTTTGGCGAAAGCAACTGAAGGACTACTGCACATTGCAACTCTCAGAGTCAGTGCACATTAGCAAATTAAAGGCCCTACGAAGTCCTGAACCAAGAAATCTATTCGTTTCTCCCAAACTCCTCTGACCACAGAAGGTCCTTCTCTCCTAACAAACGACCTCTGTAGGTCCTGAGGGACTGACGCTTCCCCAGACTACACACTAAAATGGAAGAGGGGGGGCTCCAATGTGAGCACCTACAGCCACAGAGTAAGCACGTTCCACACACGAGCTCATTCAATCCTTGTAGTGACTTTGTGAGAATGACCGAAGGATAAAGGAGGGCATGGCAGACCCCCCAGCAGGGTTTAGACCCAATCTGTTGGGTCGGGGTGGCTTACCTGCAGCTTCCACAGCAGCTCCTATGGAAACTGATTTCTCTTCCTGGTCCCTCCCTATTCCTCACCTTGGCCCTGGCCAGAGTTTCTCTGTAATTGGTCAATCCCTGAACCTTGAAAATACAGGTCTACCTTCCGGCATCTCTCATCTCCTTCCTTGAGCCCGTCCCGAGCTCACGTAAGGGGCTCCCACGCAGAGAGGTCTATCAAATAGACCTACCTTCCTTCTCCTCTCACCCTTTACCTCGGGTTCGGCTCAAAACAGCTGTTTCCTAACCCACTACAGACAAGCACGGCCCAGACAGAGGAAAGCCCTGGGAAAGAGGTTATGCCTCCCCAAGAACTCTCCCTGCCCACCTCTTTAACGGGCTCTCCTCCCTGACCCACAGGGGCCAGAAGCCCCTCACCAACACACCTGTCCGACCTCTACCTGCCGTCTGAGTGCGCTGCCTCCTCACCTCACCCCGCACTTCTCACTCCAGCCTGCAGTGGCGTCTACCTTCATCTCCCAGCAGAGCCTAGCTGCCCAAGAACGAATTCCAGCTAACCACTTGTCCCCAGCCTGCCCATTCCTCATGCCTGACGTCCTCTTGGTAGGCACCACCCACATCATCATGAATCCTGTCCTCACCCGGAACTTCTCCATCCTCCAGCTCTGATCCAAATTCACACCAACTTCCCTCAGGCTCACCCAGTTCTTCCCCTGCATTCACTCCTGCTCAGCACCCCACTGCCCCATCCCAGTGTGCATGTTTACCAGAGGCAGGGGGCTGTACCTGGAAATAGCTGAACATCGCCTGTTTGATGTAGCCAATGTCATGAGGAGCCGCCTCTAGGTTGTCGATAGAGTCGAACACTGTTTTCACCGCTTGGTGTGCAATCCAGTAGGCTGCGAAGGGCAGAGAGGGCTAAGAAGATGGGCCGATCTCCCTGAGTTCACAGATGAAGAACTCAGACCTAGACAGGTTAGTGACCAGCCAGGGTATGACAGCAAATTAGGCGCCCCGATTTCAGCTGTATCTGACCAATCCACAAAAGGAAAGCTAGGGGGAAGACAAGAGGTGAGGCTGGGTCACACCAGCTCCTGCCCAAAAATAAAGACAAGGTCAGTCAGCTGTCACAAAGACCACAAGTGGTCACTGCCATGAGCTGGCCCCAAAGGCCCCTATGAGAAGGTATACCTGCTACCTATAAAGATGTCATGCAGGAGGAGTTTCTAGACTCCTTTCCTAGTAGCAGACTGGTCCAGCATGTCCTGGCATCTCTGGCCTTAACCTTCATAGTGTCAATTTCTCCCTAAGGACTCCAAAGTCAACCCAGGAAAGCAACGACTATTAATGCCGAGGCGTGAATCTGAACCTGGGTACAAATCATGGCTGCAGACCAAGGTCAGCCACTAGTCCACCATCTGCAACTCTATCTTCTCTCAGTCATTATCCTGGACTCACAATACCTTTTTAGGAGCTGTCCCCAGACAGCCCCAAGCGGTTGGTGGCCAAGGGCAGGGGAGAGGAAGATGGGGAGCTGCAGGAAGGGAAGGGACCAGGGCCCTGAGCCTCAGAGCCAGGCCCAGCTGGCATGAACTCACCTGAGCCCTCGTCCCCCATCATGTGGCCCCAGCCGCCACAGCCGCTCTCAGAGCCATCGGGGTTGATGAGCCTGCAGTTGGAACCTGTCCCAGAGATGAGCACGATCCCACCTGGGGAAAGGGCACGGGAGGCTCAGTGTGGCCAAGGCCCTGCACGGAGCACACAGCTTCTGACTGAGGAAAGAGGATAGACACCAGCCCCGGGCTCACCACCCAGTCTTGCAGAGATAACGGAGCCCAGCTAGTTTCCTGCCTGAAAGTGGAGGGCCTGGGTTTCAAAGAAGCTCCAATCTACACAGAGCCCTTCTCTGGGAGACAAAGAACAACGCGAGCCTGCCTCCTTGCCCAGCTAAGTGACAACCTGCCTCACCGTGTCCCTATTATGCGCCAAGGACTGTGCTAGACCCTGTTCACACAGTGATACTCGTTCAACATCCTAAACCAACTTTGTGAATACAGTTGCCTCCATGTTATAGAGGACGGAACTGAAACTCAAGAGTTCCATTAACTTCTCCAAGATGGTACTGTTGGCAAATAGAAGCGAGTCAAACGCCGACCTCAGGACACAGAGGCCTTGTACGCTACCGCAGAGCTCCGCCCGATTTCTTCCTAGCTCTCCCAGCCAGCCTCGTCCCGGCCCGCGCAGGCGTGGAGTCTCAGGTTGACTGAGACACTGTCCTGCCCTCCCACCCGCGGCCAGTCCTCGCTCTGGCAGGGGCTTCGGCCAGCAAAAAGAGCAAGGCGAAGGAGCAGGGCATGCGGGAGGCTGCCTTCCAGATACTGCAAGACAAGTTCGCCAGCTGTAACTGAGGGGCTCTCCCCAGAAAACCAGTTCTGGGCCTCACCCGCCCTCCTCCTCACCAGCCTGCGTGGCCGTGGCGATGGAGCCTGCGGCGTCCGTGGTGATGAAGTAGCTTTCACTCAGGTGGGGAAATCGCTCCCTCAGCTCCTCCGTCAGGGTCCTCAGCGCGTCCTCCTGCTCCCCACCGCTCAGCGACAGGCCCTAGGCCGCGTGGGATGTGCGTGAGCCGGCAGGGCCCCGGCCCCAGCTCCTGTCTCCACCCCCCCCCTTCCTGGCGTCTACCCCGACTCTACATCTGGGCATACCCTGCTTATCCAGCTCCAGTCCTCCTTCCGCCCCAACAATGACCCATCAGGAGGCTGCTGGCTGCCAGGAGACCCTGGTCTGGGAATGAACCCAGAGAGGGGATTCGATAATGCCAGGTGTGGACGGTGGGAGGGTCAGCAGTGCCCTCAACGAAAAGTCAGCCAGAAGAGCAAGTGGCGGAGATGGGCTTGGTGTGCAATACGCGGGGTTTAGCTGAGCCTGCAGAACGTGTCACTGAGGCTATGGCCGGGGGGAGTCGGAGCTACAGCAACTTGAGAGACACGTCTGAGCTGAGACTCACAGCTGACATTTAACGAGCGCTTATAGGTCAGGCTCTACGCTCAGCACTCTGGGATGTGTGACGTCATTATTCTTCCCAGCAATTGAGGTAGCAACTGTTACGGCATTTCCCAAATGAGACGGCTGCTTAGAGGAGCTAAGTAGCCTGCTAGGGGTCTTGCGGATGTTGAGTGACAAAACTGGGATTCAAACCAGGGTCTCAGTGGCTCTCCAAAGCCCTGGGCTCTTCCCATCCTTATGGCTTGTAGGTGACAACTGAAGCCATAAGAATGGGTGAGAATATGTTTCTAGACCAGAGACTAAGCCCTCAAGGCCTTTCACTCTGCAGTCATCAGACTCATCTAGTCAAAACCGCTGTCTGTGTTTCTGCGCCTTAATTCCCAGGCACTACCCCAGACTCACCAGGCTTCGTAGAGGGACCAGAGGATCCACCCCTGCTTCCAGTTTGGCCCTGTTCACCATCTCGTTGATCCTCTCCACACACTTGTCTGTCCCGATGAGCTGGCCCCAATCAAGGGAAGGAGGAGTTACAACGGCTTGTGTGACCGGTGTTGCCCCTACAGGCTGCTATACTCGGCCCCAGCCACCATCTTAACGGGAGTTACAGAGAATAAAACCACAACCAAACCCACTGGTCCCTCAGTGCGGTCTTTACCCAGTGGTTTGTGCTGAGTCCGTCTGCTTCTGCCAGGATCTGCCCATCCTCTGAGAGTAAAAGGACCTTGGACCGTGAGCCTCCCCTACGGAACACAAGGGGGCACTCAGTCTTGCGCAGACAAACCTGCAGGGACAGCTCAGCGTGTACAGTCCTTGTCATAGGCAGAGCCCAGGGCGATGGTGACAGCTTCGGCAAACCCAATTCCTGTTCCCAAGCCCACTTCTGTGGCTTGGTGTGATGTGCTACCAGACTGAAACGTTGCTCCTGCTTGGCTTCCCTCGGGGATGTCCTACTTATCCTGCAAGACCCTTTTTCTATCACCTAGTCCTTGAAATCTCTTGACGCGTGGCCTACCGCCACAGCTCCATTCGTTAAACCACATCAGTGCCCCCATAACTTGTAAAGATTCTGGTAAGAGTGTTTAGTTGCTTTTCTGTCTACCTCTCACTAGACTACAAACTCCACGGGGCCAAGCTCCAGACCCTTCATTCATTCTCATGCCTGGCACAGGCCAACACTCAGTAAATGTGACTAAAGGGACTGGCACATGTCTCTGCTTCTTTCAAGATCCAGCTTCAGCTGCCAAGTTCTTTAAGACACCCTTCGGAGAAACACTGACCAGAGGGCAGGGAGAGTCTGTACCTACTTACGCAACCAAATGGTGAAATGCTTATTACTGGGGGAAATGGTAGTTTGGAGGGACGTCTGTGGTGGTGTGATGTAGGTTTCTTTATTGATCAGTACTCTTGGGACTATCAAAACAGGACACTAAAGACCTGCTGATCAAACTCAAAGATGGCAAGAAGTTTCAAGGGTTAGTTAATGAAGGAGACAGCAAATTCAATGTCCAAAAGAATCTCTTGACAAACTAGAAAAATAGGTCATGTCTTACACATGAACATAACAGGGATGAGTGAAAGGTCCTGTACTGATTTTTAAAAAGTGCAACAGGTACAGGATGGGGGAGGTCAACCTTAACAATTCACGTTAACCAAAAAAAAAAAAAAAAAGACACGTGGGTCTGTGAGTCAGCAGTGAGATGTCCCTGCCACACAAGTAATCCCAATCTCAGATTCAAAAGTAAGCGCCCAGGCTGTGACAAAAGCCACCCTCTATTATGCCCAGACACACCCAGATTTCACAGAATGCTCCCACTGGCAGGGGACTTGGCAATCATCTCATTCATCCCTCTTCTCACTATACACATGTGGTAAATGTAGCCCAGACGGGGCAAAAGTCTTGCCTGTAGTCCTACGAGGAAGCGGTATTACAGTAAGCCCAGTAAATAAGTTTCTAAACAGGAAAAATGCAAGAATGACAGAGGGTTCGATCTGGAATGCTGACAAGAACGGAGGTGTTCCAGGTATCCGCTGGCAGCTGTTCTAGCTACCAGATCTCCTCCTGCAAGGCTCTTCATCCTCGGCTTCCATCACACTCCTACTCCCCACTCCCCAGTGCAGCAACTTCACACCTGACACCTGTTCAGCAAAACTCTCTCCGGGGTCCGGAATAAGGAAGAGGAGCTTCTGGATATAGCGCGAGATCTAGTGGGTAGTTCATGGGACAGAGGAGGGGTGTGGTTCCGCCGTCAAACATAAAAGACCCCGCCGCCCCGGGTGTGGCCGTGCACACGCAGGGTCCCCGCGCGCACACACACCGCTCCTCCGCAAGGCCCCGCAGCTCAGAAGCCCAAAGTGGCCGGACCCTAAGGTGCGAGGGCACCAGCCTGCCAGCCCGGCCACGGGCTTCCTTCCTTCTGCCCTCCAGCCGCTTCCAAGCCGCCCCTCCCGGGTTCCCTCCGCTGAGCCGCACTCACCCCTCCACACCCCCGTAGAGCGCGGCCATGCCCGTGCTACCGCCGCCGGAGCTCCCTCGCCTTGCTTCTCTCCCGCCAGCCCTCTGGCTCGCTGGGCACCGCCCCCCGTCACGTGAACACCCGCGCCGTCCAGCTGACTTGCGACGGCGTGTGCGCGGGGCGGGGCGCTGCTAGCCTGCCGGGCTGGGCGAGCGCGGTCCTCGGCGGCTCCTCCGGACCCCGGCCGGAGGCCTCCCCTCCTCCTGGACCCTGCCTCCGGAGATGGATGCCGGATCCCAAGCGGAGGAGCCAGAAAGGGGTGTGGGGCTCCCACCCACTGGACAAGTCCCTGCCCCGCCCGCACACACCCCCAGCATCCGGAAGTTGCTGACAGCTCTGCCTCCCGCATGCGCACTGCTTATTAGCCGCGTAGGCTGTGGGTGATCCGCGCCGAGTCGCAGACGCTGACAGTCCAGGGGGAGGGTATGGACTGGGGGGCCACCCTGGAAATGAGGCTGTGTGGTGGTGGCTCTGTCGGTTAAGCGTCTGCCTTCGGCTCGGGTCGTCATCCCAGGGTCCTGGGTTAGCCCCACACAGGGCTCCTTGCTTGGTGGGGAGCCTGCTTCTCCCTCTGCTTCCTGCTCGTCCTGCTTCTCCTGCTTGTGCGCTCTCTCTCGGTCTCTCTCTCTCTTTCTCTGTCAAATAAAATCTTCAAAAAAATTAGGCTGTCCAACCCAGCACCTGCCTGGCGATAGCAAAAGGCACACTTACACACAGAAACACCACGCAGACTTCGTGCTGCGCTTGTGCCGAATATGCCTAATCAGGAGTAACTAGAATTGGGCTGGGAAAGGAGAAAAGCCCTGGAGGCTGTCCTTGCAACCCACTGAAGGGGGCGATCAGCTCTTAGCACCCGCTCAGTTCAGTTCTTCGTGCAGGGTATTTGCGAGGACATAGACTAGAAACCTATTGCTGCCCTCCAGCCACCATCCCACTCTCCTTCCTTCCGCGGGATTGGGAAAAGGGAAAGGGAGCGAGAAGGGGGGGAAATACTAACCAGGTTGGGGAGCCAGGCTGGGACTCCTGGGAGCCTCAGCCTCGGCGGGTTGCTCCAGGCTGTTCTGGGCCCAGGGTGGGGCGGCTTGTCGGGCCAGGAGGGCGGTCAGCTGCCCTTGCTCTTAGAGCTGCAGCCTTAGGGGCAAGTCTTTTGCAGGGCAGTTCTCCAACTGGCTTGGTCCCTGCTCTGCCCGCTCCCCATCCCTGGAGATACTTTCTGTGTCCTCTTAGAGAAACCCTGCACTCGTAGTTTCTTTCCCTGATTGCCAGTTGGCTCTGGTTGTGTTTTGGTGTGAACCTTTGGTGTATGTGTGCTCTTTCAGACTGGAAGAGAGGAGTCTTAACTGCATGACTTATTTATTTGGGATGCTGAAACACTACAATGTAACCCTCAAGAGTAGTTGAAAAGTAAATCACTGTGTCCTAGAGAATATCAGAGAGGCAGGATTTTCTTTTAATGCCCACCTGAGTCATTTATCTTTGCAGAACATCTGAGCTGGAAGGTGCTTAATCCAACACATGTTTTTAGAATCCTGGAACTCTGGTGGGATTCTGGTGGGATTAAACTGGGCAGGATTTTTTAGAGGAGAGGAGATTGTAGGTGGATTTTAAAGGACTGTACCTTTTTTCACACTAGTGCAGTGAGCCTTGGGACGTGTATGTATGATAGAGTTTCCCTTTGTACTGCTTGTTTAGAAAAGGAAGCAAAAGAGAAAGTGCCCAGATTCAAAAACAAGGATTGAGTTCACCATTTATTAGCTTTACTAGCTGAGGACCTTGGGTTAATTATACACAGTTGCTGCTGCTTCTCGTGTACGAAATGGAAATGATAAACACCCACCTACCCAGACTAACACAAGATTTAAATATCAGAAGAATTTTGGAAACCTTAAAGTACTACGCAGATTTTAACTGATTTTTACTTATGTTACTAATTACCAGCTGCGGTCCAGCCCAGTAGCCACATGGGACTACTGAACACTTGAAATGTGTTCAGTACACTTGAGCATTGTAAAACACAGGATTGCAAAATAAGCTAACAAACAGACCAGCTTGAAAATTCCCTGAGCGGACAAAACCAGTCTAGTCACACACACACAAGGCTTAATTTAGCTTCTTTGGCAAGACTAACTTGACCTGGGTCATTTGTTCCTTAGGCCTCTAGAAATCATAAGCACAACTTGAACTGTTCCCCAAAGTTCATAAGAGGTAAGCACTGACCAATTCCCTATCATTAAAAAAAAAACTTTAATATTGTAACCATACAGGCTGCTTTTAGGCAAACAGGCTTGAGCAATGGAATGTAGAAAGGGCCCACAGCCACCACTTGGCTGAATCTACAGACGGGCCTATGGGGTGACCATAGGTCCTAACTGAACATAGAGCTCCTTAAAACCAGGCACAGTTACCAAAAAAGGGAAAATTCCATTATGTCGCCACACCTTCTCGCGCGTTTGGCCTTTAAAAACAGCCCCCACTCACTGCCTTGTTGCAGACAGCCTCCCCTCTGCTTTCGTGCTATTGCTCCCTTGCGGTGTATTCAACAAACTACTATCGCCTTTGTTCTCCCTCAGGTGAATTCCTTCACCTCCGGCTCCACCAGCTTCCACCAGACCCTCGCCCGCTGTCTGATGCAGAGATACCCCATTTAGACACCACAATAACCAATCGCACAAACGAATAAACGGTCACTGTCTTGTCACTAAATAAGATGGGTGTTTTTTTTTAAGATTTTATTTATTTGACAGAGAGACAGCGAGAGAGGGAACACAAGCAGGGAGAGAAGCAGGCTTCCCACCCAGCAGGGATCCCAATGTGGGGCTTGATCCCAGGACCCTGGGATCAGGACCTGAGCCAAAGGCAGACGTTTACAACTGAGCCACCCAGACGCTCCTAAATAAGCTGGTTTATAACAATGTATCTCTGAGCCTCATTCCATGTTTTGGCTTGCGTTCTCCTGGTCTACAAACTTTTTGGTGTGTGCTCAGTAAACTTTCATTAATTACTACTTCAGTGATTCATTGGTTTTACTTCTGTTATTTCTGAACTTTTAACAGCCTTGTACATTATAGCTTTAGAAAACTCTCAGATACTTTTATCTCATTTGATTATTTTTTGAAGATTTGATTTATTTTTGAGAGAGAGTGAGCGAGCACAAGAGAGTGGGGGTGGGGGGAAGAGGGAGAGAGAATCCCAAGCCGACTCCTCACCAAGTACAGAGCCCCACGTGGAGCTCGATCTCACAACCCTGAGATCATGACCTGCGCCGAAATCAAGAGTTAGGTCTCAACAGAGCAAACCACCCAGGTGCCTCTTGTTTGATTATTTTAACAACCCCATGAAAATATCAGAGATTTCTTAACCACATATTACAAGTGAGGAAACAGGCTCTGAAACCGAAGCAATTAGCTTAGCCTCACACGAATACATGTTCCTCACTGTGGGGGTGCCAGTTACAGGAAGGAAGTAAAGATGTGGCAATATATACAAGTATTAACCTCTATGTAGCTTTGTAAAAGTTTAATGGTCCCTTTTACTGGGCTTGCAACATCCCAACAGCTGCCCCCGGAGTGCTCATGTGGTTGGTAAAGTCCTCTTCCTTCCCCAAGCCACAGCCTTGTTCTTTGTCCCCCGGGGCTCCAGGGGGGCCAGATTTCCAATGGGAGTGGGGGCGGTGTGGGGCAGGCAAAACGAACAGCAGGAAAATCTCTTCCCTCCCAAATCCACGTGATTTGGGGTCAGAGAACTTTGGGACCCAAGGTCCTCAACAGGTTATGTCGACTTGGTTCATGAAAGCACAACCACATCTGTTTTGACTCATTGTATTTCCAGGGCTAACCTCCATACAGGGCACATGAGAGGAGGTCCATAAATAGTTCTGAGAGTGCTTATAAACCATAAAGCACTGTGTCACAGTCACAAGAGGTAGTAATTGCCCCACTGTGAACTAAAGAGGGGAACAAGCAGATTCTGTAGCAGAGACAATTTGCACAACAGACTGGGGAGGGAAAGACATTTGGAGAAAACAGTAGGGAAACTGGCCTGGGGAAGCAAGAGTTGGAGAAGTGGTCAAGGGGCCTCAAAGGGATCCAGCCCTAATCTGTCCTGAATTGGGAAGTTGCTGGCACAAGCGTGACGTCAGCACTGTGCTTAGGATCATTAATCTGGCAGGTTCCTTATAGCAGGACAAATGGGAGGGAAGAGCCTGGAGCAGGGAGACATTTAGAAGGCTGGGGCAATGGCCCGGGCAAGAATGAAATGAACAAGGAAGTGGTGAGGGATAGGGCAGAGCAGAAGTCAGGAGGAGGGATCCAAGTGGGGGGTCATGCTGACCTCTCCCTCTATTGATCTGGGATGAGGGCAGAGACAGAAGGTGGAACTGACTTTCCCACAGTGAAAGAAGAGGGGTAAGCAGCTGCTTTACTGAAGGTGGAGGTGGGACTCCCGGGCTGGTAGCTGGAAGGTGAGAGAGGGGCTCTTCTAGACCTGCAGGACAGCCAGGAATAAGCCAGAAGATGCGAGGAAGGGTGAGGGGGACAGAGTGCAGAAGCAAGTACAGGCGGCTGACTATAAACATAAATAGTCTGATCTTCTAGTCTCCCGCCCCTTGATCCGAAAGTGTGCGGTCTTACGTCAGTGCAGCAAGCCCAGAAAATCAGGTTGGTTTATTCCCCCTTCCTGAGTCTGTGGGTATCTATGTGCGGTTTCTTTGCACGTTTTGACTTATGTGTATCTATATGTAGATGTGTTTATACTTATTTATATATTTGAACTTGTATAGGTTTCTAAGTGACAAACTTGTTTACAAGCACATGTACTTGAGATAATATCTTCCTGCATTTTTCCGTGCTTAGTGCATGTATAGAACTGCAACTGGAACTTCAATTCTTAAAGGAACCTAAGCAATCCTGGATCTTTAGGCACCTTTGAGCAGACGCACAGACGTATAAACGTAACTTGGCAGTGGCACGCGGCAGCAGACTCGCACTCGCTCACGAACAGCTAGCTGTGCACATCTTTCTAACCTCCATTAGGTGATATCAGACTACAGCTCAAAATTGCCATGGCGCGAATATTTACAACACGGAAATCAGCGACTACTCTAAATCAGGCGGTCGTTGTCTTGCAGAAAGCTGGCTGTTAAGCGTTTACCAGCGCACACTGGGCACGTGCGCTTTATGTGTGTGAGACGTCCGTGCTCCGTGTGTGTCTGAGTGCAGAAGTACATATGTGAAAGTGTGCACCTGTGTCGCAGGTCCACTTTTTTTATAGATCGCAAACCCAATGGTGCAAACCTGCAACTATTTTCCCACAGCTGAGCTGAATTTCTATCTCAATCCTCTGTTCTTAGCTGAATCGTGTACAGGTGAGCTCAGTCGTTCCAGGTTTCAGTCGAGACCTAACGCTTAGCCTCCTCGTGGCTCCCGCATTTGCATCTGAGGGCCAGGGTTACACAGCGGGCAGCAGCACCAGGAGGGGCGGCCATGGCAGCTGCCCAGATGCCCAGTCTCCCTGTCTGGGCCTCCAACCAATCTCCATCTCTTGCGGTTTTTAGAACCCCTCCGCTTGCCAGGTTCAGAGGGGTTTATGCTTCCTTCCTTCTGGGCTCCTGGACTCTCCAGGCTGCTGCCTCCAGGATTAAGGGCAGGGGCGGGGGTATCAAGCCGCCTAACTACACAACACCCATAAAAGAAACTGCAAGCCCAAAATGCCCCAGGTCAAGGGCCTCATAGACGGCCCAGCTGGGGTTGGAACCCAGTTCTTTCTAACTCTAAAGCCTTTCCACTCTACCAGACTGCCCCAGTTCCCGGTGGATTAGGAGCCCTTGGTACCTGCTTTGGGTCATGATGGGTTAGGCCACTGATGCTCAAAGAAATCATAGAATTCCAAATCCCATCATCTGACCCCGCATCAACTTTTACCTGCCCTGTCGCTGTGGTACAGCAGGAAACCCACAAATTAGTGTGCACAGAGGGTGGGCTGGGAGGCTACCCTCCTCTAGGAAGTCTGTGACACAGCCAGGGGGATCAGTGTCTCCAGCTTCCACTTCCGGCCTGTCCCATTCCTTTATCAGGATTTGTTCTTTGGCACCTAGCTGGAGCCCTGGACACAGAACTTCCTGAGCTACGGACATTCTGTATCCCAGGAGAGAAGGGTAAAGGGTTCGGTGTAGGGTGGGTTATGCAGGTTGGTCGAGGCTTAGTATGTCAGGAGCCATTGAGAGCAACCTGAGTTCTCTCTTGGAGGCTGAAAGGAAGGTACTGGTAATAATGGAAGCAGGGAGGGGAAGAAGCCCTTCTGCCCACCCCTCGCTTACAGTGGAGGGACCTCTTCCAGAAGAGGCCTGTTCTGGGAGCATCTGACCTCAGGGCTGGTTTGACCCCTGCCAACCACTGATGTGTTCTTTGTTACCAAAATCCTGTTGTTTCGAGACTGTGAGCCCCAGGGAAGCCTTTTTCAGCTAGCGCAGTTTGCCGGAGGCTCAGCCCGGTTGTGGGCTGTCTCGGGAGCTCCTTCCCACTGCTGAGCAATGTCCCACCACGCGGATGTAGTGTATTTCTTTCTGGTGAAATATTTCACACATACAAAAATCTATATAATGGCCATAAACGTTCTAAAGTTGTGGGTCCTTATCTGCAAACCCTTGAGCCTCACAGAAGAACCTGGAAAATCAGGAGAAACTCCAAGTTTTGGCACCCCCCCTCGAGTCCTTGTGGCTGAGTATCCCTCCCCAGGCTGTGAGGAACTGTCTGCTGGGAAAGGGGCTGACGAAAGCCCAACCTCCTGAGCCTGCGGGTGTCAGGATCTCAGGAGGGAGAGGAGGTAAACGGACCTCTGCCAGACTAGCACCTGTCTCAAGTAGGGCCTCGCTCTCTGCTCAGACTTCTGGCGGACAGAGACTGGAGCAGACAGCTGCCCATAGAGGCCCATAGAGGCTTCTCAGGGCAAGTCACCGCGTGTTCCAGCACCAGCTGCTACCCAAGAATGTGCAAGGGCAGTCTCAGGATCAGACAGGCCTCTGCCAGCAGGGCTCCTGGAAGGAGGTGGGAGTTCAGGACAGGTATCTCTGGGGCTTTGTCTCCTGGAGGGGATCCTGGCTAGGACCCCCTTAGCAGGCACTGAGTGTCTGCCTTTCGGTGTATTGTAAGCAGCTTAAGCCTTGGACTGGGTCACAACCTCCAGGAAGAGCCCACGCAAGAGAAGGGACAGTCCCTGGAGTCAAGAAGAGGGAGAGAAGTGAGGAAAACAGAGGCTGGGAAACTTGCTCCAGGGCAGGCAGCTGTCCTGACTGGCTCTGCCACTCCCTACCAGGTGCCTCAAAGACTCCCCTTGCAGCCCAAGCTCCCACTTCCCAGAATCCCGAGGGTTTGCAACCCCCTCCCCAACATATCCTCTCCATAGGCCAGGCCAGTGTTGTGTCTCTGTGTGGGAGGGAGCCTGCTCCCATGTAACCCGACCCCTCAGGACTCTCCCAAGGGTGGGTCCCTCCCTGAAAATCTGAGCTGCAGAGGGGAGGGAAAGGGGCTCCAGCAGCAACCAGTGCACCGCTTCTGAGCATCTCCACGTGCCTGGCCCGGGGCTGGGCCAGGCTGTAGGTGGGCAGACGTGGGTCTCACAGACTGGCCAGGCAGGCAAGGAGTCAACTCCTGGGAAGTTCGCTAAGAAGCCCAGAAGTCACCAGGAGGCAGTAGATGAATCTGATGAGGACTGTGGACTCAGTACAAACAGAGGGCGGAGGACAAAGGGGTTAGAATGGGCTAGAGCACTCTGGAAGGCTTCCTGGAGGAGGGGTACTGCCTGGGTCTTGAAAGCCTGGTAGGAACTGATGGGAGAGGCAGGGAGAGCACTGTGAGTGAAGTAAGAGGGGGGTTGGAGAGTCTGTGCAGGGCAGGGGCCAGGATGAGCAGGATTCTTTAGGGTTCCAGAGCCATTGCTCAGAGTGTCTTACGAGGGCCAGGCAACTTTCCTCCCCTTTTCCACTGGCCCAGGAGACCCAGGCAGTGTGACCCGCAGGACGGGAGGCGGGACAGAAGGCAGAGGAAGGGCTGGCCAGTAGCCTAATCAGTTGAAACAGTCCCCTTACAAGGTGCCCTGCGGGGCTCAGAGAGCTCCCTGAGCTCCTTGGAGCCAACCCCTGCTGTTGAAATACTTGCGAAGAAGCAGTTGAGACTGGTGGTCTGGTTTGCTCAGGACTGAGGGAGTTCCTGGGATGCAGGACTTTCAGTTTTAAAAATGGGCTGTGTTGGTCACCCCTAAAAAAAAAAAAAATCCCTTCTGGAGAGGAGTCCTAGAGCAAGTCTGAGGGGGTCACCCCAATGATCCATGACAGATTAGATGACTGAAGTGTTTCTTAGGAGGAGAAATGTTCAGTTTTCAGTTCTTTAGAATTGTCTTCCCATAATTGAGGAGAGCAGGACTGACGCGTGACGGCAAATAACAGAATGATTACCCACAGAGCGAGTCAGCGGTGTTGCCCAAATGCTGTTTCCTCGGGAGATGTTAACTGGTAATTCCAGAACAAAGGGTTCCTATGGTCCTTGGGAACACTGAGTCCTCTACCATCCATCCACCTGCCGCACCCCTGCGTCAGGGAGTCCTGCGGCCCATCAGGACATGAAGGCTCCGAAAAGCCCCAAGGGAGAGAAACCTGTTTCATCCTGTTTAATGGCTCAATAAACAAGGTTATTTGCACAGAGGGAGCCTTGTCTTCACCCGCCTGCACACTCTCTCACCCAACACACACACATTTTCTTGTGATTCCAATTTGGAAAACTCTGGAAGAAGAACATAATTCTATAGGATCACCCACTTCATGGTCCTGGAGGGCCTATGCCAATTTAATAATCCCATGGGCAGACTTTAAGGATAACCCAGCTAGGAGTGTCATTTCCATTCTTGTTCAATTCAAAATTACCCCCTTTTTTTTTTTTTCTTTAATCCACTGGCTTTTTTTTTTTTTTTTTTTTTTTTTTTTTTTTTTAAGTAATCTCTTCACCCAACATGGGGCTTGAACTCACAACCCCGAAATCAAGAGTTGCATGCCGTATCCACTGAGCCAGCCAGGCACCCCAATCCACTGGCTTTTAAATGCTGGACTTTTCAGTTCTTCCAGGGGCTTCACTCTAAGGCCTCAGGCTTGGGCTTTGTTTCCTTCTGGGCTGGAACCACCAGCAGCCTCAGGTCATTCTCTTGCCATGCCTTTCAGGTTGGGAGGACAGGGCTGGCACTCCTCCACTCCTCCTTCCCTGGGGCAGCCCAGAATTCTCTCCCAGATTCTGGGTCAGTAAGACTTTGGCCTGCTCTAGACTTTTCTTCCTAAGCAGGAAGGGCAAGGTGGGTTTCAGCTCTCTAGACCGAGAGCAGGGGTCAGAGCTGGCCTAGGAGGTGTTGCCCAAAGCCTCTTATGGGCCTCTCCTAGCATACTGCCTCTCCCTGAGTGATACTATCTCAAAGGAGGCCACTGGCGTTGCTGGACAGATGGGGTTTGTGCAGCCTTGAACCCCCAGCTGGGGCACTGGGGGAAGAAAGGCAGGAGAGGCATGGTATAGCCCAAATGCTCCCTGAGCTCCGTAGTGCCCTGAGTGGGGCAGATAGGGCAAGGATGTAGCCACCCGTAGCAAAACCAGGCCAGAACAGCAGTCGAGGGGCCCCCTGGAGGGGTCAAGCATTTGAGGATGGCTCAGAGAGTGAGAGAGATTCTAGTCCCAAGCTGGAAGGAAGCTGGGGCCCTGTCAAAACTGTGAAAGGTTATAAGTGAGGCTCCGGAAGAATGAAAAGTGGGAGCCAGGTGGGCACTTCCATATAGGAAGCCAAGTCTTGAGCTTTCTCAAGGCCCGAGCATTGCCCCACTCTCTGCTCTCAAGCCCCACTGGGAAGAAAGTCAGATAAACTCGCTGAGGATCCCAGACGTGGCTGAGGAAAAGCCACTTCACCTTTACCTGCGCCCTAATATCTCAGACATGGGGTATGCTGGCATTAAGCTAAGGCAGCCACTTCTACTCTAAAAAGAATCTACTGAAAATCCCGGAAATGGGGTGTTGAGAGCATAACAACATCAAGCTTAGAGCCCTGCCGGGTAAATGTAAGGATCAATTGTAGCATTTGACTTAGTAGTGTTTCCTCTTCCCACCTTTCAGCCCCCCCCCCACTAGGGGGTGTGGGCTTTAACAGAAACCCTGTGGGAGAGGAGGGACTGACCTAGAGGACCCAGTTTCGGATGGTGGCATTTCAGGCACCCTAACAGAGCTATCTGGGCTTGGGTCTTCCCCATACCCTTATTATCACACCGCGCCCCTTGGGCAAATGCCCGCCCCAGGCCAATCCTGTCTGCCGAGCTATCTCTGCTCCCCCTCAGCACTGAGTGGGGCGGGGGCCACGGTCAGGGGGGCGTGCTGGCCCAGCCGGTCCCACGTGGCCAGGCATGTGCGGTTCAGTGGCCAGCTGAGGCCTAAGCAGAGGGGACAGCAGTGCCTTTCCTGAGACAAGTGGGAAGAAGGTATCAGCCATGGCTGACCGAGCGGTGACCCAAGGCCCAACACAGAGCCAATTAGCAGCCACCACGATGGCGGTGGGCTTGCCGCAGCTTCCACAGGAAGCCCCGCGTGCAACCGGCGTGTCAGGCTGAGTTAGCACCAGGAGGGCTGAGTGGAGTCCTCCCGGAGGCTGGCTGGACGGGGGATCGTGGGTGAGAACACTTCCCCCTGGGCTCTGGGGAGCTGGGCCAAGTGAGAACACGTGAGCGTGCCCGCGTCTGCCTGTGCCCGTGGCCGTGTGCACGGTGCGGGTGATGCCGGACTCGTGTGTCCCCGTGCACGTGCCTGCTCGTGTCCACTTAGCATGTTTTGTCCCTTCGGCATACCTTGTGTATCTATTTCATGCCTACTTGGTGTGTGCACTTGGGAACTCTGGGACTAGACAGGCCCAAGTGCCTGCCCTCATGAGGCCTCCATTCTAGTGGCCAGGACAGAAAAGAAACGAACAAACATCTATAAGGGCATGCAGTAGGTGCCAGAGGAAAGGTAAAACAGGGAGCAGGATGAGGGAGCTATCTTCAAACGTGATCAGGGAGGGCCCCTCTGAGGAGGTGATCTTGACCCAAATGATGAGGAGGCAGCCAGTTGAGTGTCGGGGCGGGGGGGGGGGGGGG